>NW_023493674.1:122500-445000 GCF_013265735.2 Oncorhynchus mykiss | reverse complement strand
TCCATATAGCCAGTAAACCTCTACAGAACAGAACAGTTCCATATAGCCAGTAAACCTCTACAGAACAGTTCCATATAGCCAGTAAACCTCTACAGAACAGTTCCATATAGCCAGTAAACCTCAACAGAACAGTTCCATATAGCCAGTAAACCTCTACAGAACAGTTCCATATAGCCAGTAAACCTCAACAGAACAGTTTCATATAGCCAGTAAACCTCTACAGAACAGTTCCATATAGCCAGTAAACCTCTACAGAACAGAACAGTCCCATATAGCCAGTAAACCTCTACAGAACAGAACAGTTCCATATAGCCAGTAAATCTCTACAGAACAGAACAGTTCCATATAGCCAGTAAACCTCTACAGAACAGTTCCATATAGCCAGTAAACCTCTACAGAAGAGGACAGAAGGACAGTCATTAGAGCAGGGTTTCTCCTCCCTTAATCTCCCATTAGGGAATTAACCCCAGACCACAACCTAACACACTCTAACCCTAACTGCTGCTAGTTACAGCACTAAGCCTGGACACATTGAGAATATCCTCTGAACTCAACACACAGGACGCTCTGTCTGTCTGTCTCACCATGGCAACTGGAAGGCCCCCCTCCTGTACAGGTAAGAACCAGTGTCCAGTCCTTTCAGTGTGTGTGTGAGCCACATGGTTGTTAATGAGAGAACTCAGCGCATGCAGACTACTGTTGTTCTCAGGATCAGTTTATTATGGTTAGATGTTAAATATATCACATGGTTCTGTACTGACCATGTGACTGTCTGCTGTTACTGACCTGATGGGAACTCTCTACATGGTTCTGTACTGACCTGATGGGAACTCTCTACATGGTTCTGTACTGACCAGATGGGAACTCTCTACATGGTTCTGTACTGACCAGATGGGAACTCTCTACATGGTTCTGTACTGACCAGATGGGAACTCTCTACATGGTTCTGTACTGACCAGATGGGAACTCTCTACATGGTTCTGTACTGACCTGATGGGAACTCTCTACATGGTTCTGTACTGACCTGATGGGAACTCTCTACATGGTTCTGTACTGACCTGATGGGAACTCTCTACATGGTTCTGTACTGACCTGATGGGAACTCTCTACATGGTTCTGTACTGACCTGATGGGAACTGACCTGATGGGAACTCTCTACATGGTTCTGTACTGACCTGGTGGGAACTGTCTACATGGTTCTGTACTGACCTGATGGGAACTCTCTACATGGTTCTGTACTGACCTGATGGGAACTCTCTACATGGTTCTGTACTGACCTGATGGGAACTGACCTGATGGGAACTCTCTACATGGTTCTGTACTGACCTGATGGGAACTCGCTACATGGTTCTGTACTGACCTGATGGGAACTGACCTGATGGGAACTCTCTACATGGTTCTGTACTGACCTGATGGGAACTCGCTACATGGTTCTGTACTGACCTGATGGGAACTCTCTACATGGTTCTGTACTGACCTGATGGGAACTCGCTACATGGTTCTGTACTGACCTGATGGGAACTGACCTGATGGGAACTCTCTACATGGTTCTATACTGACCTGATGGGAACTCTCTACTCTACCTTCCTTTATCAACAGGATAGATAAAGTACATGTTGTGCTGTAGAATTTGTGAATGATGTCTCTTGTATAATACATTCTATACATTGACCCCTGAGACATCCCGAAAATCTATCTGTAGTGTCTGTAGTGCTTTAATCCACAAACCATTATGACCACTCTATGGAAAGGGGAGACTGTCATGAACGTGATGGTGTTCTCCATAAGTGTCACAGGGGAGGGGGGGTTATATTTATCATTAAAATAGGGTTCCTTCAACGTTGCTCTGATGTCCAAAAGCTTTCAGGTCGAGGTGGGGGTGGGGTGGGGGGTAGGCAGTTCTATGTATTACTAGTCACAGCAGGAACTCCATTAGAAACCATTAGATATTTATAACACTGGGGAGTCTGTCTATAGTGCTGAATCCAGCACATCATGTCACTATGGCGACGCTCTCTAAATAATCACAACGCTTTTAGACATCATACACCCCTCCTGGCTGATCCTGCTGTGTGTCTGTTCCATAATGTGGTAGGATATATGACCTGTCTGTGTGTCTGTTCCATAATGTGGTAGGATATATGACCATGCTGTGTGTCTGTTCCATAATGTGGTAGGATATATGAACTGTCTGTGTGTCTGTTCCATAATGTGGTAGGATATATGACCTGTCTGTGTGTATGTTCCATAATGTGGTAGGATATATGACCCTGCTGTGTGTCTGTTCCATAATGTGGTAGGATATATGACCTGTCTGTGTGTCTGTTCCATAATGTGGTAGGATATATGACCCTGCTGTGTGTCTGTTCCATAATGTGGTAGGATATATGAACTGTCTGTGTGTCTGTTCCATAATGTGGTAGGATATATGACCTGTCTGTGTTTTCCATAATGTGGTAGCATATATGACCTGTCTGTGTCTATTCCATAATGTGGTAGGATATATGACCCTGCTGTGTGTCTGTTCCATAATGTGGTAGGATATATGACCTGTCTGTGTGTCTGTTCCAGAATGTGGTAGGATATATGACCTGTCTGTGTGTCTGTTCCATAATGTGGTAGGATATATGACCCTGCTGTGCGTCTGTGTGTTCCATAATGTGGTAGGACATATGAACTGTCTGTGTGTCTGTTCCATAATGTGGTAGGATATATGAACTGTCTGTGTGTCTGTTCCATAATGTGGTAGGATTGATGACCCTGCTGTGTGTCTGTTCCATAATGTGGTAGGATAGATGACCCTGCTGTGTGTGTTTTCCATAATGTGGTAGGATATATGAACTGTCTGTTTGTCTGTGGGTTCCATAATGTGGTAGGATATATGACCCTGCTGTGTGTCTGTTCCATAATGTGGTAGGATATATGACATGTCTGTGTGTTCCGTAATGTGGTAAGATATATGGCCATGCTGTGTGTCTGTTCCATACTGTGGTAGGATATATGACCTGTCTGAGTGTTCCATAAAGTGGTAGGATATTTCACCATGCTATGTGTCTGTTCTATAATGTGGTAGGATATATGACCTGTCTGTGTGTCTGTTCCATAATGTGGTATGATATATGACCCCTCTGTGTGTCTGTTCCATAATGTGGTAGGATATATGACCTGTGTGTGTCTGTTCCATAATGTGTTAGGATATATGAACTGTCTGTGGGTTCAATAATGTGGTAGGATATATGACCCTACTGTGTGCCTGTGTGTTCCATAATGTGGTAGGATATATGACCCCACTGTGTGTCTGTCCCATAATGTAGTAGGATATATGAACTGTGTGTCTGTTCCATAATGTGGTAGGATATATGGCCTGTCTGTGTGTCTGTTCCATAATGTGGTAGGATATATGACCCCACTGTGTGTCTGTGTGTTCCATAATGTGGTAGGATGTTTGACCCTGCTGTGTGTCTGTGTGTTCCATAATGTGGCAGGATGTATGACCCTGCTGTGTGTCTGTGAGTTCAATAATGTGGTAGGATATATGAACTGTCTGTGGGTTCCATAATGTGGTTGGATATATGACCCTGCTGTGTGTCTGTTCCATAATGTGGTAGGATTTATGACCCTGCTGTGTGTCTGTTCCATAATGTGGTAGGATACATGACCCTGCTGTGTGTCTGTTGCATAATGTGGTAGGATATATGACCCTGCTGTGTGTCTGTTCCATAATGTGGTAGGATACATGACCCTGCTGTGTGTCTGTTCCATAATGTGGTGATATATATGACCCTGCTGTGTGTCTGTGTGTTCCATAAAGTGGTAGGATATATTACCCTGCTGCTGTTTCTGTGTGTTCCATAATGTGGTAGGATATATGAACTGTCTGTGTGTCTGTTCCATAATGTGGTAGGATATATGACCCTGCTGTGTGTCTGTTCCATAATGTGGTAGGATATATGACCCTGCTGTGTGTCTGTTCCATAATGTGGTAGGATATATGACCCTGCTGTGTGTCTGTTCCATAATGTGGTAGGATAGATGAACTGTCTGTGTGTCTGTGGGTTCCATAATGTGGTAGGATATATGACCCTGCTGTGCGTCTGTTCCATAATGTGGTAGGATAGATGAACTGTCTGTGTGTCTGTGGGTTCCATAATGTGGTAGGATATATGACCTGTCTGTGTGTCTGTTCCATAATGTGGTAGGATACATGAACTGTCTGTGTGTCTGTTCCATAATGTGGTAGGATATATGACCCTGCTGTGTGTCTGTTGCATAATGTGGTAGGATATATGACCCTGCTGTGTGTTCCGTAATGTGGTAAGATATATGGCCATGCTGTGTGTCTGTTCCATACTGTGGTAGGATATATGACCTGTCTGAGTGTTCCATAAAGTGGTAGGATATTTCACCATGCTATGTGTCTGTTCTATAATGTGGTAGGATATATGACCTGTCTGTGTGTCTGTTCCATAATGTGGTATGATATATGACCCCTCTGTGTGTCTGTTCCATAATGTGATAGGATATATGACCTGTGTGTGTCTGTTCCATAATGTGTTAGGATATATGAACTGTCTGTGGGTTCAATAATGTGGTAGGATATATGACCCTACTGTGTGCCTGTGTGTTCCATAATGTGGTAGGATATATGACCCCACTGTGTGTCTGTCCCATAATGTAGTAGGATATATGAACTGTGTGTCTGTTCCATAATGTGGTAGGATATATGGCCTGTCTGTGTGTCTGTTCCATAATGTGGTAGGATATATGACCCCACTGTGTGTCTGTGTGTTCCATAATGTGGTAGGATGTTTGACCCTGCTGTGTGTCTGTGTGTTCCATAATGTGGCAGGATGTATGACCCTGCTGTGTGTCTGTGAGTTCAATAATGTGGTAGGATATATGAACTGTCTGTGGGTTCCATAATGTGGTTGGATATATGACCCTGCTGTGTGTCTGTTCCATAATGTGGTAGGATTTATGACCCTGCTGTGTGTCTGTTCCATAATGTGGTAGGATACATGACCCTGCTGTGTGTCTGTTGCATAATGTGGTAGGATATATGACCCTGCTGTGTGTCTGTTCCATAATGTGGTAGGATACATGACCCTGCTGTGTGTCTGTTCCATAATGTGGTGATATATATGACCCTGCTGTGTGTCTGTGTGTTCCATAAAGTGGTAGGATATATTACCCTGCTGCTGTTTCTGTGTGTTCCATAATGTGGTAGGATATATGAACTGTCTGTGTGTCTGTTCCATAATGTGGTAGGATATATGACCCTGCTGTGTGTCTGTTCCATAATGTGGTAGGATATATGACCCTGCTGTGTGTCTGTTCCATAATGTGGTAGGATATATGACCCTGCTGTGTGTCTGTTCCATAATGTGGTAGGATAGATGAACTGTCTGTGTGTCTGTGGGTTCCATAATGTGGTAGGATATATGACCCTGCTGTGCGTCTGTTCCATAATGTGGTAGGATAGATGAACTGTCTGTGTGTCTGTGGGTTCCATAATGTGGTAGGATATATGACCTGTCTGTGTGTCTGTTCCATAATGTGGTAGGATACATGAACTGTCTGTGTGTCTGTTCCATAATGTGGTAGGATATATGACCCTGCTGTGTGTCTGTTGCATAATGTGGTAGGATATATGACCCTGCTGTGTGTCTGTTCCATAATGTGGTAGGATACATGACCCTGCTGTGTGTCTGTTCCATAATGTGGTGATATATATGACCCTGCTGTGTGTCTGTGTGTTCCATAAAGTGGTAGGATATATTACCCTGCTGCTGTTTCTGTGTGTTCCATAATGTGGTAGGATATATGAACTGTCTGTGTGTCTGTTCCATAATGTGGTAGGATATATGACCCTGCTGTGTGTCTGTTCCATAATGTGGTAGGATATATGACCCTGCTGTGTGTCTGTTCCATAATGTGGTAGGATATATGACCCTGCTGTGTGTCTGTTCCATAATGTGGTAGGATAGATGAACTGTCTGTGTGTCTGTGGGTTCCATAATGTGGTAGGATATATGACCCTGCTGTGCGTCTGTTCCATAATGTGGTAGGATAGATGAACTGTCTGTGTGTCTGTGGGTTCCATAATGTGGTAGGATATATGACCCTGCTGTGTGTCTGTTCCATAATGTGGTAGGATATATGACCCTGCTGTGTGTCTGTGTGTTCCATAATGTGGTAGGATATATGACCTGTCTGTGTGTCTGTTCCATAATGTGGTAGGATATATGACCCTACTGTGTGTCTGTGTGTTCCATAATGTGGCAGGATATATGACCCTGCTGTGTGTCTGTTCCATAATGTGGTAGGATATATGACCTGTCTGTGTGTCTGTGTGTTCCATAATGTGGTAGGATATATGAACTGTCTGTGTGTCTGTTCCATAATGTGGTAGGATAGATGAACTGTCTGTGTGTCTGTGTGTTCCATAATGTGGTAGGATATATGACCCTGCTGTGTGTCTGTTCCATAATGTGGTAGGATAGATGAACTGTCTGTGTGTCTGTGGGTTCCATAATGTGGTAGGATATATGACCCTGCTGTGTGTCTGTGTGTTCCATAATGTGGTAGGATATATGACCCTGCTGTGTGTCTGTTCCATAATGTGGTAGGATAGATGAACTGTCTGTGTGTCTGTGGGTTCCATAATGTGGTAGGATATATGACCCTGCTGTGTGTCTGTTCCATAATGTGGTATGATATATTGACCTGTCTGTGTGTCTGTTCCATAATGTGGTAGAATATATGACCTGTCTGTCTGTCTGTTCCATAATCTGGTAGGATATATGACCCTGCTGTGTGTCTGTTCCATAATGTGGTAGGATATATGACCCTGCTGTGTGCATGTTCCATAATGTGGTAGGATATATGACCCTGCTGTGTGTCTGGTCCATAATGTGGTAGGATATATGACCCCACTGGGTGTCTGTTCCATAATGTGGTAGGATTTCTGACCTGTCTGTGTGTCTGTTCCATAATGTGGTAGGATATATGACCCTGCTGTGTGTCTGTTCCATAATGTGGTAGGATATATGACCTGTCTGTGTGTCTGTTCCATAATGTGGTAGGATATATGAACTGTCTGTGTGTCTGTTCCATAATGTGATAGGATACATGAAATGTCTGTGTTCCATAATGTGGTAGGATATATGACCCTTCTGTGTGTCTGTGTGTCCCATAATGTGGTAGGATATATGACCTGTCTGTGTGTCTGTTCCATAATGTGGTAGGATATATGACCTGTCTGTGTGTCTGTTCCATAATGTGGTAGGATATATGAACTGTCTGTGTGTCTGTTCCATAATATGGTAGGATGTATGACCTGTCTGTGTGTCTGTTCCATAATGTGGTAGGATATATGACCCTGCTGTGTGTCTGTTCCATAATGTGGTAGGATAGATGACCCTGCTGTGTTTGACTGAGTGTGTGTTTTGGATAATGTGATATTAGATGTTGTGTGTAACTGAGTATTTGTATAGCACAATATGGTGTGTATATTGGATATTGTGATGTGTATACTAGGTGTCTATGATGTGTGTGTATTGGATAATGTGATGTGTATACTAGGTGTCTATGATGTGTTTGTCTGCAGGAACATGGAGTGGCTGCAGGGTGCCCACAGCTGTCAGCGAGTCATCGTCCATACACAGTGATGCCCTGTTCGACCCGGGGCCTGGTACTCCTGATCTGGGTCTGGACCGGAACATGTCTCTGGGCTCTACAGGTCCTGGTCTGGGTCGGAACATCTCCCTGGGCTCTACAGGTCCTGGTCTGGGTCAGAACATCTCTCTGGGCTCTACAGGTCCTGGTCTGGGTCGGAACATCTCTCTGGGCTCTACAGGTCCTGGTCTGGGTCAGAACATCTCTCTGGACTCTACAGGTCCTGGTCGGAACATCTCTCTGGGCTCTACAGGTCCTGGTCTGGACCGGAACACCTCTCTGGGCTTTACGGGTCCTGGTCTGGACATCTCTCTGGGCTCTACAGGTCCTGGTCTAGGTCGGAACATCTCTCTGGGCTCTACAGGTCCTGGTCTGGGTCGGAACATCTCCCTGGGCTCTACAGGTCCTGGTCTGGGTCGGAACATCTCCCTGGGCTCTACAGGTCCTGGTCTAGGTCGGAACATCTCCCTGGGCTCTACAGGTCCTGGTCTGGGTCGGGACATCTCCCTGGGCTCTACAGGTCCTGGTCTGGGTCGGGACATCTCCCTGGGCTCTACAGGTCCTGGTCTGGGTCGGGACATAGACTCCCTAAAGGAGCTGACACATACAGTATGGACATGATTTAGGAGCAGTGCTTGACTTGGACAGAAAAAAAGTTGTCAGAGGCATATATGTGTGTGTGTTTTAAATCAACAATATCGATGTTTGTCCAATCAGATGATTTCAGTGGAACAGTTTGAACGGTCTTATTATGCTGAATACCTTTCTGACTACCGTGTTGGAGAAACATTAAAACGAAATAGCTCAACTATAAAAAGTATTTCATTTGACAGTGTTAAAGGCGTTCGAGCCTGTCAGGTGTGTTGATACTTGGAACGTTTCTACGGTTACGCGCTCAGGGAAGGAACATGGCAAGCGCTGTCATGTATGAAAAATGAACACGTACAAGAGGCGTGGATACATAATTTTAATGAAGAATAAACACCAACAAGAGGCGTGGATACCTACTGCTCATTATTTAAAGGTCGTAGTATTTTTCGGTCTCATTGTAATGAAAAACAACAATTATTAATATGCGTTCTTCGTGCATGACAGTGCTTTCCACTTTAATTCCCTGAGCGCGTCGCCGTAGAAACCATCAGTATCACCTCACCTGTGAGCCCGGTTGTTCCCACTGGTTCCTCGTTACCGTAATTTATCAGGGAGCATCGACCAATCAACCCACCTGGGTGAACATGAGTTGAGCGTGTGCCAAACTTCCGAGGACGCGCGCAGTCAGAATCAACAGACGGATGAATCGACGGAACCTGTAGCTCAGACTCATAGCCCAATTAATTCACGGGGAGCTCCAGGTAGACTATAGTTTGATAGGTATCTAGATGAAACATGTGTGTAGGCCATAGCCTACTAATCTTGAGTCCCCTGCCAAGTGAGAGGCGCGTCGCTTGGCTCCCCCAAATTGACGGATTACCGAGATGCGCGTGCTGATAATGATGAGTTCTGCGCGTACAGCTGCTGCTACTATTCCGTTATTATTCTCCTCCCGGTCTAACGACACCGTTCCTTTATTCTCCTGTCTGTGTTTGTAGCGCTACAGAATGCATCAATACGCCAGCCAAGACAAGATTCCTGTAAGTAACTCCGCAAACGGTTGACTTTCTGCTAACTGTTGATTCTGCTCCTGCGTTTGTTTGTTATGACATGCCAAATCCTTTCCCAGTACGTACGTATGTGAACTGAAAACATGTTTTTGTTATAGAGTATTTTATGTCGCCTGGCTGGTTATTACTGTAGAGATTGTCCTCCATTTATGCTGTCAAGGAGAACCTCTCACCTAAAAGGTATTGCTGAATTATTTAACCCTACATTACCAGACTTGATATAACCTCATCAGTGGTCTCCAACCCTGGTCCTGTGGAGATACAGGGTGGTCAACAGTGGTCTCCAACCCTGGTCCTGTGGAGATACAAGGTGGTCAACAGTGGTCTCCAACCCTGGTCCTGTATAGTTACAGGGTGATCATCAGTGGTCTCCAACCCTGGTCCTGTATAGTTACAGGGTGGTCTCCAACCCTGGTTCTGTAGAGATACAGGGTGGTCATCAGTGGTCTCCAACCCTGGTCCTGTGGAGATACAGGGTGGTCAACAGTGGTCTCCAACCCTGGTCCTGTATCGTTACAGGGTGGTAGACAGTGGTCTCCAACCCTGGTCCTGTATAGTTACAGGGTGGTCTCCAACCCTGGTTCTGTAGAGATACAGGGTGGTCATCAGTGGTCTCCAACCCTGGTCCTGTATAGTTACAGGGTGGTCTCCAACCCTGGTTCTGTAGAGATACAGGGTGGTCATCAGTGGCCTCCAACCCTGGTCCTGTATAGTTACAGGGTGGTATCCAACCCTGGTCGTGTATAGATACAGTGTGGTCTCCAACTCTGGTTCTGTATAGATACAGGGTGGTCATCAGTGGTCTCCAACCCTGGTCCTGTATAGATACAGGGTGGTCTCCAGCCCTGGTCCTGTATAGATACAGGGTGGTCAACAGTGGTCTCCATTCCTGGTCCTGTATAGATACAGGGTGGTCAACAGTAGTCTCCAACCCTGGTCCTGTATAGTTACAGGGTGGTCTCCAACCCTGGTCCTGTATAGATACAGGGTGGTCTCCAGCCCTGGTCCTGTATAGATACAGGGTGGTCAACAGTGGTCTCCATTCCTGGTCCTGTATAGATACAGGGTGGTCAACAGTAGTCTCCAACCCTGGTCCTGTATAGTTACAGGGTGGTCTCCAACCCTGGTCCTGTATAGATACAGGGTGGTCTCCAACCCTGGTCCTGTATAGTTACAGGGTGGTCTCCAACCCTGGTCCTGTATAGATACAGGGTGGTCATCAATGGTCTCCAACCCTGGTCCTGTATAGATACAGGGTGGTCTCCAACTCTGGTCCTGTATAGATACAGGGTGGTCATCAGTGGTCTCCATCCCTGGTCCTGTATAGATACAGGGTGGTCTCCAACCCTGGTCCTGTATAGATACAGGGTGGTCATCAGTGTTCTCCAACCCTGGTCCTGTATAGATACAGGGTGGTCATCAGTGGCCTCCAACCCTGGTCCTGTATAGTTACAGGGTGGTCTCCAACCCTGGTCCTGTATAGTTACAGGGTGGTATCCAACCCTGGTCGTGTATAGATACAGTGTGGTCTCCAACCCTGGTCCTGTATAGATACAGGGTGGTCATTAGTGGTCTCCAAACCTGGTCCTGTGGAGATACAGGGTGGTCTCCAACCCTGGTTCTGTAGAGATACAGGGTGGTCATCAGTGGACTCCAACCCTGGTCCTGTATAGTTACAGGGTGGTCTCCAACCCTGGTTCTGTAGAGATACAGAGTGGTCATCAGTGGACTCCAACCCTGGTCCTGTATAGTTACAGGGTGGTCTCCAACCCTGGTTCTGTAGAGATACAGGGTGGTCATCAGTGGTCTCCAACCCTGGTCCTGTATAGATACAGGGTGGTCTCAACCCAGGTCCTGTATAGTTACAGGGTGGTCTCCAACCCTGGTCCTGTATAGATACAGGGTGGTCATCAATGGTCTCCAACCCTGGTCCTGTATAGATACAGGGTGGTCTCCATCCCTGGTCCTGTATAGATACAGGGTGGTCATCAGTGGTCTCCATCCCTGGTCCTGTATAGATACAGGGTGGTCTCCAACCCTGGTCCTGTATAGATACAGGGTGGTCAATAGTGGTCTCCAACCCTGGTCCTGTATAGATACAGGGTGGTCATCAGTGTTCTCCAACCCTGGTCCTGTATAGTTACAGTGTGGTCTCCAACTCTGGTCCTGTATAGATACAGGGTGGTAATTAGTGGTCTCCAAACCTTGTCCTGTGGAGATACAGGGTGGTCTCCAACCCTGGTCCTGTGGAGATACAGGGTGGTCATCAGTGGTCTCCAGCCCTGGTCCTGTATAGATACAGGGTGGTCTCCAACCCTGGTCCTGTATAGTTACAGGGTGGTCTCCAACCCAGGTCCTGTATAGTTACAGGGTGGTCTCCAACCCTGGTCCTGTATAGATACAGGGTGGTCTCCAACTCTGGTCCTGTATAGATACAATGTGGTCATCAGTGGTCTCCATCCCTGGTCCTGTATAGATATAGGGTGGTCTCCAACCCTGGTCCTGTATAGATACAGGGTGGTCATCAGTGTTCTCCAACCCTGGTCCTGTATAGATACAGGGTGGTCATCAGTGGTCTCCAACCCTGGTCCTGTATAGATACAGGGTGGTCATCAGTGTTCTCCAACCCTGGTCCTGTATAGATACAGGGTGGTCATCAGTGGCCTCCAACCCTGGTCCTGTATAGTTACAGGGTGGTCTCCAACCCTGGTCCTGTATAGTTACAGGGTGGTCTCCAACCCTGGTCCTGTATAGTTACAGGGTGGTATCCAACCCTGGTCGTGTATAGATACAGTGTGGTCTCCAACCCTGGTCCTGTATAGATTACAGGGTGGTCATTAGTGGTCTCCAAACCTGGTCCTGTGGAGATACAGGGTGGTCTCCAACCCTGGTCCTGTGGAGATACAGGGTGGTCATCAGTGTTCTCCAACCCTGGTCCTGTATAGATTACAGGGTGGTCATTAGTTGTCTCCAAACCTGGTCCTGTGGAGATACAGGGTGGTCTTCAACCCTGGTCCTGTGGAGATACAGGGTGGTAATCAGTGGTCTCCAACCCTGGGCCTGTATAGTTACAGGGTGGTCTCCAACCCTGGTCCTGTATAGTTACAGGGTGGTCTCCAACCCTGGTCCTGTATAGTTACAGGGTGGTATCCAACCCTGGTCGTGTATAGATACAGTGTGGTCTCCAACCCTGGTCCTGTATAGATACAGGGTGGTCATTAGTGGTCTCCAAACCTGGTCCTGTGGAGATACAGGGTGGTCTCCAACCCTGGTCCTGTATAGTTACAGGGTGGTCTCCAACCCTGGTCCTGTATAGATACAGGGTGGTCGTCAGTGGTCTCCAACCCTGGTCCTGTATAGATACAGGGTGGTCATCAGTGGTCTCCAACCCTGGTCCTGTGGAGATACAGGGTGGTCTCCAACCCTGGTCCTGAGGAGGTACAGGGTGGTCATCAGTGTTCTCCAACCCTGGTCCTGTATAGATAGATACAGGGTGGTCATCAGTGGTCTCCAACCCTGGTCCTGTATAGTTACAGGGTGGTCTCCAACCCTGGTCCTGTATAGATACAGGGTGGTCATCAGTGGTCTCCAACCCTGGTCCTGTATAGATACAGGGTGGTCATCAGTGGTCTCCAACCCTGGTCCTGTGGAGATACAGGGTGGGCTCCAACCCTGGTCGTGTATAGATACAGTGTGGTCTCAAACCCTGGTCCTGTATAGATACAGGGTGGTCATCAGTGTTCTCCAACCCTGGTCCTGTATAGATACAGGGTGGTCATCAGTGGCCTCCAACCCTGGTCCTGTATAGTTACAGGGTGGTATCCAACCCTGGTCGTGTATAGATACAGTGTGGTCTCAAACCCTGGTCCTGTATAGATACAGGGTGGTCATCAGTGTTCTCCAACCCTGGTCCTGTATAGATACAGGGTGGTCATCAGTGGCCTCCAACCCTGGTCCTGTATAGTTACAGGGTGGTCTCCAACCCATGTCCTGTATAGCTACAGAGTGGTTTCCAACCCTGGTCCTGTATAGATACAGGGTGGTTTCCAACCCTGGTCCTGTATAGATACAGGGTGGTTTCCAACCCTGGTCCTGTATAGATACAGGGTGGTTTCCAACCCTGGTCCTGCATAGATATAGGGTGGTCATCAGTGGTCTCCAGCCCTGGTCCTGTATAGATACAGGGTGGTCTCCAACCCTGGTTCTGCATAGATATAGGGTGGTCATCAGTGGTCTCCAGCCCTGGTCCTGTATAGATACAGGGTGGTTTCCAACCCTGGTCCTGTATAGATACAGGGTGGTCATCAGTGGTTTCCAACCCTGGTCCTGTATAGTTACAGGGTGGTCTCCAACCCTGGTTCTGCATAGATATAGGGTGGTCATCAGTGGTTTCCAACCCTGGTCCTGTATAGTTACAGGGTGGTCTCCAACCCTGGTTCTGCATAGATATAGGGTGGTCATCAGTGGTCTCCAGCCCTGGTCCTGTATAGTTACAGGGTGGTCTCCAACCCTTGTCCTGTGGCGATACAGGGTGGTCATCAGTGGTCTCCAACCCTGGTCCTGCATAGATACAGGGTGGTCTCCAACCCTGGCCCTGTGGAGATACAGGGTGGTCATCAGTGGTCTCCAACCCTGGTCCTGTATAGATACAGGGTGGTCATCAGTGGTCTCCAACCCTGGTCCTGTGGAGATACAGGGTGGTCTCCAACCCTGGTCCTGAGGAGGTACAGGGTGGTCATCAGTGTTCTCCAACCCTGGTCCTGTATAGATAGATACAGGGTGGTCATCAGTGGCCTCCAACCCTGGTCCTGTATAGTTACAGGGTGGTCTCCAACCCTGGTCCTGTATAGTTACAGGGTGGTCTCCAACCCTGGTCCTGTATAGATACAGGGTGGTCATCAGTGGTCTCCAACCCTGGTCCTGTATAGATACAGGGTGGTCATCAGTGGTCTCCAACCCTGGTCCTGTGGAGATACAGGGTGGTCTCCAACCCTGGTCCTGTATAGTTACAGGGTGGTATCCAACCCTGGTCGTGTATAGATACAGTGTGGTCTCAAACCCTGGTCCTGTATAGATACAGGGTGGTCATCAGTGTTCTCCAACCCTGGTCCTGTATAGATACAGGGTGGTCATCAGTGGCCTCCAACCCTGGTCCTGTATAGTTACAGGGTGGTCTCCAACCCATGTCCTGTATAGCTACAGAGTGGTTTCCAACCCTGGTCCTGTATAGATACAGGGTGGTTTCCAACCCTGGTCCTGTATAGATACAGGGTGGTTTCCAACCCTGGTCCTGTATAGATACAGGGTGGTTTCCATCCCTGGTCCTGTATAGATACAGGGTGGTCATCAGTGGTCTCCAACCCTGGTCCTGTATAGTTACAGGGTGGTCTCCAACCCTGGTTCTGCATAGATATAGGGTGGTCATCAGTGGTCTCCAGCCCTGGTCCTGTATAGATACAGGGTGGTTTCCAACCCTGGTCCTGTATAGATACAGGGTGGTTTCCAACCCTGGTCCTGTATAGATACAGGGTGGTCATCAGTGGTCTCCAACCCTGGTCCTGTATAGTTACAGGGTGGTCTCCAACCCTGGTTCTGCATAGATATAGGGTGGTCATCAGTGGTCTCCAGCCCTGGCCCTGTATAGTTACAGGGTGGTCTCCAACCCTTGTCCTGTGGCGATACAGGGTGGTCATCAGTGGTCTCCAACCCTGGCCCTGTGGAGATACAGGATGGTCATCAGTGGTCTCCAACCCTGGTCCTGTGGAGATACAGGGTTGTCATCAGTGGTCTCCAACCATGGTCCTGTATAGAAACCGGGTGGTCATCAGTGTTCTCCAACCCTGGTCCTGTATAGATACAGGGTGGTCATCAGTGGGCTCCAACCCTGGTCCTGTATGGTTACAGGGTGGTCTCAACCCTGGTCCTGTATAGTTACAGGGTGGTCTCCAACCCTGGTCGTGTATACATACAGTGTGGTCTCCAACCCTGGTCCTGTATAGATACAGGGTGGTCTCAACCCTGGTCCTGTAAAGTTACAGGGTGGTCTCCAACCCTGGTCGTGTATAGATACAGTGTGGTCTCCAACCCTGGTCCTGTATAGATACAGTGTGGTCTCCAACCCTGGTCGTGTATAGATACAGTGTGGTCTCAACCCTGGTCCTGTATGGTTACAGGGTGGTCTCAACCCTGGTCCTGTATAGTTACAGGGTGGTCTCCAACCCTGGTCGTGTATAGATACAGTGTGGTCTCCAACCCTGGTCCTGTATGGTTACAGGGTAGTCTCAAGCCTGGTCCTGTATAGTTACAGGGTGGTCTCCAACCCTGGTCGTGTATAGATACAGTGTGGTCTCCAACCCTGGTCCTGTATAGTTACAGGGTGGTCTCCAACCCTGGTCGTGTATAGATACAGTGTGGTCTCCAACCCTGGTCCTGTATGGTTACAGGGTGGTCTCCAACCCTGGTCGTGTATAGATACAGTGTGGTCTCCAACCCTGGTCCTGTATAGATACAGGGTGGTCTCCAACCTTGGTCCTGTGGAGATACAGGGTGGTCTCCAACCCTGGTCCTGTGCAGGGGGTGCAGGCTTTAGTTCCAGCCCAGCACTAACACCTGATTGCACAAGTCAAGGTGATGATGAGTTGATTTGTTGAATCATGTGTGTGTGTGTATTCAGATAGAAATAGATTATGTAGAATAAGGTGTCAGGTGTATGTACAGTACCAGTCAGAAGTTTGGACACACCTACTCATTCCAGGGTTTTTCTTTATTTTTTTAAACGTTTTTCTACATTGTAGATTAACAGTGAAGACAAAAACCATGAAATAACACACATGGAATCATGTAGTAGCCAAACGAGTGTTAAACAATTCAACATATATTTGAGATTCTTCGAAGTAGCCACCCTTTGCCGTGATGACAGCTTTGCACACTCTTGGCATTCTCTCAACCAGCTTCATGGGGTAGTCACCTGGAATGCATTTCAATTAACAGGTGTGCCTTCTTAAAAGTTAAGGTGTTTGAGCCAGTCAGTTGTGTTGTGACAAGGTAGAGGTGGTATACAGAAGATAGCCCTATTTGGTTAAATACCAAGTCCATATTATGGCATGAACAGCTCAAATAAGCAAAGTGAAATGACAGTCCATCATTACTTTAAGGCATGAAAGTCAGTTAATCCGGAACATTTCAGGAACATTGAACTTTTCTTCAAGTGCAGTGGCAAAATCCATCAAGCGCTATGATGAAACTGGCTCTCATGAGGACCGCCACAGGAAAGGAAGAGTTACCTCTGCTGCAAAGGTTAAGTTCATTAGAGTTAACTGCACTCAGATTGCAGTTCAGAGGAGACTGTGAGACTGATACTTATTTCACCTTTATTTAACCAGGTAGGCTAGTTGAGAACAAGTTCTCATTTACAACTGCGACCTCATTTCCAACATGGCTACCACAGCTTTTTGCAGGGATACGCCATCCCATCTGATTTGGGCTTAGTCCCACTATCATTTGTTTTCCACAGGACGATGACCCAAAACACACCTCCAGGCTGTGGAAGGGCTATTTGATCGAAAAGCAGAGGTGTGAGTCCTGCATCAGATGACCTGGCCTCCACAATCACCTGACCTCAACCCAATTCAGATGGTTTGGGATGAGTTGGACCGCAGAGTGAAGGAAAAGCAGCCAACAAGTGCTCAGCGTATGTGGGAACTCCTTCAAGACTGTTGGAAAAGCATTCCAGGTGAAGCTGGTTGAGAGAAGGCCTAGAATGTGCAAAGCTGTCATCATGGCAAAGGGCGGCTACTTTGAAGAAATAAAATATTTAGATTTGAACACTTGTTTTGGTTACTACATGATTCCAGATGTGTTATTTCATAGTTCCGATGTCTTTACCATTATTCTACAATGTAGAAAATATAAAACATAAAGAAATCCTGTTGAATGAGTAGGTGTCAACATTTGACTGGTACTGTACAACTTCTGCATGTTTCAATAAAGTTGACCTGCTATTCACCCTCCTCAGAACCAGGGAGGGGTGTGTTCATCTCTGTTTTAGATTTGTGTTGTTGTTGTTGAATTTAGCTTCTTCTGCCCTACTGAACAGTGACTGACCAGTCCCCTGTCTGTCTCCTCTCCTCCAGGGAAGGGGTGTTAGTTACTGACCAGTCCCCTATCCTCTCCTCTAGGGAGGGGGTGTTAGTTACTGACCAGTCCCCTCTCCTCCAGGGAGGGGGTGTTAGTTACTGACCAGTCCCCTCTCCTCCAGGGAGGGGGTGTTAGTTACTGACCAGTCCCCTCTCCTCTCTTCCAGGGCGGGGGTGTTGGGCTAGCGGCCCCCCAGGATGGCCAAAGTTCTTGTCAGTTCTTCTCAGATGGTCGGAGGAAGGTGGACTATGTTCTGGTGTTCTACCAACGCAAACAGATCTCTGTGAGGGGTGGCGACCGGCTGCACCGTCTCTCCGCCCCTCCACACCCTCCTCATCGCCTCTCTGTCATCTCCAATGGTAGCTCCCCCCTCTCCGGCCCTGTGGGGGGTGTAGGGCAGGGGGGTTTGGGATGTGCAGCCGGGCAGCGGAGTGCGGGGGACGGGGAGGTGTGTGTGGACCTGGCGGTGGAGGTGGAATTAGAGGCGGACCCAGCTGAAGGAGAGATGGTGCTGATCAGGGAGGAGTTTGAGGCCAGGCTACTGGAGGCGGGGCTTGAGATGGAGAGAGACACCGAGGTGAGAGACCAACCGGTCTGTGTGTGTGTGTGTGCGCTCTGTGGTTGCTGGTCTGGTGTTATTTCTGGTGAAATGTATCATTATCGCTGCAGTTTAAAAAATAACAAAGTAATTAACAAACCAATTTGTAATATTTAACATTGCTCACCTAATGAAAAGTAAGGAGAATTTGACCCTAAATATATTTTCACTTGTATTTCTAGTCCATCCACCATGCATGCGGTCTGGAAAGATCGTCATTTAGTGTACGTTTGCATCATAGTTAAAGAAACACCCGTCTTTCAAAAAGTTGCATTGCCGTCACCATATGAGACTCTGCTCTTCCGCCCTGCTCTTCTAGCCCAGTGATTCTCAGAAAGCAGCAGACGTTAACTGACTCTACCTCTCGTGTTGTTCAACCAAGCAGCAGACGTTAACTGACTCTAGCTCTCGTGTTGTTCAACCAAGCAGCAGACGTTAACTGACTCTACCTCTCGTGTTGTTCAACCAAGCAGCAGACGTTAACTGACTCTACCTCTCGCGCTGTTCAACCAAGCAGCAGACGTTAACTGACTCTACCTCTCGCGTTGTTCAACCAAGCAGCAGACGTTAACTGACTCTACCTCTCGCGCTGTTCAACCAAGCAGCAGACGTTAACTGACTCTACCTCTCGTGCTGTTCAACCAAGCAGCAGACGTTAACTGACTCTACCTCTCGTGTTGTTCAACCAAGCAGCAGACGTTAACTGACTCTACCTCTCGTGTTGTTCAACCAAGCAGCAGACGTTAACTGACTCTACCTCTCATGTTGTTCAACCAAGCAGCAGACGTTAACTGACTCTACCTCTCGCGCTGTTCAACCAAGCAGCAGACGTTAACTGACTAGCTCTCGCGCTGTTCAACCAAGCAGCAGACGTTAACTGACTCTAGCTCTCACGCTGTTCAACCAAGCAGCAGACGTTAACTGACTCTAGCTCTCGCGCTGTTCAACCAAGCAGCAGACGTTAACTGACTCTAGCTCTCGCGCTGTTCAACCAAGCAGCAGACGTTAACTGACTCTAGCTCTCGCGCTGTTCAACCAAGCAGCAGACGTTAACTGACTCTAGCTCTCGTGTTGTTCAACCAAGCAGCAGACGTTAACTGACTCTACCTCTCGCGCTGTTCAACCAAGCAGCAGACGTTAACTGACTCTACCTCTCGTGTTGTTCAACCAAGCAGCAGACGTTAACTGACTCTACCTCTCGCGTTGTTCAACCAAGCAGCAGACGTTAACTGACTCTACCTCTCGCGTTGTTCAACCAAGCAGCAGACGTTTTAACTGACTCTACCTCTCGCGCTGTTCAACCAAGCAGCAGACGTTAACTGACTCTACCTCTCGCGCTGTTCAACCAAGCAGCAGACGTTAACTGACTCTACCTCTCGTGTTGTTCAACCAAGCAGCAGACGTTAACTGACTCTACCTCTCGCGCTGTTCAACCCAAAGGTGGGCGTGTAGTCCCAATAATCTTCTGTGACCAATGTTTACTAGAGCCCTGCACGGGCATGTATTTTAACCCTGATTCCTACCCATACCCGCAACTTTCAGACCCCACCCTACCCAGGCCCAGTTGCGCTGCCTGAAACCCAAAATGAGAAATTACTTAATCCCTTAGTAAAGCCATTAGTTGCTCCACTCTGTGTGTCACCCTCACTCTGCATGCGCTCTGCTCATGGTGGCTCTGTGGGGCTCACAGCATTGTACGAGAACTTCAGTTGCTTGGCAATTTCTCGCATGGAATAGCCTTCATTTCTCAGAACAAGAATAGACCGACGAGTTTCAGAAGAAAGTTCTTTGTTTCTGGACATTTTGAGCCTGTAATCGAACCCACAAATGCTGATGCTCCAAATACTAGTCTAAAGAAGGCCAGCTTTATTGCTTCTTTAATCAGAACAACAGTTTTCAGCTGTGATAACATAATTGCAAAAGGGTTTTCTAATGATCAATTAGCCTTTTTTAAAATGATACACTTGGATGAGCTAACACAACGTGCCATTGGAACACAGGAGTGATGGTTGCTGATAATGGGCCTCTGTAGATATTCCATATATCTACATAGGCGTCCATTTTGCTTTGTCATTGTGGTGTATTCTGTGTAGATCGCTGAGAAAAGGATACATCTATTTTTCTATTCAGCTGTAGGAGCTGGGTTCTACAGTATGAACCCCTGCTGTCTCTGGCTCCACACCCACCCGGCCATCTAGATGTGTGAAAGTTAGTGTATAAGCTAATGATCCATCTATGACATTCCTTGTGTAAACTTAAATAGTGTATTACCATACCATTTTTTGTATGTTCTCTATAGTTACTGGTATGTACTTGAAAATGTATCAATTGACCAATATTGTCCAGTATTTGTTTTATTATTTGACCTTTAGTTAATTAGGCAAGTCAGTTAAGAACAAATTCTTATTTTCAATGACGGCCTGGGAACAGTGGGTTGTTCAGGGGCAGAACGACAGGTTTTTACCTTGTCGGCTCAGGGATTCGATCTTGCAACCTTTCAGTTACTAGGCCAACGCTCTAACCACTGGGCTATCTGCCACCCTCTCCAGCATTGCGATACTTCACTGGATCAATCTGGAACTTTGCACACAGACTGCTATATTATATTATGGCCTTTCTCTTGCATTAAATATATATTAATAATAATAATAATAATAATAATAATAATAATAATAATAATAATAATAATAATAATAATAATAATAATAATAATTTGAAAACACTTTAAATGATATTTTACCAGATCTAATGTGCTATATTCTCCTACATTCATTTCACATTTCCACAAACTTCAAAGTGTTTCCTTTCAAATGGTGTCAAGAGTATGCCTGTCCTTGCTTGAGGGCCTGAGCTACAGGCAGTTAGATTTGGGTATGTCATTTTAG
Organism: Oncorhynchus mykiss; assembly: GCF_013265735.2. Classification (NCBI taxonomy): domain Eukaryota; kingdom Metazoa; phylum Chordata; class Actinopteri; order Salmoniformes; family Salmonidae; genus Oncorhynchus; species Oncorhynchus mykiss. The sequence continues at coordinate 424,043 of NW_023493674.1, read as the reverse complement.
GTGAAAACAAAGGGTTCGATCCTTGAGGATTTATGACATGAAGGGTCAGTCAATCCGGATAATTTCAAGAACTTTGAACATTCCTTCAAGTGCAGTCGCAAAAACCATCAAGCGCTATGATGAAACTGGCTCTCATGAGGACCACCACAGGAAAGGAAGACCGTGATTTACCTCCGCTACAGAGGATAAGTTCATTAGAGATACCAGCCTTAGAATTTGCAGCCCAAATAAATACTTCAGAGAGTTCAAGTAACAGACACATCTCAACATCAACTGTTCAGAGGAGACTGTGAATCAGGCCCTCATGGTCGAATTACTGCAAAGAAACCACTACTAAAGGACACCAATAAGAAGAAGAAACCACTACTAAATGACACCAATAAGAAGAAGAAACCACTACTAAAGGACACCAATAAGAAGAAGAAACCACTACTAAAGGACACCAATAAGAAGAAACCACTACTAAAGGACACCAATAAGAAGAAGAAACCACTACTAAAGGACACCAATAAGAAGAAGAAACCACTACTAAAGGACACCAATAAGAAGAAGAAGAAACCACTTCTAAAGGACACTAATAAGAAGAAGAAACCACTACTAAAGGACACCAATAAGAAGAAGAAACCACTACTAAAGGACACCAATAAGAAGAAGAGACCACTACTAAAGGACACCAATAAGAAGAAGAAACCACTACTAAAGGACACCAATAAGAAGAAGAAACCACTACTAAAGGACACCAATAAGAAGAAGAAACCACTACTAAAGGACACCAATAAGAAGAAGAGACCACTACTAAAGGACACCAATAAGAAGAAGAAACCACTACTAAAGGACACCAATAAGAAGAAGAAACCACTACTAAAGGACACCAATAAGAAGAAGAGACTTTGGCCAAGAAACATGAAATCTGTCCTTTTTTGTCAGAGTCCAAATTTGAGATTTTTGGTTACAACCGCCGTGTCTTTGTGAGACGAAGAGTAGGTGAACGGAGGATCTCCACATGTGTGGTTCCTACCGTGACGCATGGAGGAGGTGTGGGGGTGCTTTGCTGGTGACACTGTGATTTTATTTTTTTGAATTCAAGACACACTTAACCAGCATGGCTACCACAGCATTCTGCAGCGATACGTCATCCCATGGGTTTGCGCTTAGTCCGACTATCATTTGTTTTTCAACAGTACAATGACCCCAAACACACCTCCAGGCTGTGGAAGGGCTATTTGACCAAGAAGGAGAGTGATGGAGTGCTGCATCAGATGACCTGGCTCCCACAATCACCCAACCTCAACCCAATTGAGATGGTTTGGGATGAGTTGGACCGCAGAGTGAAAAACAGCCAACAAATGCTTAGCATATGTGGGAACTCCTTCTATACATTCCAGGTGACGATCTCATGAAGCTGGTTGAGAGAAGGCCAATAGTGTGCAACGCTGTCAAGGCAGGGTGGCTAATTAGAACCTAAAATATATTTAGATTTGTTTATCAATGTGTTATTTCATAGTTTTTATGTGTTCACTATTATTTTATAATGTAGAAATAGTAAAATAAAGAAAAACCCTTGAATGAGTCGGTGTCCAAACTGTTGACTGGTATTGTGTGTATATATTTAATACAGAATGGCTAAAAAATAAGTGAAACTTGAAAAATTCTCCAATGGATTTTGATAATTTGCTGTTAAAGTGGAGGACCGTTTCCTATTTCCTAGTTGCTCCAAAGCTCAGGTGGCCAAGTGTCGGCAATGGAGACGAGCTGTTGGTTCAGCCAAAGATGATCTATTATACTGCTCAGTCGCCACTCGCAAAGAGGAACAACTGTGTTTGTGATGAATTAACAACGCCATACTGGAGAGTGGTAACATTGAAATAAAACCAGAAAAGGAATTTAGACTGAGAAGTATTAGCACGTCATCTCATAGAGGAAACACACGGCATTGAAAATATCAGAAGTTTACAACTTCAACCACAAATATATAATACTTTGACTAAAATGACGACTTGACTTAAATCATTGTGCACTATTATGGGTAAGCTATGGATATCGTCTTTCCGCTGAAAATAAGTGGATTTCCACTCTAGCGGGTGTTTTAAGTCAATTTAAATGGGGATTATACAACCTGTATTTCTTGACAAACCTACTTTATCAAATAATTGATGGGGCAGGGTTGGGAGGTGGTGGGAGGGTTTGCAATCCTACCTGACTGTTGGTTCCCACCACCTGTCCTCCTCCTGGTATTAAACTATGGTTCCTACCTGTTGGTTACTGTCCTCTCCCCCAGGTCAGGGTCTACGGGCCCAGCTTCACGAGACTCCATGTCCCCTGGCAGGTCCTGAGCAGAGAGGCAGAGTTCCTCAAGATCAAAGTCCCCACTAAGAAGGTGAGACCTCCACCACTTTACAGCCGTGTGTGTGTGTGTGTGTGTGTGTGTGTGTGTGTAATCCTATGGATGGATCCTCCCCTAACACAAACAGGGGGTTAATCTCGGTGTTGCCCTGCACCTTTTTTAAATGTATTTTTTAACTCATCCGTTGTTGTTGCCTTGTTTATAGAAGTTTAACAGTCTTTAATGTTGCATCAGATTGCCCAGCTACAGTAGAGCCACATGAAGACACGGTGGGATTATTCTCCTACTTGGATTACATTTGCTGGTACCTGAAACATTATGTGAATCAAACACACTACAGCAGAGACTTGTCTTTTACAATGTAACAACTCACATTGGGGAAAATGGACCAAAGGGGACATACTTCATTGGAACGCCGACTGCGAGCCAGGTCTAATCGCCCAACATCAGTGCCCGACCTCACTAATACTGTTGTGGCTGAATGGAAGCAAGTCCCCACAGCAATGTTCCAACATCTAGTGGAAAGCCTTCCCAGAAGAGTGGAGGCTGTTATAGCAGCAATGTTCCAACATCTAGTGGAAAGCCTTCCCAGAAGAGTGGAAGCTGTTATAGCAGCAATGTTCCAACATCTAGTGGAAAGCCTTCCCAGAAGAGTGGAAGCTGTTATAGCAGCAATGTTCCAACATCTAGTGGAAAGCCTTCCCAGAAGAGTGGAGGCTGTTATAGCAGCAAAGAGGGGACCTACTCCATATTAAATCCCATGATTTTGCAATGAGATTTTGGATGAGATCACCATGCGCAATGCTAAGCTTTGGCTGGAGTGCCATTTTGGAATGAGCTGTACAACGAGCAGGTGTCCACATACACTACTTGACCAAAAGTATGTGGACACCTGCTCGTTGTACAGCTCATTCCAAAATGGCACTCCAGCCAAAGCTTAGCATTGCGCATGGTGATCTTAGACTTGTGTGCGGCTGCTCAGCCATGGAAACCCATTTCACGAAGATCCCGACTGACAGAAATTAAATGCATTCAATTGTCTTTTTCCCCCTCATCAATCTACATACGATACCCCATAATGACAAAACAAAAACAAGTTTTTAGAATTTTGTTGCACATAAAAAAAAGCTGAAATAACACTTACATACATTTTCAGACCCTATAGTTAGTACTTTGTTGAAGCACCTTTGGCAGCGATTACAGCCTGTAGTCTTCTTGGGTACAAGCTTGACTCTCCTGTATTTGGGGAGTTTCTCCCATTCCTCTCTTCAGATCAATCAAATATATTTACATAGCTCTTCTTACATCAGCTGATGTCACAAAGTGCTACACAGAAACCCAGCATAAATCCCCAAAAGGCAAGCAATGCAGGCTGTGCCGGGTTGAGATTATAACTGAACACGGCCAAGATGTTCAAATGTTCATAGATGACCAGCAGGGTCAAATAATAATAATCACAGTGGTTGTAGGTCAGCACTTCAGGAGAAAATGCCAGTTGGCTTTTTATAGCCGACCATTCAGAGTATCTCTACCGCTCCTACTGTCTCGAGAGAGTTGAAAACACCAGGTCTGGGACAGGTTCTCTCAAGCTCTGTCAGGCTGGATGGAGAGCGTCGCTGCACAGCTATATTCAGGTCTCTTCAGAAATGTTCGATCGGGTTCAAAACCGGTCTCAGGCTGGGCCACTCAAGGACAGTCGGAGACTCGTCCCGAAGCCACTCCTGAGTTGTCTTGGCTGTGTGCTTAGGGTCATTGTCCTGTTGGAAGGTGAACCTTCGCCCCAGTCAGGACCTGAGCCCTCTGGTTTTCATCAAGGATCTCTGTACTTTGCTCCGTTCATCTTTGCCTTGATCATGACTAGTCTCCCAATCCCTGCTGCCAAAAAATATCCCCTCAGCATGATGCTGCCACCACCATGCTTCACCATAGGGATGGTGTCAGGTTTCCTCCAGACGTAACGCTTGGCATTCAGGCCAAGGAGTTAAATCTTGGTTTCATCAGACCAGGGAATCTTGTTTCTCATGGTCTGAGAGTCTTTCTTTAGTTCCCTTTTGGCAAACTCCAAGGGGGTGTCATGTGCCTTTTACTGAGGAGTGGCTTCCGTTTGCCCACTCTACCATAAAGTCCTGATTGGTGGAGTGTTGCAGAGATGGTTGTCCTTCTGGAAGGTTCTCCCATCTCCACAGAGGACCTGTCACTGACGATTTATATTTTGGTCACCTCGCTGACCAAGGTCCTTCTTCCACGATTTCTCAGTTTGGCTGGCCGGCCAGCCCTAGGAAGATTCTTGACATTATGGGGTATTCTGTGTAGATTGCGAAGTTACATTTATTTATTTAATCCATTTTGGAAAAAGGCTGTAACGTAACAAAATGTCGGAAAGTCAAGGGGTCTGAAAACTTTCTGAAGAAACTGTATATAGAGGGACTATCACTGCTCCCGTTCCACCTCCCTGATGTGGAGGTACTGTCACTGCTCCCGTTCCACCTCCCCTGATGTAGAGGTACTGTCACTGCTCCCGTTCCACCTCCCCTGAAGTGGAGGTACCGTCACTGCTCCCGTTCCACCTCCCCTGATGTGGAGGTACCGTCACTGCTCCCGTTCCACCTCCCCTGATGTGGAGGTACCGTCACTGCTCCCGTTCCACCTCCCCTGATGTGGAGGTACCGTCACTGCTCCCGTTCCACCTCCCCTGAAGTGGAGGTACCGTCACTGCTCCCGTTCCACCTCCCCTGAAGTGGAGGTACCGTCACTGCTCCCGTTCCACCTCCCCTGATGCGGAACGGGAGCATACTGATTGAACGCATTCTGTCCAGTGGAGGCTGCTGAGGGGAGGATGGCTCATAATAATGGATGGATGAGCTTAATGTCTGTAGTGGAGTGGCTGTAGTGGAGTGGGTCGAGAGTTTCAAGTTCATTGGTGTCCACATCACTAAGGTAGTCGTGAAGAGGGCACGACACATCCTTTTTCCCCTCTGGAGACTGAAAAGATTTGGCATGGGTCCCCAGATACTCAAAAGGTTCTACAGCTGCACCATCGAGAGCATCCTGACCGGTTGCATCACCACCTGGTATGGCAACTGCTCGGCATCTGACTGTAAGGCGCTACAGAGGGTAGTGCGTACAGCCCAGTACATCACTGGGGCCAAGCTTCCTGCCGTCCAGGACCTATATACTAGGCGGTGTCAGAGGAAGGCTGCTGAACAATTAATCAAATGGCCACTGGACTATTTACATTTACCCCCATCCATTTGTTTTTACACTGCTGCTACTCGCTGTTTATTATCACTTTACCCCCTACCTACAAATTACCTCAACTAACCTGTACCCCTGCACACTGACTCGGTACCGGTACCCCCTGTAATAGCCTCGCTATTGTCATTTTATTGTGTTACTTTTTATTATTGTTTACATTAGTTTTATTTGGAAATATATTCTTAACTCTTCTTGAACTGCACTGTTGGTTAATCAAATGTATTTATAAAGCCCTTTTTACATCAGCCGATGTCACAAAGTGCTGTACAGAAACCCAGCCTAAAACCCTGATGTTAATGGGGGCCTGTAAGGGCTTGTCAGTAAGCTTTTCACGGTGAGGTCTACGCTTGTTGTATTCGGCGCATGTGACAAAGTCTGATTTGGAACAGAGTGAATGGAAACACATGGAAGCCATGTCTGATGTATTTAATACCATTCTGCTTCAGCCATTACCATGAGCCCGTCCTCCCTAATTAAGGTGGCACCAACCTGCTGTGATTCTGTCCTACTTCTTGACCTGCTGGTTAGGGAAAAACAAGGTCAAACAGAAAAATAGGTTGGGCAAGATAGTCAGAACTTGTGGAGAAATCATGTCATCCCTCTACCTGGGCAGAGACCTCCATCCCTCTACCTGGGCAGAGACCTCCATCCCTCTACCTGGGCAGAGACCTCCATCCCTCTACCTGGGCAGAGACCTCCATCCCTCTACCTGGGCAGAGCCCTCCATCTCTCTACCTGGGCAGAGCCCTCCATCCCTCTACCTGGGCAGAGCCCTCCATCCCTCTACCTGGGCAGAGCCCTCCATCCCTCTACCTGGGCAGAGCACTCCATCCCTCTACCTGGGCAGAGCCCTCCATCCCTCTACCTGGGCAGAGCCCTCCATCCCTCTACCTGGGCAGAGCCCTCCATCCCTCTACCTGGGCAGAGCCCTCCATCCCTCTACCTGGGCAGAGCCCTCTATCCCTCTACCTGGGCAGAGACCTCTATCCCTCTACCTGGGCAGAGCCCTCCATCTCTCTACCTGGGCAGAGCCCTCCATCTCTCTACCTGGGCAGAGCCCTCCATCTCTCTACCTGGGCAGAGCCCTCTATCCCTCTACCTGGGCAGAGCCCTCTATCCCTCTACCTGGGCAGAGCCCTCTATCCCTCTACCTGGGCAGAGCCCTCTATCCCTCTACCTGGGCAGAGCCCTCTATCCCTCTACCTGGGCAGAGCCCTCTATCCCTCTACCTGGGCAGAGCCCTCTAGCCCTCTACCTGGGCAGAGCCCTCTATCCCCCTACCTGGGCAGAGCTCTCTATCCCTCTACCTGGGCAGAGCCCTCTATCCCTCTACCTGGGCAGGGCCCTCCAGAAGGCCAACACAATAGAGGTTGACTCTTCCCATCCACTCCACCCTGAATTACAGCCCCTTCCTCTGGCTGCAGGTACAGACTGACCTGAAGTCTTAAAGAATTCGGGCCAAGTTCTCTTTTATTGCAATTCTGCAACTTACTAAAATGTTGGCCTGATTGCACATTTACATGGAGTCTGTTTTGACTTTTACATGGAGTCTGTTTTGACTTTTACATGGAGTCTGTTTTGACTTTTACATGGAGTCTGTTTTGACTTTTACATGGAGTCTGTTTTGACTTTTACATGGAGTCTGTTTTGACTTTTACATGGAGTCTGTTTGGACTTTTACATGGAGTCTGTTTGGACTTTTTTCTAAATATCCTTTGCTATTTGCTGTTTTTATTTTGTTTTTATGACTACTGCACCATGAGTGGCCTCTGAGGACATTACATTTTTCTGAATCCCCAGCCCCTGCTGCAGTGGGAGGGAGACCCTGTATATGAGCCACAGCAGGTGCCTCTATTAATCTGTCTGTGTTGGTCTGTCTAGAGCTATGATCTGAAGCAGGAGAATGGGTTCAGTGCCAGCCTCAGTGAGTTCTGGAGGAAGGTGAACCAGCCGTTCCAACCCAACATCCCCCAGCTAGGCCACAGCACCACTAAGCAGCTCTCACACTGCTTCTCCAGGGACAAACTACACTTGTAAGATGCACCCACGCCACACCACGCCCCACGCACCACACCAAGCCCCACGCCACGCCCCACACCACGCCCTACGTCACGCCACGCCCCACGCTATGCCCCAAGCCCCACACACGTCCTCACACACACTCTGACAACAGCTGGTCTGTATATGGAGTCACCATCAGTTTCCCTGAGTTGACACCTGTTCTTTGTTCTCTACAGATTTAACATCACCTCTAAAGACACGTTCTTTGACAACGCAACACGCAGTCGAATAGTGAGTCTGTCATTCAGGATGTTTCTCTGTTTTATATGAATGTCAAGAATCAATGGGAATATGGCTTCAGCTCTCTGTTTCTCTCTGACACAGTATTCTGTGTGACCTAACCCCCTCAGGTGTACGAGATCCTGAGACGCACCGCCTGCACACGCACCAGCCAATCCATGGGTGAGTGACCTCTAACCTCTGATTTGCCCAAAGTTGCCTACTTTTTGAGGTCATTGACCTTCTCCATGGTTCCACAGTACAGGTCCAGACAGGGTTACAGTGAGTGATTGGTGTTCTCCATGGTTCCTTCTCCATGGTTTCTCAGTACAGGTCCAGACAGGGGTACAGTGAGTGATTGGTGTTCTCCATGGTTCCTTAGTACAGGTCCATACAGGGGTACAGTGAGTGATTGGTGTTCTCCATGGTTCCTTAGTACAGGTCCATACAGGGGTACAGTGAGTGATTGGTGTTCTCCATAGTTCCTCAGTACAGGTCAATACAGGGTTACAGTGAGTGATTGGTGGAAGGTCTGCATTAGAGGTGGATACGGGATTGAAATAAATTCTGGTCCTGTCTAGTTCTGTCATGATTAGTTCATTATTGGAGTCCGGTGTGTTAGTTGGGGCTGGGGAAAAAGTGTGAAATTTGCCCATCCCTGGTGTAGTGTGTAGGGGGTAGTGTTGTAGGGGGTAGTGTTGTAGGGGGTAGTGTTGTAGTGGGTAGTGTGTAGGGAGTAGTGTGTAGTGTTGTAGGGGGTAGTGGTGTAGGGGGTCGTGTTTGGTGTCACATTTAGAAATAAATACACTGATCAGCTCGGGGGGGGGGGGGGGGGGGGGGGGATCACAGTTAGAAATAAATACAATGATCAGATAGGGGGGAAATCACAGTTAGAAATAAATACAATGATCAGATAGGGGGGAAATCACAGTTAGAAATAAATACAATGATCAGATAGGGGGGAAATCACAGTTAGAAATAAATACAATGATCAGATAGGGGGGAAATCACAGTTAGAAATAAATACAATGATCAGATAGGGGGGAAATCACAGTTAGAAATAAATACAATGATCAGATAGGGGGGAAATCACAGTTAGAAATAAATACAATGATCAGATAGGGGGGAAATCACAGTTAGAAATAAATACAATGATCAGATAGGGGGGAAATCACAGTTAGAAATAAATACAATGATCAGATAGGGGGGAAATCACAGTTAGAAATAAATACAATGATCAGATAGGGGGGAAATCACAGTTAGAAATAAATACAATGATCAGATAGGGGGGAAATCACATTTAGAAATAAATACAATGATCAGATAGGGGGGAAATCACAGTTAGAAATAAATACAATGATCAGATAGGGGGGAAATCACAGTTATAAATAAATACAATGATCAGATAGGGGGGAAATCACAGTTATAAATAAATACACTGATCAGATAGGGGGGAAATCACAGTTATAAATAAACACAATGTATGTAGCTTCTCCACCTACAGGTTTCTGTGCCAATGTGCCACACAACTTATAAACAAAGCATAGTGACTTCGGGACCTTCATGGTTTGTGTTTTCAACACCACAATAGACTATGAATCTGGACAAACAGAAAACACATCCCACCCTGCCTTGCAGTCCTACTCAGGTTTAAAGGCTTGATAATCTCCGAATGTCATTCAACTTTTGGGTGTTTTGTAACAGATGTCTCTTTCCGTTCATCAATTGGCCGCTGCACAGTTTGGATTGATTGATTGATTGATTTGTCAGTTAAAATAAATAAATATATTCACACAGTACAAATATGTTTTAAAGGATTTGCACAATAAAGCCAGGGACTCATTTCCATTATAGTCCCTATTTTTAACATGACACTGCTGGGGAACCATGATGTATACAACAGCGATGGTCTATACAAATGTGTTCTTATCCAATAAGACTTTGTATTTAAAACAGTGAATGTTGGTCTCTGGCATTATGATGGCGGACAACTCTAACTCATGGAAAAACAGTTGGATAGGGACCTGGGGTCTGAGTCCATGATCATTCTGTGGACCAGACCAAGCTGAATGAATACTACCACAGACAGCCAGGCTGTTTAAAATGCACAACCTCCAGATGAGTATGAGGGGGGAGTACAGCTTGTTATGCTTGTTATGGCTGGTCTGGAGCATCTGTAGATGGTTGGGGCTGCTGGGGAACCATGATGCTCAGCATAATCAGACACTAGACTAGATGTTTGGGCATGCTGGGGGACCATGATGTGCAGCATATTCACACTGGACTAGCACACAGAGACTTTTGGGTGGCTATGACTAGGTATCCATACAATTAGCGACCAGGTTTTAATGTGAATATTTAAAAAAAAAACATTTTCCCATCAGAGTTGTGTTTCTATCAAATTGACTTGTTGTGCACATAAAAATAACATTGTGGTTAAATTCCTAGTTAGTCTATTGGTGGACATAGTGCAGGATAGACAGACTGGTAGTCTATATTGTTACTATGAATGGTGGATAGACAGACTGGTAGACTATATTGTCACTATGAATGGTGGACAGAGGGCAGGATAGACAGACTGGTCGTCTATATTGTCACTATGAATGGTGGATAGGCAGACTGGTAGTCTATATTGTTACTATGAATGGTAGACAGACTGGTAGTCTATATTGTTACTATGAATGGTGGACAGAGGGTAGGATAGACGGACTGGTAGTCTATATTGTTACTCTGAATGGTGGATAGACAGACAGGTAGTCTATAATGTCACTATGACTAAATAACACCCTACCCTGTCCAATAAATAACACGCTACCCTGTCCAATAAATAACACGCTACCCTGTCCAATAAATAACACGCTACCCTGTCCAATAAATAACACGCTACCCTGTCCAATAAATAACACGCTACCCTGTCCAATAAATAACACGCTACCCTGTCCAATAAATAACACGCTACCCTGTCCAATAAATAACACACTACCCTGTCCAATAAATAACACGCTACCCTGTCTTATAAATAACACGCTACCATGTCCTATAAATAACACGCTACCCTGTCCAATAAATAACACGCTACCATGACCTATAAATAACACGCTACCCTGTCCTATAAATAACACGCTACCCTGTCCTATAAATAACACGCTACCCTGTCCTATAAATAACACGCTACCCTGTCCTATAAATAACACGCTACCCTGTCCAATAAATAACACGCTACCCTGTCCAATAAATAACACGCTACCCTGTCCAATAAATAACACGCTACCCTGTCCAATAAATAACACACTACCCTGTCCAATAAATAACACGCTACCCTGTCCTATAAATAACACGCTACCATGTCCAATAAATAACACACTACCCTGTCCAATATATAACACACTACCCTGTCCAATAAATAACACACTACCCTCCCCTGTCCAATAAATAACACACTACCCTGTCCAATATATAACACACTACCCTGTCCAATAAATAACACGCTACCCTGTCCAATATATAACACACTACCCTGTCCAATAAATAACACGCTACCCTACCCTGTCCAATAAATAACACGCTACCCTACCCTGTCCAATAAATAACACACTACCCTCCCCTGTCCAATAAATAACACACTACCCTGTCCAATAAATAACACACTACCCTGTCCAATAAATAACACGCTACCCTGTCCAATAAATAACACGCTACCCTGTCCAATAAATAACACGCTACCCTACCCTGTCCAATAAATAACACGCTACCCAGTCCAATAAATAACACACTACCCTCCCCTGTCCAATAAATAACACATTACCCTGTCCAATAAATAACACGCTACCCTCCGCTGTCCAATAAATAACACGCTGCCCTCCCCTGTCCAATAAATAACACGCTACCCTCCCCTGTCCAATAAATAACACGCTACCCTGTCCAATAAATAGCACGCTACCCTGTCCAATAAATAGCACGCTACCCTGTCCAATAAATAACACGCTACCCTGTCCAATAAATAACACGCTACCCTGTCCACCAAATAACACGCTACCCTGTCCAATAAATAACACGCTACCCTGTCCAATAAATAACACGCTACCCTGTCCAATAAATAACACGCTACCCTTTCCAATAAATAACACGCTACCCTGTCCAATAAATAACACGCTACCCTCCCCTGTCCAATAAATAACACACTACCCTGTCCAATATATAACACACTACCCTGTCCAATAAATAACACACTACCCTCCCCTGTCCAATAAATAACACGCTACCATGTCCTATAAATAACACGCTACCCTGTCCTATAAATAACACGCTACCCTGTCCAATAAATAACACTCTACCCTGTCCAATAAATAACACGCTACCCTGTCCAATAAATAACACGCTACCCTGTCCAATAAATAACACGCAACCCTCCCCTGTCCAATAAATAACACACTACCCTGTCCAATATATAACACACTACCCTGTCCAATAAATAACACACTACCCTCCCCTGTCCAATAAATAACACGCTACCATGTCCTATAAATAATACGCTACCCTGTCCTATAAATAACACGCTACCCTGTCCAATAAATAACACGCTACCCTGTCCAATAAATAACACGCTACCCTGTCCAATAAATAACACGCTACCCTGTCCAATAAATAACACGCTACCCTGTCCAATAAATAACACGCTACCCTGTCCAATAAATAACACACTACCCTCCCCTGTCCAATAAATAACACGCTACCCTGTCCAATAAATAACACGCTACCCTGTCCAATAAATAACACGCTACCCTACCCTGTCCAATAAATAACACACTACCCTCCCCTGTCCAATAAATAACACACTACACTGTCCAATAAATAACACACTACCCTGTCCAATAAATAACACGCTACCCTGTCCAATAAATAACACGCTACCCTGTCCAATAAATAACACGCTACCCTGTCCAATAAATAACACGCTACCCTGTCCAATAACACGCTACCCTACCCTGTCCAATAAATAACACGCTACCCTGTCCAATAAATAACACGCTACCCTGTCCAATAAATAACACGCTACCCAGTCCAATAAATAACACACTACCCTCCCCTGTCCAATAAATAACACACTACCCTGTCCAATAAATAACACGCTACCCTCCCCTTTCCAATAAATAACACGCTACCCTCCCCTGTCCAATAAATAACACGCTACCCTCCCCTGTCCAATAAATATCACGCTACCCTCCCCTGTCCAATAAATAACACGCTACCCTGTCCAATAAATAGCACGCTACCCTGTCCAATAAATAGCACGCTACCCTGTCCAATAAATAACACGCTACCCTGTCTAATAAATAACACGCTACCCTGTCCAATAAATAACACGCTACCCTGTCCAATAAATAACACGCTACCCTCCCCTGCCAATAAATAACACGCTACCCTCCCCTGTCCAATAAATAACACGCTACCCTCCCCTGTCCAATAAATATCACGCTACCCTCCCCTGTCCAATAAATAACACGCTACCCTGTCCAATAAATAGCACGCTACCCTGTCCAATAAATAACACGCTACCCTGTCTAATAAATAACACGCTACCCTGTCCAATAAATAACACGCTACCCTGTCCAATAAATAACACGCTACCCTGTCCAATAAATAACACGCTACCCTGTCCAATAAATAACACGCTACCCTGTCCAATAAATAACACGCTACCCTGTCCAATAAATAACACACTACCCTGTCCAATAAATAACACACTACCCTCCCCTGTCCAATAAATAACACACTACCCTCCCCTGTCCAATAAATAACACGCTACCCTGTCCAATAAATAACACGCTACCCTGTCCAATAAATAACAAGCTACCCTGTCCAATAAATAACACGCTACCCTGTCCAATAAATAACACGCTACCCTTTCCAATAAATAACACACTACCCTCCCCTGTCCAATCAATAACACACTACCCTGTCCAATAAATAACACACTACCCTGTCCAATAAATAACACGCTACCCTGTCCAATAAATAACACGCTACCCTGTCCAATAAATAACACGCTACCCTGTCCAATAAATAACACGCTACCCTGTCCAATAAATAACACGCTACCCTGTCCAATAAATAACACGCTACCCAGTCCAATAAATAACACGCTACCCAGTCCAATAAATAACACGCTACCCTCCCCTGTCCAATAAATAACACGCTACCCTCCCCTGTCCAATAAATATCACGCTACCCTCCCCTGTCCAATAAATATCACGCTACCCTCCCCTGTCCAATAAATAACACGCTACCCTGTCCAATAAATAACACGCTACCCTGTCCAATAAATAGCACGCTACCCTGTCCAATAAATAGCACGCTACCCTGTCCAATAAATAACACGCTACCCTGTCCAATAAATAACACGCTACCCTGTCCAATAAATAACACGCTACCCTGTCCAATAAATAACACGCTACCCTGTCCAATAAATAACACGCTACCCTGTCCAATAAATAACACGCTACCCTGTCCAATAAATAACACGCTACCCTGTCCAATAAATAACACGCTACCCTGTCCAATAAATAACACGCTACCCTGTCCAATAAATAACACGCTACCCTGTCCAATAAATAACACGCTACCCTGTCCAATAAATAACACGCTACGCTACCCTGTCCAATAAATAACACGCTACGCTACCCTGTCCAATAAATAACACGCTACGCTACCCTGTCCAATAAATAACACGCTACCCTGTCCAATAAATAACACGCTACCCTCCCCTGTCCAATAAATAACACGCTACCCTCCCCGTTCCAATAAATAACACACGACCCTGTCCAATAAATAACACGCTACCCTGTCCAATAAATAACACACTACCCTCCCCTGTCCAATAAATAACACGCTACCCTGTCCAATAAATAACACGCTACCCTGTCCAATAAATAACACGCTACCCTGTCCAATAAATAACACGCTACCCTTTCCAATAAATAACACACTACCCTCCCCTGTCCAATAAATAACACACTACCCTGTCCAATAAATAACACACTACCCTGTCCAATAAATAACACGCTACCCTGTCCAATAAATAACACGCTACCCAGTCCAATAAATAACACACTACCCTCCCCTGTCCAATAAATAACACACTACCCTGTCCAATAAATAACACACTACCCTGTCCAATAAATAACACGCTACCCTCCCCTGTCCAATAAATAACACGCTACCCTTTCCAATAAATAACACACTACCCTCCCGTCCAATAAATAACACGCTACCCAGTCCAATAAATAACACACTACCCTCCCCTGTCCAATAAATAACACACTACCCAGTCCAATAAATAACACGCTACCCTCCCCTGTCCAATAAATAACACGCTACCCTCCCCTGTCCAATAAATAACACGCTACCCTCCCCTGTCCAATAAATAACACGCTACCCTCCCCTGTCCAATAAATAACACGCTACCCTCCCCTGTCCAATAAATAACACGCTACCCTCCCCTGTCCAATAAATAACACGCTACCCTCCCCTGTCCAATAAATAACACGCTACCCTCCCCTGTCCAATAAATATCACGCTACCCTGTCCAATAAATAACACGCTACCCTGTCCAATAAATAACACGCTACCCTGTCCAATAAATAACACGCTACCCTGTCCAATAAATAACACGCTACCCTGTCCAATAAATAACACGCTACCCTGTCCAATAAATAACACGCTACCCTGTCCAATAAATAACACGCTACCCTGTCCAATAAATAACACGCTACCCTGTCCAATAAATAACACGCTACCCTGTCCAATAAATAACACGCTACCCTGTCCAATAAATAACACGCTACCCTGTCCAATAAATAACACGCTACCCTGTCCAATAAATAACACGCTACCCTGTCCAATAAATAACACGCTACCCTGTCCAATAAATAACACGCTACCCTGTCCAATAAATAACACGCTACCCTGTCCAATAAATAACACGCTACCCTGTCCAATAAATAACACGCTACCCTGTCCAATAAATAACACGCTACCCTGTCCAATAAATAACACGCTACCCTGTCCAATAAATAACACGCTACCCTGTCCAATAAATAACACGCTACCCTGTCCAATAAATAACACGCTACCCTGTCCAATAAATAACACGCTACCCTGTCCAATAAATAACACGCTACCCTGTCCAATAAATAACACGCTACCCTCCCCTGTCCAATAAATGACACGCTACCCTGTCCAATAAATAACACGCTACCCTGTCCAATAACACGCTACCCTGTCCAATAAATAACACGCTACCCTGTCCAATAAATAACACGCTACCCTGTCCAATAAATAACACGCTACCCTGTCCAATAAATAACACGCTACCCTCCCCTGTCCAATAAATGACACGCTACCCTGTCCAATAAATAACACGCTACCCTGTCCAATAACACGCTACCCTACCCTGTCCAATAAATAACACGCTACCCTGTCCAATAAATAACACGCTACCCTGTCCAATAAATAACACGCTACCCTGTCCAATAAATAACACGCTACCCTGTCCAATAAATAACACGCTACCCTGTCCAATAAATAACACGCTACCCTGTCCAATAAATAACACGCTACCCTGTCCAATAAATAACACGCTACCCTGTCCAATAAATAACACGCTACCCTGTCCAATAAATAACACGCTACCCTGTCCAATAACACGCTACCCTACCCTGTCCAATAAATAACACGCTACCCTGTCCAATAAATAACACGCTACCCTGTCCAATAAATAACACGCTACCCTGTCCAATAAATAACACGCTACCCAGTCCAATAAATAACACGCTACCCAGTCCAATAAATAACACGCTACCCTCCCCTGTCCAATAAATAACACGCTACCCTCCCCTGTCCAATAAATATCACGCTACCCTCCCCTGTCCAATAAATATCACGCTACCCTCCCCTGTCCAATAAATAACACGCTACCCTGTCCAATAAATAACACGCTACCCTGTCCAATAAATAGCACGCTACCCTGTCCAATAAATAGCACGCTACCCTGTCCAATAAATAACACGCTACCCTGTCCAATAAATAACACGCTACCCTGTCCAATAAATAACACGCTACCCTGTCCAATAAATAACACGCTACCCTGTCCAATAAATAACACGCTACCCTGTCCAATAAATAACACGCTACCCTGTCCAATAAATAACACGCTACCCTGTCCAATAAATAACACGCTACCCTGTCCAATAAATAACACGCTACCCTGTCCAATAAATAACACGCTACCCTGTCCAATAAATAACACGCTACGCTACCCTGTCCAATAAATAACACGCTACGCTACCCTGTCCAATAAATAACACGCTACGCTACCCTGTCCAATAAATAACACGCTACCCTGTCCAATAAATAACACGCTACCCTCCCCTGTCCAATAAATAACACGCTACCCTCCCCTGTCCAATAAATAACACGCTACCCTCCCCGTTCCAATAAATAACACACGACCCTGTCCAATAAATAACACGCTACCCTGTCCAATAAATAACACACTACCCTCCCCTGTCCAATAAATAACACGCTACCCTGTCCAATAAATAACACGCTACCCTGTCCAATAAATAACACGCTACCCTGTCCAATAAATAACACGCTACCCTTTCCAATAAATAACACACTACCCTCCCCTGTCCAATAAATAACACACTACCCTGTCCAATAAATAACACACTACCCTGTCCAATAAATAACACGCTACCCTGTCCAATAAATAACACGCTACCCAGTCCAATAAATAACACACTACCCTCCCCTGTCCAATAAATAACACACTACCCTGTCCAATAAATAACACACTACCCTGTCCAATAAATAACACGCTACCCTCCCCTGTCCAATAAATAACACGCTACCCTTTCCAATAAATAACACACTACCCTCCCGTCCAATAAATAACACGCTACCCAGTCCAATAAATAACACACTACCCTCCCCTGTCCAATAAATAACACACTACCCAGTCCAATAAATAACACGCTACCCTCCCCTGTCCAATAAATAACACGCTACCCTCCCCTGTCCAATAAATAACACGCTACCCTCCCCTGTCCAATAAATAACACGCTACCCTCCCCTGTCCAATAAATAACACGCTACCCTCCCCTGTCCAATAAATAACACGCTACCCTCCCCTGTCCAATAAATAACACGCTACCCTCCTCTGTCCAATAAATAACACGCTACCCTCCCCTGTCCAATAAATATCACGCTACCCTGTCCAATAAATAACACGCTACCCTGTCCAATAAATAACACGCTACCCTGTCCAATAAATAACACGCTACCCTGTCCAATAAATAACACGCTACCCTGTCCAATAAATAACACGCTACCCTGTCCAATAAATAACACGCTACCCTGTCCAATAAATAACACGCTACCCTGTCCAATAAATAACACGCTACCCTGTCCAATAAATAACACGCTACCCTGTCCAATAAATAACACGCTACCCTGTCCAATAAATAACACGCTACCCTGTCCAATAAATAACACGCTACCCTGTCCAATAAATAACACGCTACCCTGTCCAATAAATAACACGCTACCCTGTCCAATAAATAACACGCTACCCTGTCCAATAAATAACACGCTACCCTGTCCAATAAATAACACGCTACCCTGTCCAATAAATAACACGCTACCCTGTCCAATAACACGCTACCCTGTCCAATAAATAACACGCTACCCTGTCCAATAAATAACACGCTACCCTGTCCAATAAATAACACGCTACCCTGTCCAATAAATAACACGCTACCCTGTCCAATAAATAACACGCTACCCTGTCCAATAAATAACACGCTACCCTCCCCTGTCCAATAAATGACACGCTACCCTGTCCAATAAATAACACGCTACCCTGTCCAATAACACGCTACCCTACCCTGTCCAATAAATAACACGCTACCCTGTCCAATAACACGCTACCCTACCCTGTCCAATAAATAACACGCTACCCTGTCCAATAAATAACACGCTACCCTGTCCAATAAATAACACGCTACCCTGTCCAATAAATAACACGCTACCCTGTCCAATAAATAACACACTACCCTGTCCAATAAATAACACGCTACCCTGTCCAATAAATAACACGCTACCCTGTCCAATAACACGCTACCCTACCCTGTCCAATAAATAACACGCTACCCTGTCCAATAAATAACACGCTACCCTGTCCAATAAATAACACGCTACCCTGTCCAATAAATAACACACTACCCTCCCCTGTCCAATAAATAACACACTACCCTGTCCAATAAATAACACGCTACCCTCCCCTGTCCAATAAATAACACGCTACCCTCCCCTGTCCAATAAATATCACGCTACCCTCCCCTGTCCAATAAATAACACGCTACCCTCCCCTGTCCAATAAATAACACGCTACCCTCCCCTGTCCAATAAATAGCACGCTACCCTCCCCTGTCCAATAAATAACACGCTACCCTGTCCAATAAATAACACGCTACCCTGTCCAATAAATAACACGCTACCCTGTCCAATAAATAACACGCTACCCTGTCCAATAAATAACACGCTACCCTGTCCAATAAATAACACGCTACCCTGTCCAATAAATAACACGCTACCCTGTCCAATAAATAACACGCTACCCTGTCCAATAAATAACACGCTACCCTGTCCAATAAATAACACGCTACCCTGTCCAATAAATAACACGCTACCCTGTCCAATAAATAACACGCTACCCTGTCCAATAAATAACACGCTACCCTGTCCAATAAATAACACGCTACCCTGTCCAATAAATAACACGCTACCCTGTCCAATATATAACACACTACCCTGTCCAATAAATAACACACTACCCTCCCCGGTCCAATAAATAAGACGCTACCCTGTCCAATAAATAACACACTACCCTCCCCGGTCCAATAAATAAGACGCTACCCTGTCCAATAAATAACACGCTACCCTGTCCAATAAATAACACGCTACCCTGTCCAATAAATAACACACTACCCTCCCCGGTCCAATAAATAAGACGCTACCCTGTCCAATAAATAACACACTACCCTCCCCGGTCCAATAAATAAGACGCTACCCTGTCCAATAAATAACACGCTACCCTGTCCAATAAATAACACGCTACCCTGTCCAATAAATAACACGCTACCCTTTCCAATAAATAACACAGTACCCTCCCCTGTCCAATCAATAACACACTACCCTGTCCAATAAATAACACACTACCCTGTCCAATAAATAACACGCTACCCTGTCCAATAAATAACACGCTACCCTGTCCAATAAATAACACGCTACCCTGTCCAATAAATAACACGCTACCCTGTCCAATAAATAACACGCTACCCAGTCCAATAAATAACACGCTACCCTCCCCTGTCCAATAAATAACACACTACCCTGTCCAATAAATAACACGCTACCCTCCCCTGTCCAATAAATAACACGCTACCCTCCCCGGTCCAATAAATAACACGCTACCCTCCCCTGTCCAATAAATAACACGCTACCCTCCCCTGTCCAATAAATATCACGCTACCCTCCCCTGTCCAATAAATAACACGCTACCCTGTCCAATAAATAACACGCTACCCTGTCCAATAAATAACACGCTACCCTGTCCAATAAATAACACGCTACCCTGTCCAATAAATAGCACGCTACCCTGTCCAATAAATAACACGCTACCCTGTCCAATAAATAACACGCTACCCTGTCCAATAAATAACACGCTACCCTGTCCAATAAATAACACGCTACCCTGTCCAATAAATAACACGCTACCCTGTCCAATAAATAACACGCTACCCTGTCCAATAAATAACACGCTACCCTGTCCAATAAATAACACGCTACGCTACCCTGTCCAATAAATAACACGCTACGCTACCCTGTCCAATAAATAACACGCTACCCTGTCCAATAAATAACACGCTACCCTCCCCTGTCCAATAAATAACACGCTACCCTCCCCTGTCCAATAAATAACACGCTACCCTCTCCTGTCCAATAAATAACACGCTACCCTCCCCTGTCCAATAAATAACACGCTACCCTCCCCTGTCCAATAAATAACACGCTACCCTCCCCTGTCCAATAAATAACACGCTACCCTGTCCAATAAATAACACGCTACCCTGTCCAATAAATAACAAGCTACCCTGTCCAATAAATAACACGCTACCCAGTCCAATAAATAACACGCTACCCTCCCCTGTCCAATAAATAACACACTACCCTGTCCAATAAATAACACGCTACCCTCCCCTGTCCAATAAATAACACGCTACCCTCCCCTGTCCAATAAATAACACGCTACCCTCCCCTGTCCAATAAATAACACGCTACCCTCCCCTGTCCAATAAATATCACGCTACCCTCCCCTGTCCAATAAATAACACGCTACCCTGTCCAATAAATAGCACGCTACCCTGTCCAATAAATAACACGCTACCCTGTCCAATAAATAACACGCTACCCTGTCCAATAAATAACACGCTACCCTGTCCAATAAATAACACGCTACCCTGTCCAATAAATAACACGCTACCCTGTCCAATAAATAACACGCTACCCTGTCCAATAAATAACACGCTACCCTGTCCAATAAATAACACGCTACCCTGTCCAATAAATAACACGCTACCCTGTCCAATAAATAACACGCTACCCTCCCCCGTCCAATAAATAACACACTACCCTGTCCAATATATAACACACTACCCTGTCCAATAAATAACACACTACCCTCCCCTGTCCAATAAATAACACGCTACCCTGTCCAATAAATAACACGCTACCCTGTCCAATAAATAACACACTACCCTTTCCAATAAATAACACGCTACCCTCCCCCGTCCAATAAATAACACGCTACCCTGTCCAATAAATAACACGCTACCCTCCCCCGTCCAATAAATAACACACTACCCTGT
The DNA here is from genome assembly GCF_013265735.2 of Oncorhynchus mykiss. Taxonomy (NCBI): domain Eukaryota; kingdom Metazoa; phylum Chordata; class Actinopteri; order Salmoniformes; family Salmonidae; genus Oncorhynchus; species Oncorhynchus mykiss. The sequence continues at coordinate 402,173 of NW_023493674.1, read as the reverse complement.
CCAATATATAACACACTACCCTGTCCAATAAATAACACACTACCCTCCCCTGTCCAATAAATAACACACTACCCTCCCCTGTCCAATAAATAACACGCTACCCTGTCCAATAAATAACACGCTACCCTGTCCAATAAATAACACGCTACCCTGTCCAATAAATAACACGCTACCCTGTCCAATAAATAACACGCTACCCTGTCCAATAAATAACACGCTACCCTGTCCAATAAATAACACGCTACCCTGTCCAATAAATAACACGCTACCCTGTCCAATAAATAACACGCTACCCTCCCCCGTCCAATAAATAACACACTACCCTGTCCAATATATAACACACTACCCTGTCCAATAATTAAAACACTACCCTCCCCTGTCCAATAAATAACACGCTACCCTGTCCAATAAATAACACGCTACCCTGTCCAATAAATAACACGCTATTCTGTCCAATAAATAACACACTACCCTTTCCAATAAATAACACACTACCCTCCCCTGTCCAATAAATAACACACTACCCTGTCCAATAAATAACACGCTACCCTGTCCAATAAATAACACGCTACCCTGTCCAATAAATAACACGCTACCCTGTCCAATAAATAACACGCTACCCAGTCCAATAAATAACACGCTACCCTCCCCTGTCCAATAAATAACACACTACCCTGTCCAATAAATAACACGCTACCCTCCCCTGTCCAATAAATAACACGCTACCCTCCCCTGTCCAATAAATAACACGCTACCCTCCCCTGTCCAATAAATAACACGCTACCCTCCCCTGTCCAATAAATATCACGCTACCCTCCCCTGTCCAATAAATAACACGCTACCCTGTCCAATAAATAACACGCTACCCTGTCCAATAAATAACACGCTACCCTGTCCAATAAATAGCACGCTACCCTGTCCAATAAATAACACGCTACCCTGTCCAATAAATAACACGCTACCCTGTCCAATAAATAACACGCTACCCTGTCCAATAAATAACACGCTACCCTGTCCAATAAATAACACGCTACCCTGTCCAATAAATAACACGCTACCCTGTCCAATAAATAACACGCTACCCTGTCCAATAAATAACACGCTACCCTGTCCAATAAATAACACGCTACCCTGTCCAATAAATAACACGCTACCCTGTCCAATAAATAACACGCTACCCTGTCCAATAAATAACACGCTACCCTGTCCAATAAATAACACGCTACCCTGTCCAATAAATAACACGCTACCCTGTCCAATAAATAACACGCTACCCTGTCCAATAAATAACACGCTACCCTGTCCAATAAATAACACGCTACCCTGTCCAATAAATAACACGCTACCCTGTCCAATAAATAACACGCTACCCTGTCCAATAAATAACACGCTACCCTGTCCAATAAATAACACGCTACCCTGTCCAATAAATAACACGCTACCCTGTCCAATAAATAACACGCTACCCTGTCCAATAAATAACACGCTACCCTGTCCAATAAATAACATGCTACCCTGTCCAATAAATAACACGCTACCCTGTCCAATAAATAACACGCTACCCTGTCCAATAAATAACACGCTACCCTGTCCAATAAATAACACGCTACCCTCCCCTGTCCAATAAATAACACGCTACCCTGTCCAATAAATAACACGCTACCCTCCCCTGTCCAATAAATAGCACGCTACCCTCCCCTGTCCAATAAATAACACGCTACCCTCCCCTGTCCAATAAATAACACGCTACCCTGTCCAATAAATAACACGCTACCCTCCCCTGTCCAATAAATAGCACGCTACCCTCCCCTGTCCAATAAATAGCACGCTACCCTCCCCTGTCCAATAAATAACACGCTACCCTGTCCAATAAATAACACGCTACCCTGTCCAATAAATAACACGCTACCCTGTCCAATAAATAACACGCTACCCTGTCCAATAAATAACACGCTACCCTGTCCAATAAATAACACGCTACCCTGTCCAATAAATAACACGCTACCCTGTCCAATAAATAACACGCTACCCTGTCCAATAAATAACACGCTACCCTGTCCAATAAATAACACGCTACCCTGTCCAATAAATAACACGCTACCCTGTCCAATAAATAACACGCTACCCTGTCCAATAAATAACACGCTACCCTGTCCAATAAATAACACGCTACCCTGTCCAATATATAACACGCTACCCTGTCCAATAAATAACACGCTACCCTGTCCAATAAATAACACACTACCCTCCCCGGTCCAATAAATAAGACGCTACCCTGTCCAATAAATAACACACTACCCTCCCCGGTCCAATAAATAAGACGCTACCCTGTCCAATAAATAACACGCTACCCTGTCCAATAAATAACACGCTACCCTGTCCAATAAATAACACGCTACCCTTTCCAATAAATAACACAGTACCCTCCCCTGTCCAATCAATAACACACTACCCTGTCCAATAAATAACACGCTACCCTGTCCAATAAATAACACGCTACCCTGTCCAATAAATAACACGCTACCCTGTCCAATAAATAACACGCTACCCTGTCCAATAAATAACACGCTACCCTGTCCAATAAATAACACGCTACCCTGTCCAATAAATAACACGCTACCCAGTCCAATAAATAACACGCTACCCTCCCCTGTCCAATAAATAACACACTACCCTGTCCAATAAATAACACGCTACCCTCCCCTGTCCAATAAATAACACGCTACCCTCCCCGGTCCAATAAATAACACGCTACCCTCCCCTGTCCAATAAATAACACGCTACCCTCCCCTGTCCAATAAATATCACGCTACCCTCCCCTGTCCAATAAATAACACGCTACCCTGTCCAATAAATAACACGCTACCCTGTCCAATAAATAACACGCTACCCTGTCCAATAAATAGCACGCTACCCTGTCCAATAAATAACACGCTACCCTGTCCAATAAATAACACGCTACCCTGTCCAATAAATAACACGCTACCCTGTCCAATAAATAACACGCTACCCTGTCCAATAAATAACGCGCTACCCTGTCCAATAAATAACACGCTACCCTGTCCAATAAATAACACGCTACCCTGTCCAATAAATAACACGCTACGCTACCCTGTCCAATAAATAACACGCTACGCTACCCTGTCCAATAAATAACACGCTACGCTACCCTGTCCAATAAATAACACGCTACCCTGTCCAATAAATAACACTCTACCCTCCCCTGTCCAATAAATAACACGCTACCCTCCCCTGTCCAATAAATAACACGCTACCCTCCCCTGTCCAATAAATAACACGCTACCCTCTCCTGTCCAATAAATAACACGCTACCCTCCCCTGTCCAATAAATAACACGCTACCCTCCCCTGTCCAATAAATAACACGCTACCCTCCCCTGTCCAATAAATAACACGCTACCCTGTCCAATAAATAACACGCTACCCTGTCCAATAAATAACAAGCTACCCTGTCCAATAAATAACACGCTACCCAGTCCAATAAATAACACGCTACCCTCCCCTGTCCAATAAATAACACACTACCCTGTCCAATAAATAACACGCTACCCTCCCCTGTCCAATAAATAACACGCTACCCTCCCCTGTCCAATAAATAACACGCTACCCTCCCCTGTCCAATAAATAACACGCTACCCTCCCCTGTCCAATAAATATCACGCTACCCTCCCCTGTCCAATAAATAACACGCTACCCTGTCCAATAAATAGCACGCTACCCTGTCCAATAAATAACACGCTACCCTGTCCAATAAATAACACGCTACCCTGTCCAATAAATAACACGCTACCCTGTCCAATAAATAACACGCTACCCTGTCCAATAAATAACACACTACCCTGTCCAATAAATAACACGCTACCCTGTCCAATAAATAACACGCTACCCTGTCCAATAAATAACACGCTACCCTGTCCAATAAATAACACGCTACCCTCCCCCGTCCAATAAATAACACACTACCCTGTCCAATATATAACACACTACCCTGTCCAATAAATAACACACTACCCTCCCCTGTCCAATAAATAACACGCTACCCTGTCCAATAAATAACACGCTACCCTGTCCAATAAATAACACACTACCCTTTCCAATAAATAACACGCTACCCTCCCCCGTCCAATAAATAACACGCTACCCTGTCCAATAAATAACACGCTACCCTGTCCAATAAATAACACGCTACCCTCCCCCGTCCAATAAATAACACACTACCCTGTCCAATATATAACACACTACCCTGTCCAATAAATAACACACTACCCTCCCCTGTCCAATAAATAACACACTACCCTCCCCTGTCCAATAAATAACACGCTACCCTGTCCAATAAATAACACGCTACCCTGTCCAATAAATAACACGCTACCCTGTCCAATAAATAACACGCTACCCTGTCCAATAAATAACACGCTACCCTGTCCAATAAATAACACGCTACCCTCCCCCGTCCAATAAATAACACACTACCCTGTCCAATATATAACACACTACCCTGTCCAATAATTAAAACACTACCCTCCCCTGTCCAATAAATAACACGCTACCCTGTCCAATAAATAACACGCTACCCTGTCCAATAAATAACACGCTATTCTGTCCAATAAATAACACACTACCCTTTCCAATAAATAACACACTACCCTCCCCTGTCCAATAAATAACACACTACCCTGTCCAATAAATAACACGCTACCCTGTCCAATAAATAACACGCTACCCTGTCCAATAAATAACACGCTACCCTGTCCAATAAATAACACGCTACCCTGTCCAATAAATAACACGCTACCCAGTCCAATAAATAACACGCTACCCTCCCCTGTCCAATAAATAACACACTACCCTGTCCAATAAATAACACGCTACCCTCCCCTGTCCAATAAATAACACGCTACCCTCCCCTGTCCAATAAATAACACGCTACCCTCCCCTGTCCAATAAATAACACGCTACCCTCCCCTGTCCAATAAATATCACGCTACCCTCCCCTGTCCAATAAATAACACACTACCCTCCCCTGTCCAATAAATAACACACTACCCTCCCCTGTCCAATAAATAACACACTACCCTCCCCTGTCCAATAAATAACACACTACCCTCCCCTGTCCAATAAATAACACGCTACCCTGTCCAATAAATAACACGCTACCCTGTCCAATAAATAACACGCTACCCTGTCCAATAAATAACACGCTACCCTGTCCAATAAATAACACGCTACCCTGTCCAATAAATAGCACGCTACCCTGTCCAATAAATAACACGCTACCCTGTCCAATAAATAACACGCTACCCTGTCCAATAAATAACACGCTACCCTGTCCAATAAATAACACGCTACCCTGTCCAATAAATAACACGCTACCCTGTCCAATAAATAACACGCTACCCTGTCCAATAAATAACACGCTACCCTGTCCAATAAATAACACGCTACCCTGTCCAATAAATAACACGCTACCCTGTCCAATAAATAACACGCTACCCTGTCCAATAAATAACACGCTACCCTGTCCAATAAATAACACGCTACCCTGTCCAATAAATAACACGCTACCCTGTCCAATAAATAACACGCTACCCTGTCCAATAAATAACACGCTACCCTGTCCAATAAATAACACGCTACCCTGTCCAATAAATAACACGCTACCCTGTCCAATAAATAACACGCTACCCTGTCCAATAAATAACACGCTACCCTGTCCAATAAATAACACGCTACCCTGTCCAATAAATAACACGCTACCCTGTCCAATAAATAACACGCTACCCTGTCCAATAAATAACACGCTACCCTGTCCAATAAATAACACGCTACCCTGTCCAATAAATAACACGCTACCCTTTCCAATAAATAACACGCTACCCTTTCCAATAAATAACACACTACCCTCCCCTGTCCAATAAATAACACACTACCCTTTCCAATAAATAACACACTACCCTCCCCTGTCCAATAAATAACACACTACCCTCCCCTGTCCAATAAATAACACACTACCCTGTCCAATAAATAACACGCTACCCTGTCCAATAAATAACACGCTACCCAGTCCAATAAATAACACACTACCCTCCCCTGTCCAATAAATAACACACTACCCTGTCCAATAAATAACACGCTACGCTACCCTTTCCAATAAATAACACACTACCCTCCCGTCCAATAAATAACACGCTACCCAGTCCAATAAATAACACACTACCCTCCCCTGTCCAATAAATAACACACTACCCAGTCCAATAAATAACACGCTACCCTCCCCTGTCCAATAAATAACACGCTACCCTCCCCTGTCCAATAAATAACACGCTACCCTCCCCTGTCCAATAAATAACACGCTACCCTCCCCTGTCCAATAAATAACACGCTACCCTCCCCTGTCCAATAAATAACACGCTACCCTGTCCAATAAATAACACGCTACCCTGTCCAATAAATAGCACGCTAACCTGTCCAATAAATAGCACGCTACCCTGTCCAATAAATAACACGCTACCCTGTCCAATAAATAACACGCTACCCTGTCCAATAAATAACACGCTACCCTGTCCAATAAATAACACGCTACCCTGTCCAATAAATAACACGCTACCCTGTCAAATAAATAACACGCTACCCTGTCCAATAAATAACACGCTACCCTGTCCAATAAATAACACGCTACCCTGTCCAATAAATAACACGCTACCCTGTCCAATAAATAACACGCTACCCTGTCCAATAAATAACACGCTACCCTGTCCAATAAATAACACGCTACCCTGTCCAATAAATAACACGCTACCCTGTCCAATAAATAACACGCTACCCTGTCCAATAAATAACACGCTACCCTGTCCAATAAATAACACGCTACCCTGTCCAATAAATAACACGCTACCCTGTCCAATAAATAACACGCTACGCTACCCTGTCCAATAAATAACACGCTACGCTACCCTGTCCAATAAATAACACGCTACCCTGTCCAATAAATAACACGCTACCCTGTCCAATAAATAACACGCTACCCTGTCCAATAAATAACACGCTACCCTGTCCAATAAATAACACGCTACCCTGTCCAATAAATAACACGCTACCCTGTCCAATAAATAACAAGCTACCCTGTCCAATAAATAACAAGCTACCCTGTCCAATAAATAACACGCTACCCAGTCCAATAAATAACACGCTACCCTCCCCTGTCCAATAAATAACACGCTACCCTCCCCTGTCCAATAAATAACACGCTACCCTCCCCTGTCCAATAAATATCACGCTACCCTCCCCTGTCCAATAAATAACACGCTACCCTGTCCAATAAATAGCACGCTACCCTGTCCAATAAATAACACGCTACCCTGTCCAATAAATAACACGCTACCCTGTCCAATAAATAACACGCTACCCTGTCCAATAAATAACACGCTACCCTGTCCAATAAATAACACGCTACCCTGTCCAATAAATAACACGCTACCCTGTCCAATAAATAACACGCTACCCTGTCCAATAAATAACACGCTACCCTGTCCAATAAATAACACGCTACCCTGTCCAATAAATAACACGCTACCCTGTCCAATAAATAACACGCTACCCTCCCCCGTCCAATAAATAACACACTACCCTGTCCAATATATAACACACTACCCTGTCCAATAAATAACACACTACCCTCCCCTGTCCAATAAATAACACGCTACCCTGTCCAATAAATAACACGCTACCCTGTCCAATAAATAACACACTACCCTTTCCAATAAATAACACGCTACCCTCCCCCGTCCAATAAATAACACGCTACCCTGTCCAATAAATAACACGCTACCCTCCCCCGTCCAATAAATAACACACTACCCTGTCCAATATATAACACACTACCCTGTCCAATAAATAACACACTACCCTCCCCTGTCCAATAAATAACACACTACCCTCCCCTGTCCAATAAATAACACGCTACCCTGTCCAATAAATAACACGCTACCCTGTCCAATAAATAACACGCTACCCTGTCCAATAAATAACACGCTACCCTGTCCAATAAATAACACGCTACCCTCCCCCGTCCAATAAATAACACGCTACCCTGTCCAATAAATAACACGCTACCCTCCCCCGTCCAATAAATAACACACTACCCTGTCCAATATATAACACACTACCCTGTCCAATAATTAAAACACTACCCTCCCCTGTCCAATAAATAACACGCTACCCTGTCCAATAAATAACACGCTACCCTGTCCAATAAATAACACGCTATTCTGTCCAATAAATAACACACTACCCTTTCCAATAAATAACACACTACCCTCCCCTGTCCAATAAATAACACACTACCCTGTCCAATAAATAACACGCTACCCTGTCCAATAAATAACACGCTACCCTGTCCAATAAATAACACGCTACCCTGTCCAATAAATAACACGCTACCCTGTCCAATAAATAACACGCTACCCAGTCCAATAAATAACACGCTACCCTCCCCTGTCCAATAAATAACACACTACCCTGTCCAATAAATAACACGCTACCCTCCCCTGTCCAATAAATAACATGCTACCCTCCCCTGTCCAATAAATAACACGCTACCCTCCCCTGTCCAATAAATAACACGCTACCCTCCCCTGTCCAATAAATATCACGCTACCCTCCCCTGTCCAATAAATAACACGCTACCCTGTCCAATAAATAACACGCTACCCTGTCCAATAAATAACACGCTACCCTGTCCAATAAATAGCACGCTACCCTGTCCAATAAATAACACGCTACCCTGTCCAATAAATAACACGCTACCCTGTCCAATAAATAACACGCTACCCTGTCCAATAAATAACACGCTACCCTGTCCAATAAATAACACGCTACCCTGTCCAATAAATAACACGCTACCCTGTCCAATAAATAACACGCTACCCTGTCCAATAAATAACACGCTACCCTGTCCAATAAATAACACGCTACCCTGTCCAATAAATAACACGCTACCCTGTCCAATAAATAACACGCTACCCTGTCCAATAAATAACACGCTACCCTGTCCAATAAATAACACGCTACCCTGTCCAATAAATAACACGCTACCCTGTCCAATAAATAACACGCTACCCTGTCCAATAAATAACACGCTACCCTGTCCAATAAATAACACGCTACCCTGTCCAATAAATAACACGCTACCCTGTCCAATAAATAACACGCTACCCTGTCCAATAAATAACACGCTACCCTGTCCAATAAATAACACGCTACCCTGTCCAATAAATAACACGCTACCCTGTCCAATAAATAACACGCTACCCTGTCCAATAAATAACACGCTACCCTGTCCAATAAATAACACGCTACCCTACCCTGTCCAATAAATAACACGCTACCCTGTCCAATAAATAACACACTACCCTCCCCTGTCCAATAAATAACACGCTACCCTGTCCAATAAATAACACGCTACCCTGTCCAATAAATAACACGCTACCCTGTCCAATAAATAACACGCTACCCTTTCCAATAAATAACACACTACCCTCCCCTGTCCAATAAATAACACACTACCCTGTCCAATAAATAACACGCTACCCTGTCCAATAAATAACACGCTACCCAGTCCAATAAATAACACACTACCCTCCCCTGTCCAATAAATAACACACTACCCTGTCCAATAAATAACACGCTACGCTACCCTTTCCAATAAATAACACACTACCCTCCCGTCCAATAAATAACACGCTACCCAGTCCAATAAATAACACACTACCCTCCCCTGTCCAATAAATAACACACTACCCAGTCCAATAAATAACACGCTACCCTCCCCTGTCCAATAAATAACACGCTACCCTCCCCTGTCCAATAAATAACACGCTACCCTCCCCTGTCCAATAAATAACACGCTACCCTCCCCTGTCCAATAAATAACACGCTACCCTCCCCTGTCCAAAAAATATCACGCTACCCTGTCCAATAAATAACACGCTACCCTGTCCAATAAATAACACGCTACCCTGTCCAATAAATAGCACGCTAACCTGTCCAATAAATAGCACGCTACCCTGTCCAATAAATAACACGCTACCCTGTCCAATAAATAACACGCTACCCTGTCCAATAAATAACACGCTACCCTGTCCAATAAATAACACGCTACCCTGTCCAATAAATAACACGCTACCCTGTCCAATAAATAACACGCTACCCTGTCCAATAAATAACACGCTACCCTGTCCAATAAATAACACGCTACCCTGTCCAATAAATAACACGCTACCCTGTCCAATAAATAACACGCTACCCTGTCCAATAAATAACACGCTACCCTGTCCAATAAATAACACGCTACCCTGTCCAATAAATAACACGCTACCCTGTCCAATAAATAACACGCTACCCTCCCCTGTCCAATAAATAACACGCTACCCCGTCCAATAAATAACACGCTACCCTGTCCTATAAATAACACGCTACCCTCCCCTGTCCAATAAATAACGCCCTACCCTCCCCTGTCCAATAAATAACACGCTACCCTGTCCAATAAATAACATGCTACCCTCCTCCCATAGCAAAATGTCTCTCTGTCCTATCATTAGTTTTCAGTTGTTTTCTACATATAAAACTAGATGGCTAGCTAGATGAATAGAATTCACGTATTGCCAGATGATAATTATAAAGTAAAACGTTAATTACATAAAGCAATCTTGTTTCGTCTGTATTGGTAAAAGGTAACGTTAATGCAGGAATGTTAGCACAGAGTGCTTCTCAAATGGACCATTTTATGCACGGTATTATACATATTAGGACACACCCTCTGTTTTTCTCTCTCTTCGCCTGAGCCTCTCCCCTTCCCCCCTCTCTTCCCAGTTCCCTTTATCTTCCTTTCTCTCTCTCTTCACCTGAGCCTCTCCCCTCCCCCCTCTTCCCAGTTCCCTTTATTGTCCTCTCCCCCCTCTTCCCAGTTCCCTTTATCATCCTCTCCCCCCTCTTCCCTTTATCGTCCTCTCCCCCCTCTTCCCAGTTCCCTTTATTGTCCTCTCCTCCTCTCCCCCCTCTTCCCTTTATTGTCCTCTCCTCCTCTCCCCCTCTCTTCCCAGATCCCTTTATTGTCCTCTCCTCCTCTCCCCCCTCTTCCCTTTATTGTCCTCTCCTCCTCTCCCCCTCTCTTCCCAGATCCCTTTATCGTCCTTTCTCTCTCCTGAAGTGTGTTGTGGGGTCAGGCTGAGATTTAAGCAGAGGTATGTGGGAGTTGTGGTCCCTGTAGCTGTGCTGTGATTGGCTCGTTGGTGAAGCTAATTACTGTGATGTTTCTGGCTTCGTAGAGGTCTTGTTAATTAGTTCATGAGGTAATGAATCAATTAGTTAAAGCTGTTCCCACTGAGCTTCCCACTGTTCCTGCCCTCCCCTCTCCTGCCCTCTCATCTCCTTCCCTCTCCTCTCCTGCCCTCTCCTCTACTGCCCTGCCATATTCTCTCCTCTCTTGCCCCCACCCAGCCACTTCTCTCCTCTCTGAATGGGAAAGCTGATACAGATCACTGAAGCATCTCTCACTAATATTAGATGAGTTTGTTGATACATTGAGTAACCGACACCTCTCCCTCTTTCTCTCTCAGGCATCACCACATTAATAGCTAAAGGTGTCTATGATTCAGCCTTCCCTCTCCATGATGTAAGTTCCTGTCCTTCCAGCTGCACATACAGTATTTGTGATGTTACTGTTAACCTCGTGATAATGTTGCTATTGATAACGCAAACTGTAATACACTGTGAGCTTTCTAATTGTGATGTGATTGGTCTGTCTGACTCCTCCCCTCTCTGCAGGGGGATTATAAGGTCGTGGGTCACTCTGAGAGGAATGACAGACAGGTAACTACTGCTCTACTGTACTATACTATAATATACTGTTGCTACAACCTGGCTCAAGATTGTAACAAACAATGGGAAACCACACACTGAATGAAGGAATATTTTTTTTTTTTTATTTCATAAATAAACACTCACAACAATAATCAGATGAGGCATGACAGTCAGTAAATTAGGTGTCAACTGCCAAAACCACAACGAAACGACCAAAGGTATGCATGGAGAGAGGAATCTCTTGCTGAATGGGGAAACGGTGGCTTTATGCCACAGCTGAGCTGTCACAGGTGTACCCCATCAGCCATGACGACCCTCCCAGCTCCGCCCACCTCTCCTACTCCGCCCACCAATCTCCTGCAGGAAGTAAGCACAGCAAAACCCAGTAGACAGAGCAGGGAGGTGCCGTAACACTACTCTACTACAGTGCTTCCCAAACTGGGGGTTGGGACCCACTTGTGGGTCCAGGTGGGTCACAGGATTTAGCTTTAAAACTGCAAAATGTTCTCTCTGCTGCCGATATGTTTTTTTCTTTTTCACACTCAACCCTTACGTTGGGTCACGATAACACACCTCTATTGGTGGGCCACGAGAAGTAAAAACGATTGGGAAATCCTGATGTCTGGACTCTACTCTGATGTCTGGACTCTACTCTGATGTCTGGACTCTACTCTGATGTCTGGACTCTACTCTGATGTCTGGACTCTACTCTGATGTCTGGACTCTACTCTGATGTCTGGACTCTACTCTGATGTCTGGACTCTACTCTGATGTCTGTATTGGACTCTACTCTGATGTCTGTATTGGACTCTACTCTGATGTCTGGACTGTACTCTACTCTGATGTCTGGACTCTACTCTGATGTCTGGACTGTACTCTGATGTCTGGACTCTACTCTGATGTCTGTATTGGACTCTACTCTGATGTCTGGACTCTACTCTACTCTGATGTCTGGACTCTACTCTACTCTGATGTCTGGACTCTACTCTGATGTCTGGACTGTACTCTGATGTCTGGACTCTACTCTGATGTCTGCACTGTACTCTACTCTGATGTCTGCACTGTACTCTACTCTGATGTCTGGACTGGACTCTACTCTGATGTCTGTATTCTACTCTGATGACTGGACTCTGCTCTGATGATTGTATTGTACTCTACTCTGATGTCTGGACTGGACTCTACTCTGATGTCTGGACTGGACTCTACTCTGATGTCTGGACTGGACTCTACTCTGATGTCTGGACTGTACTCTACTCTACTCTGATGACTGGACTCTACTCTGGACTGGACTCTACTCTGATGTCTGGACTCTACTCTACTCTGATGTCTGGACTCTACTCTGATGTCTGGACTGGACTCTACTCTGATGTCTGGACTCTACTCTGATGTCTGGACTGGACTCTACTCTGGTGTCTGTATTGTACTCTACTCTGGTGTCTGTATTGTACTCTACTCTGGTGTCTGTATTGTACTCCACTCTGATGTCTGGACTGGACTCTACTCTGATGTCTGGACTCTACTCTACTCTGATGATTACTGTACTGTACTCTACTCTGATGTCTGGACTGTACTCTACTCTACTCTGATGACTGGACTCTACTCTGATGTCTGGACTCTACTCTACTCTGATGTCTGGACTCTACTCTACTCTACTCTGATGTCTGGACTCTACTCTACTCTAATGTCTGGACTCTACTCTACTCTGATGACTGGACTCTACTCTGATGTCTGGACTGGACTCTACTCTGATGTCTGGACTGGACTCTACTCTGATGTCTGGACTGGACTCTACTCTGATGTCTGGACTGGACTCTACTCTGATGTCTGGACTGGACTCTACTCTGATGTCTGGACTCTACTCTGATGTCTGGACTGGACTCTACTCTACTCTGATGTCTGTACTCTACTCTGATGACTGGACTCTACTCTACTCTCATGTCTGGACTGGACTCTACTCTACTCTGATGTCTGGACTGGACTCTACTCTACTCTGATGACTGGACTCTACTCTACTCTGATGTCTGGACTCTACTCTACTCTGATGTCTGGACTGGACTCTACTCTGATGACTGGACTCTACTCTACTCTGTCTGTATTGGACTCTACTCTGATGACTGGACTCTACTCTACTCTGTCTGTATTGGACTCTACTCTGATGTCTGTATTGTACTCTACTCTGATGTCTGGACTGTACTCTACTCTGATGTCTGTATTGTACTCTACTCTGATGTCTGTATTGTACTCTACTCTGATGTCTGTATTGTACTCTACTCTGATGTCTGGACTGTACTCTACTCTGATGTCTGTATTGTACTCTACTCTGATGTCTGGGCTGGACTCTACTCTGATGACTGGACTGTACTCTACTCTGATGTCTGGACTGTACTCTACTCTGATGACTGTATTGTACTCTACTCTGATGTCTGTACTGAACTCTACTCTGATGTCTGTTCTGTCTAAGCTGCTGCATGATGAGTGGGCCAGATATGGTGCCTTCTACAAATACCAACCTGTGGACCTCATCAGGTATCAACATTACTACATGACATTATCATTGGGTGTCGGCATTACTACATTAATACCACATTACCAACAATACTATGTTATAACAATATGACATTATCAGATGCCCACATTACCACAACTATATTACATTATCATCCGGTACCAACATTACAACATTGTTATTTCATTACATTATCACCAGGTGCCCACATTATTGTTACATCATCGGGTACCTACATTATTATTGCATTATCATCAGGTGCCTACATTACTATATTACTGCGTTACAATATCATCAGGTACCAGCATTACTACAATGTTACCATATTACTGTTATTACTACATTACATATCAGATACCAACATTAATATGCTATCACTACATGACATTATCAGGTATCAACATTACATTATTACTGCATTACATTATCAGATACCAACATTACTATGCTATCACTACATGACATTATCAGGTATCAACATTACATTATTACTGCATTACATTATCAGATACCAACATTACTATGCTATCACTACATGACATTATCAGGTATCAACATTACATTATTACTGCATTACATTATCAGATACCAACATTACTATGCTATTACTACATTACATTATTATCAGATACCAACATTACTATGCTATCACTACATGACATTATCAGGTATCAACATTACATTATTACTGCAGTACATTATCAGATAACAACATTACTATGCTATTACTACATGACATTATCATTACATTACAATATCAGATACCAACATTACTATGCTATTACTACATTATCATCAGGTATCAACATTGCATTATTACTGCATTACATTATCAGATACCAGCATTACTATGCTATTACTACATTAAATTATCATTGCATTACATTATCAGATACCAACATTACTATGCTATTACTACATTATCATCAGGTATAAGCATTGCATTATTACTGCATTACATTATCAGGTACCAATACTACTATTATTACTACATAGATCATTAGATACCATTATTACTACATTACATTGTCATTTTTTTACAGAGCAATTTACAGGAACAATTAGGGTTAAGTGCCTTGCTCATGGGCACATTGACCGATTTAAAAAAATAAATATATAAAAATAATTCTCGCCTGGTCGCCTCAGGGCTTCAAACCAGCGACCTTTCGGTTACTTGCCCAATGCTCTTAATCGCTAGGCTACCTGCTGCCCCCTCATTAGTTACCAACATTAGATTAAAACTACATTATCATCGCTCAATATTACTAGTGAACCCAAACCCTAACAGCTGCCTCACCAGGCTCTATTAGTACATTACAATGCTGCATTATATTAAGTATCACACATCTGACTGCTGATGACCTCTGACATACAGGAAGTACTTTGGGGAGAAGATCGGTCTGTACTTTGCCTGGCTGGGCGTCTACACTCAGCTGCTCATACCAGCCTCTATGGTTGGGATTATCGTCTTCTGCTACGGCTGTTACACTGTGGATATGGACGTACCCAGGTACACACACACACACCAGCTACACGCCAGCTACATGTCAGGTACACACACGCCAGCTACATGTCAGGTACACACACACACACACACGCCAGCTACATGTCAGGTACACACACGCCAGCTACATGTCAGGTACACACACGCCAGCTACATGTCAGGTACACACACACGCCAGCTACATGTCAGGTACACACACACGCCAGCTACATGTCAGGTACACACACAGGCCAGCTACATGTCAGGTACACACACACACACACACACACACACACACACACACACACACACACACACACACACACACACACACACACACACACACACACACACACACACACACACACACACACACACACACGCCAGCTACATGTCAGGTACACACACACGCCAGCTACATGTCAGGTACACACACACGCCAGCTACATGTCAGGTACACACACACGGCAGCTACATGTCAGGTACACACACACGCCAGCTACATGTCAGGTACACACACACGCCAGCTACATGTCAGGTACACACACACGCCAGCTACATGTCAGGTACACACACACACACCAGCTACATGTCAGGTACAGACACACGCCAGCTACATGTCAGGTACAGACACACGCCAGCTACATGTCAGGTACAGACACACGCCAGCTACATGTCAGGTACACACACACGCCAGCTACATGTCAGGTACACACACACGCCAGCTACATGTCAGGTACACACACACGCCAGCTACATGTCAGGTACACACACACGCCAGCTACATGTCAGGTACACACACAGGCCAGCTACATGTCAGGTACACACACAGGCCAGCTACATGTCAGGTACACACACACACACCAGCTACATGTCAGGTACACACACACACACACACACACCAGCTACATGTCAGGTACACACACAGGCCAGCTACATGTCAGGTACACACACAGACCAGCTACATGTCAGGTACACACACAGACCAGCTACATGTCAGGTACACACACAGGCCAGCTACATGTCAGGTACACACACAGACCAGCTACATGTCAGGTACACACACAGACCAGCTACATGTCAGGTACACACACAGACCAGCTACACACACAGACCAGCTACACACACAGACCAGCTACACACACAGACCAGCTACACACACACACACACACACACACAGACCAGCTACACACACACACAGACCAGCTACGTGTCAGGCACACACTCTAGTCTTGTCTGTGTGTAGGAGGAACATTGGCAGACTGGAAACAACAGCTGAACAGGAAGGCACTGGGACCTCATTTAGAAACGTTGTGTTTGCACAAAGTATGCCCCAAAACGTGCCAGTTTTCAGGCAAAAGTCATTTAAAGAGAGGCCCGTTAGCGTCCGCTATGGTCATTTAAAGAGAGGCCCGTTAGCGGCCGCTATAGTCATTTAAAGAGAGACCGTTGATGGTTCTATAGTCATTTAAAGAGAGGCCGTTGATGGTTCTATAGTCATTTAAAGAGAGGCCGTTGATGGTTCTATAATCATTTAAAGAGAGGCCGTTGATGGTTCTATAGTCATTTAAAGAGAGGCCGTTGATGGTTCTATTGTCATTTAAAGAGAGGCCCGTTAGCGGCCGCTATAGTAATTTAAAGAGAGGCCGTTGATGGTTCTATAGTCATTTAAAGAGAGGCCGTTGATGGTTCTATAGTCATTTAAAGAGAGGCCGTTGATGGTTCTATAGTCATTTAAAGAGAGGCCGTTGATGGTTCTATAATCATTTAAAGAGAGGCCGTTGATGGTTCTATTGTCATTTAAAGAGAGGCCGTTGATGGTTCTATAGTCATTTAAAGAGAGGCCGTTGATGGTTCTATGGTCATTTAAAGAGGGGCCGTTGATGGTTCTATAATCATTTAAAGAGAGACCGTTGATGGTTCTATAGTCATTTAAAGAGAGGCCGTTGATGGTTCTATAGTCATTTAAAGAGAGGCCGTTGATGGTTCTATTGTCATTTAAAGAGAGGCCGTTGATGGTTCTATAGTCATTTAAAGAGAGGCCGTTGATGGTTCTATAGTCATTTAAAGAGAGGCCGTTGATGGTTCTATGGTCATTTAAAGAGAGGCCGTTGATGGTTCTATAGTCATTTAAAGAGAGGCCGTTGATGGTTCTATAGTCATTTAAAGAGAGGCCGTTGATGGTTCTATAGTCATTTAAAGAGAGGCCGTTGATGGTTCTATAGTCATTTAAAGAGAGGCCGTTGATGGTTCTATGGTCATTTAAAGAGAGGCCGTTGATGGTTCTATAGTCATTTAAAGAGAGGCCGTTGATGGTTCTATAGTCATTTAAAGAGAGGCCGTTGATGGTTCTATGGTCATTTAAAGAGAGGCCGTTGATGGTTCTATAGTCATTTAAAGAGAGGCCGTTGATGGTTCTATAGTCATTTAAAGAGAGGCCGTTGATGGTTCTATAGTCATTTAAAGAGAGGCCGTTGATGGTTCTATAGTCATTTAAAGAGAGACCGTTGATGGTTCTATAGTCATTTAAAGAGAGGCCGTTGATGGTTCTATAGTCATTTAAAGAGAGGCCCGTTAGCGGCCGCTATAGTAATTTAAAGAGAGGCCGTTGATGGTTCTATAGTCATTTAAAGAGAGGCCGTTGATGGTTCTATAGTCATTTAAAGAGAGGCCGTTGATGGTTCTATAATCATTTAAAGAGAGGCCGTTGATGGTTCTATGGTCATTTAAAGAGGGGCCGTTGATGGTTCTATAATCATTTAAAGAGAGGCCGTTGATGGTTCTATAGTCATTTAAAGAGAGGCCGTTGATGGTTCTATAGTCATTTAAAGAGAGGCCGTTGATGGTTCTATAGTCATTTAAAGAGAGGCCGTTGATGGTTCTATGGTCATTTAAAGAGGGGCCGTTGATGGTTCTATAATCATTTAAAGAGAGGCCGTTGATGGTTCTATAGTCATTTAAAGAGAGGCCGTTGATGGTTCTATAGTCATTTAAAGAGAGGCCGTTGATGGTTCTATAGTCATTTAAAGAGAGGCCGTTGATGGTTCTATAGTCATTTAAAGAGAGGCCGTTGATGGTTCTATAGTAATTTAAAGAGAGGCCGTTGATGGTTCTATAGTCATTTAAAGAGAGGCCGTTGATGGTTCTATAGTCATTTAAAGAGAGGCCGTTGATGGTTCTATAGTCATTTAAAGAGAGGCCGTTGATGGTTCTATGGTCATTTAAAGAGGGGCCGTTGATGGTTCTATAATCATTTAAAGAGAGGCCGTTGATGGTTCTATAGTCATTTAAAGAGAGGCCGTTGATGGTTCTATAGTCATTTAAAGAGAGGCCGTTGATGGTTCTATAGTCATTTAAAGAGAGGCCGTTGATGGTTCTATAGTCATTTAAAGAGAGGCCGTTGATGGTTCTATAGTCATTTAAAGAGAGGCCGTTGATGGTTCTATAGTCATTTAAAGAGAGGCCGTTGATGGTTCTATAGTCATTTAAAGAGAGACCGTTGATGGTTCTATAGTCATTTAAAGAGAGGCCGTTGATGGTTCTATAGTCATTTAAAGAGAGGCCCGTTAGCGGCCGCTATAGTAATTTAAAGAGAGGCCGTTGATGGTTCTATAGTCATTTAAAGAGAGGCCGTTGATGGTTCTATAGTCATTTAAAGAGAGACCGTTGATGGTTCTATAGTCATTTAAAGAGAGGCCGTTGATGGTTCTATAGTCATTTAAAGAGAGGCCGTTGATGGTTCTATAATCATTTAAAGAGAGGCCGTTGATGGTTCTATAATCATTTAAAGAGAGGCCGTTGATGGTTCTATAGTCATTTAAAGAGAGGCCGTTGATGGTTCTATAGTCATTTAAAGAGAGGCCGTTGATGGTTCTATAGTCATTTAAAGAGAGGTCGTTGATGGTTCTATAGTCATTTAAAGAGAGACCGTTGATGGTTCTATAGTCATTTAAAGAGAGGCCGTTGATGGTTCTATAATCATTTAAAGAGAGGTCGTTGATGGTTCTATAATCATTTAAAGAGAGGTCGTTGATGGTTCTATAATCATTTAAAGAGAGGCCGTTGATGGTTCTATGGTCATTTAAAGAGGGGCCGTTGATGGTTCTATAATCATTTAAAGAGAGGCCGTTGATGGTTCTATAGTCATTTAAAGAGAGGCCGTTGATGGTTCTATAGTCATTTAAAGAGAGGCCGTTGATGGTTCTATAGTCATTTAAAGAGAGGCCGTTGATGGTTCTATAGTCATTTAAAGAGAGACCGTTGATGGTTCTATAGTCATTTAAAGAGAGGCCGTTGATGGTTCTATAGTCATTTAAAGAGAGGCCGTTGATGGTTCTATAGTCATTTAA
This sequence comes from Oncorhynchus mykiss, assembly GCF_013265735.2. Lineage (NCBI taxonomy): Eukaryota > Metazoa > Chordata > Actinopteri > Salmoniformes > Salmonidae > Oncorhynchus > Oncorhynchus mykiss. Next base: position 381,956 of record NW_023493674.1, on the reverse strand, counting down.
AGAGAGACCGTTGATGGTTCTATTGTCATTTAAAGAGAGGCCGTTGATGGTTCTATAGTCATTTAAAGAGAGGCCGTTGATGGTTCTATAGTCATTTAAAGAGAGGCCGTTGATGGTTCTATAGTCATTTAAAGAGAGGCCGTTGATGGTTCTATGGTCATTTAAAGAGGGGCCGTTGATGGTTCTATAATCATTTAAAGAGAGGCCGTTGATGGTTCTATAGTCATTTAAAGAGAGGCCGTTGATGGTTCTATAGTCATTTAAAGAGAGACCGTTGATGGTTCTATTGTCATTTAAAGAGAGGCCGTTGATGGTTCTATAGTCATTTAAAGAGAGGCCGTTGATGGTTCTATAGTCATTTAAAGAGAGGCCGTTGATGGTTCTATAGTCATTTAAAGAGAGACCGTTGATGGTTCTATAGTCATTTAAAGAGAGGCCGTTGATGGTTCTATAGTCATTTAAAGAGAGGCCGTTGATGGTTCTATAGTCATTTAAAGAGAGGCCGTTGATGGTTCTATAGTCATTTAAAGAGAGACCGTTGATGGTTCTATAGTCATTTAAAGAGAGACCGTTGATGGTTCTATAGTCATTTAAAGAGAGGCCGTTGATGGTTCTATTGTCATTTAAAGAGAGACCGTTGATGGTTCTATAGTCATTTAAAGAGAGGCCGTTGATGGTTCTATAGTCATTTAAAGAGAGGCCCGTTAGCGGCCGCTATAGTAATTTAAAGAGAGGCCGTTGATGGTTCTATAGTCATTTAAAGAGAGGCCGTTGATGGTTCTATAGTCATTTAAAGAGAGGCCGTTGATGGTTCTATGGTCATTTAAAGAGAGGCCGTTGATGGTTCTATAGTCATTTAAAGAGAGGCCGTTGATGGTTCTATAGTCATTTAAAGAGAGGCCGTTGATGGTTCTATAGTCATTTAAAGAGAGGCCGTTGATGGTTCTATAGTCATTTAAAGAGAGGCCGTTGATGGTTCTATGGTCATTTAAAGAGGGGCCGTTGATGGTTCTATAGTCATTTAAAGAGAGGCCGTTGATGGTTCTATAGTCATTTAAAGAGGGGCCGTTGATGGTTCTATAGTCATTTAAAGAGAGGCCGTTGATGGTTCTATAATCATTTAAAGAGGGGCCGTTGATGGTTCTTCAGTCATTTAAAGAGAGGCCGTTGATGGTTCTATAATCATTTAAAGAGAGACCGTTGATGGTTCTATAGTCATTTAAAGAGAGGCCGTTGATGGTTCTATAGTCATTTAAAGAGAGGCCGTTGATGGTTCTATAGTCATTTAAAGAGAGGCCGTTGATGGTTCTATAGTCATTTAAAGAGAGGCCGTTGATGGTTCTATAGTCATTTAAAGAGAGGCCGTTGATGGTTCTATAGTCATTTAAAGAGAGGCCGTTGATGGTTCTACAGTCATTTAAAGAGAGGTCGTTGATGGTTCTATAGTTCCTCTGTGTTCTTTTGCCCATCTTTATTGTTATTGGCCAGTCTGATATTTGGCTCTTTCCTGTGCAACTCTGCCTAGGAGGCCAGCATTCTTGCCTCTTCACTGTTGACGTTGAGACTGGTGTTTTGCGTTTACTACTTAAGGAAGCTGCCAGTTGAGGACTTGAGGCATCTGTTTCTCAAACTAGACACTCTCATGTACTTGTCCTCTTGCTCAGTTGTGCACCGGGGCCTCCCACTCCTCTTTCTATTCTGGTTAGAGCCAGTTTGCGCTGTTCTGTGACGGCAGTAGTACACAGCGTTGTACAAGATCTTCAGTTTCTTGGAAATTTCTCGCGTGGAATAGCCTTAATTTCTCAGAACAAGAATAGACTGACGAGTTTCAGAAGAAAGTTCTTTGTTTCTGACCATTTTGAGCCTGTACTTGAACCCACAAATGCTGATGCTCTAAATACTCAACTAGTCTCAAGAAGGCCTGTTTTATTGCTTCTTTAATCAGAACAACAATTTCAGCTGTTCTAACATAATTGCAAATGGGTTTTCTAATGATCAATTAGCCTTTTAAAATGATAAACGTGGATTAGCTAACAATTCTGAACAATTTTATGTTTTATGTTATTTTAATGGACAAAAAATGTGCTTTTCTTTCAAAAACAAGGACATTTCTAAGTGACCCCAAACATTTGAATATACGTAATACATAGATATCATTATCAAGTTCTCTAATTCCTTTAGATACCGTCTTGGCCTATTTCCAATACTTCCACAGTATACAGATAATAAGGGTGTTATTGTCCCCATAACAGGTGACTGATGGGTGTTTTTCAGGCAGAATTATAATGCCTGTTCTCGCGTGCACAGTTTGAAGACCGGTGTGATTTATACCAGGAAGCGTGGGTATGTTTGGCGTGCACCAAGTTTAGAAGTATCAATATGTTTGTGGGTTAGCAGTCTGTACAGAAATGGTGCACGCAGATATTTAGTGTTCAATTTACTCAGCGGTTATAAATGAGGCCCCGGGTGTCTCTGGAACATTCCAAGTCGGGGTTGGGACCCCTATTGGAGGCACAGGGGAATTGCAGTGGAGTCCCCTCATACAAAATTGACCTTTTTTTGTTGCGAAAGAAAAATGTGACTGTGTGTAGCCTGGAGATGTGTGATAAGCAGCAGAACTTCACTGTGTGTAGCCTGGAGATGTGTGATAAGCAGCAGAACTTCACTGTGTGTGTGTGTGTGTGTGTGTGTGTGTAGCCTGGAGATGTGTGATAAGCAGCAGAACTTCACTATGTGTCCCCTGTGTGTGTGTGTGTGTGTGTGTGTGTGTGTGTAGCCTGGAGATGTGTGATAAGCAGCAGAACTTCACTGTGTATGTGTGTGTGTGTGTGTGTGTGTGTGTAGCCTGGAGATGTGTGATAAGCAGCAGAACTTCACTATGTGTCCTCTGTGTGTGTGTGTGTGTGTGTGTGTGTGTGTGTGTGTGTGTGTGTGTGTGTGTGTGTGTGTGTAGCCTGGAGATGTGTGATAAGCAGCAGAACTTCACTATGTGTCCCCTGTGTGTGTGTGTGTGACTGTGTGTGTAGCCTGGAGATGTGTGATAAGCAGCAGAACTTCACGATGTGTCCTCTGTGTGACGGAGTGTGTGACTACTGGCACCTGTCCACCGCCTGTGGCACCGCCCGCGCATCCCACCTGTTCGACAACCCTGCCACCGTCTTCTTCGCTATCTTCATGTCCCTCTGGGGTATGTATTAACGTTCTGTTGTCCCCTTACTACCCCCATCTTCATATCCCTCTGGGGTATGTATTAACGTTCTGTTACCCCTTACTACCCCCATCTTCATGTCCCTCTCGGGTGTGTATTAACATTCTGTTACCCCTTACTACCCCCATCTTCATGTCCCTCTGGGGTATGTATTAACGGTGTTACCCCTTACTACCCCTTACTACCCCCATCTTCATGTCCCTCTGGGGTATGTATTAACGTTCTGTTACCCCTTACTACCCCCATCTTCATGTCCCTCTGGGGTATGTATTAACATTCTGTTACCCCTTACTGCCCCTTACTACCCCCATCTTCATGTCCCTCTCGGGTGTGTATTAACGTTCTGTTACCCCTTACTACCCCCATCTTCATGTCCCTCTGGGGTATGTATTAACATTCTGTTACCCCTTACTGCCCCTTACTACCCCCATCTTCATGTCCCTCTCGGGTGTGTATTAACGTTCTGTTACCCCTTACTACCCCCATCTTCATGTCCCTCTGGGGTATGTATTAACGTTCTGTTACCCCTTACTGCCCCTTACTGCCCCTTACTACCCCCATCTTCATGTCCCTCTCGGGTGTGTATTAACGTTCTGTTACCCCTTACTACCCCCATCTTCATGTCCCTCTGGGGTATGTATTAACGTTCTGTTACCCCTTACTGCCCCTTACTACCCCCATCTTCATGTCCCTCTGGGGTATGTATTAACGTTCTGTTACCCCTTACTGCCCCCATCTTCATGTCCCTCTGGGGTATGTATTAACGTTCTGTTACCCCTTACTACTCCCATCTTCATGTCCCTCTGGGGTATGTATTAACGTTCTGTTACCCCTTACTACCCCTTACTGCCCCTTACTACCCCCATCTTCATGTCCCTCTGGGGTATGTATTAACTTTCTGTTACCCCTTACTGCCCCTTACTACCCCTAACTACCCCCATCTTCATGTCCCTCTGGGGTATGTATTAACGTTCTGTTCCGTCAGCCAGCCCGCCCGTCAGCCAGCCCGCCCGTCAGCCAGCCCGCCCGTCAGCCAGCCCGCCCGTCAGCCAGCCCGCCCGTCGGCCAGCCCGTCGGCCAGCCCGTCGGCGAGCCGTCCCGTCAGCCGCGAGCCCACCCGTCAGCCTGCGAGCCGTTCCGTCAGACGGCGAGCCGTTCCGTCAGCCAGCCCGTCAGTCAGCCAGCCCGTCAGTCAGCCAGCCCGTCAGTCAGCCAGCCCGTCAGTCAGCCAGCCCGTCAGTCAGCTAGGCCGTCAGCTAGCCCGTCAGCCAGCCCGCCCGTCAGCCAGCTTGTCAGTCAGCCAGCCCGTCAGCCAGCCCGTCAGGTAGCCGTCAGCCGGCGAGCCGTCCCGTCAGCCGGCGAGCCGTCCCGTCAGCCGGCGAGCCCGCCAGTGAGCCAGCCCGTCAGTCAGTCAGCCAGCCCGTCAGTCAGTCAGCCAGCCCGTCAGTCAGCTAAGGCCGTCAGCTAGCCCGTCGGTCAGCTACCCCGTTAGCCAGCTAGACCGTCAGCTAGGCCGTCAGCCAGCCAGCTAGTCCGTCAGCCAGCTAGTCCGTCAGCCAGCTAGTCCGTCAGCCAGCTAGCCCGTCAGCCAGCTAGGCAGTCAGCTAGCCCGTCAGTCAGCTAGGCCGTCAGCTAGCCCGTCAGCCAGCCAGCCCATCAGTCAGCCAGCCCGTCTGTGGGGGGCCAGGTCTGTGTATTATTAGACACAGTAGGACCTCTGGGGGTGTAACCAAAGTGTAACCCCCCGCTGCTCTGCTACCACTGTGTCTCAGGTTTCCTCTGCTAGAGTTGGTGGACCTATATTCACATGCCTGTGTGTGTCTGTGATCATGTCTGTGTGTGTCTGTGATCATGTCTAAGTCTGTGTGTGTCTGTGTGCGTAGTTGCGACGTTCCTGGAGCACTGGAAGCGTCGTCAGATCAGTTTGAACCACAGCTGGGACCTCACAGGACTAGAGGAAGAGGAGGTAAACACCATTACATATCACACCCCACAGCCTCACAGGACTAGAGGAAGAGGAGGTACACACCATTACATATCAGACCCCACAGCCTCACAGGACTAGAGGAAGAGGAGGTACATACCATTACATATCACACCCCACAGCCTCACAGGACTAGAGGAAGAGGAGGTACACACCATTACATATCACACCCCACAGCCTCACAGGACTAGAGGAAGAGGAGGGACACACCATTACATATCAGACCCCACAGCCTCACAGGACTAGAGGAAGAGGAGGTACACACCATTACATATCAGACCCCACAGCCTCACAGGACTAGAGGAAGAGGAGGTACACACCATTACATATCAGACCCCACAGCCTCACAGGACTAGAGGAAGAGGAGGGACACACCATTACATATCACACCCCACAGCCTCACAGGACTAGAGGAAGAGGAGGTACACACCATTACATATCAGACCCCACAGCCTCACAGGACTAGAGGAAGAGGAGGGACACACCATTACATATCACACCCCACAGCCTCACAGGACTAGAGGAAGAGGAGGTACACACCATTACATATCAGACCCCACAGCCTCACAGGACTAGAGGAAGAGGAGGTACACACCATTACATATCAGACCCCACAGCCTCACAGGACTAGAGGAAGAGGAGGGACACACCATTACATATCACACCCCACAGCCTCACAGGACTAGAGGAAGAGGAGGTACACACCATTACATATCAGACCTCACAGGACTAGAGGAAGAGGAGGGACACACCATTACATATCACACCCCACAGCCTCACAGGACTAGAGGAAGAGGAGGTTCACACCATTACATATTCACTTCACACTACCCCATCCCACCACATCCCACCACATCCCATCCCATGCCACCACATCCCATGCCACCACATCCCATGCCATCCCATCCCATGCCATCCCATCCCATGCCATCCCATCCCATGCCACCACATCCCATCCCATGCCACCACATCCCATGCCACCACATCCCATGCCACCACATCCCATCCCATGCCACCACATCCCATCCCATGCCACCACATCCCATCCCATGCCATCCCATCCCATGCCACCACATCCCATGCCACCACATCCCATGCCACCACATCCCATGCCACCACATCCCATGCCACCACATCCCATGCCACCACATCCCATGCCACCACATCCCATGCCACCACATCCCATGCCATGCCATCTCATCCCATGCCACCATATCCCATCCCATGCCACCACATCCCATCCCATGCCACCACATCCCATCCCATGCCACCACATCCCATGCCACCACATCCCATGCCACCACATCCCATGCCACCACATCCCATGCCACCACATCCCATGCCACCACATCCCATGCCACCACATCCCATGCCACCACATCCCATGCCACCACATCCCATGCCATGCCACCACATCCCATGCCATGCCACCACATCCCATCCCATGCCACCACATCCCATCCCATGCCACCACATCCCATCCCATGCCACCACATCCCATCCCATGCCACCACATCCCATCCCATGCCATCCCATCCCATGCCACCACATTCCATGCCACCACATTCCATGCCACCACATTCCATGCCACCACATTCCATGCCACCACATTCCATGCCACCACATCCCATGCCACCACATCCCATGCCACCACATCCCATGCCACCACATCCCATCCCACCACATCCCATCCCATCCCACCACATCCCACCACATCCCATGCCACCCCATCCCATGCCACCACATCCCATGCCACCACATCCCATGCCACCACATCCCATGCCACCACATCCCATGCCACCACATCCCATGCCACCCCATCCCATGCCACCACATCCCATGCCACCCCATCCCATGCCACCACATCCCATCCCATGCCACCACATCCCATGCCACCACATCCCATGCCACCACATCCCATGCATCCCCTTCTTAATGGTCAGTTTACTCCACCCCTTAATGGTTACTATACTCTACTCCTTAATGGTTACTATACTACACTCCTTAATGGTTACTATACTCCACTCCTTCATGGTTACTATACTCCACCCCTTAATGGTTACTATACTACACTCCTTAATGGTTACTATACTACACCCCTTAATGGTTACTATACTCTACTCCTTAATGGTTACTATACTACACCCCTTAATGCCAGGTTACTATACTCCACCCCTTAATGGTTACTATACTCCACTCCTTAATGGTTACTATACTACACCCCTTAATGGTTACTATACTCTACTCCTTAATGGTTACTATACTACACTCCTTAATGGTTACTATACTCCACTCCTTAATGGTTACTATACTACACCCCTTAATGGTTACTATACTACACTCCTTAATGGTTACTATACTACACTCCTTGATGGCTACTATACTACACCCCATAATGGTTACTATACTACACTCCGTAATGGTTACTATACTACACTCCTTAATGGCTACTATACTACACCCCATAATGGTTACTATACTACACTCCTTAATGGTTACTCTACTACACTCCTTGATGGTTACTATACTCCACTCCTTGATGGTTACTATACTCCACTCCTTAATGGTTACTATACTCCACTCCTTAATGGTTACTATACTACACCCCTTAATGGTTACTATACTCCACTCCTTGATGGTTGCTATACTCCACTCCTTAATGGTTACTATACTACACCCCTTAATGGTTACTACACTCCACTCCTTAATGGTTACTATACTCCACTCCTTAATGGTTACTATACTCCACTCCTTAATGGTTACTATACTACACTCCTTAATGCTTACTATACTACACCCCTTAATGGTTACTATACTCCACTCCTTAATGGTTACTATACTACACTCCTTAATGGTTACTATACCCCACTCCGCAATGGTTACTATACCCCACTCCTTAATGGTCAGGTTACTATACTCCACTCCATAATGGTCAGGTTACTATACTCCACCCCATAATGGTTACTACACTCCTTAAAGGTTACTATACTCCACTCCTTAATGTCAGGTTACTATACTCTACTCCTTAATGGTTACTCTACTACACTCCTTAATGGTTACTATACTACACTCCTTAATGGTTACTATACTCCACTTAGTGCCACCACATCCCATCCCATCCCATGCCACCACATCCCATCCCATCCCATGCCATCCCATCCCATAGCACCACATTCCATGCCACCACATTCCATGCCACCACATTCCATGCCACCACATTCCATGCCACCACATTCCATGCCACCACATTCCATGCCACCACATCCCATGCCACCACATCCCATGCCACCACATCCCATGCCACCACATCCCATGCCACCACATCCCATCCCATCCCATCCCATCCCACCACATCCCACCACATCCCATGCCACCCCATCCCATGCCACCACATCCCATGCCACCACATCCCATGCCACCACATCCCATGCCACCACATCCCATGCCACCACATCCCATGCCACCCCATCCCATGCCACCCCATCCCATGCCACCACATCCCATGCCACCCCATCCCATGCCACCACATCCCATGCCACCACATCCCATGCCACCACATCCCATGCCACCACATCCCATGCATCCCCTTCTTAATGGTCAGTTTACTCCACCCCTTAATGGTTACTATACTCTACTCCTTAATGGTTACTATACTACACTCCTTAATGGTTACTATACTCCACTCCTTAATGGTTACTATACTCCACCCCTTAATGGTTACTATACTCCACTCCTTAATGGTTACTATACTACACCCCTTAATGCCAGGTTACTATACTCCACCCCTTAATGGTTACTATACTCCACTCCTTAATGGTTACTATACTACACCCCTTAATGGTTACTATACTACACTCCTTAATGGTTACTATACTACACCCATTAATGGTTACTATACTACACTCCTTGATGGCTACTATACTACACCCCATAATGGTTACTATACTACACTCCGTAATGGTTACTATACTCTACTCCTTAATGGTTACTCTACTACACTCCTTAATGGTTACTATACTACACTCCTTAATGGTTACTCTACTACACTCCTTAATGGTTACTATACTACACTCCTTAATGGTTACTATACTCCACTCCTTAATGGTTACTATACTACACCCCTTAATGGTTACTATACTACACTCCTTAATGGTTACTATACTACACTCCTTGATGGCTACTATACTACACCCCCTAATGGTTACTATACTACACTCCGTAATGGTTACTATACTACACTCCTTAATGGCTACTATACTACACCCCATAATGGTTACTATACTACACTCCTTAATGGTTACTCTACTACACTCCTTAATGGTTACTATACTCCACTCCTTAATGGTTACTATACTACACCCCTTAATGGTTACTATACTACACTCCCTAATGGTTACTATACTACACCCCATAATGGTTACTATACTCCACTCCTTAATGGTTACTATACTCCACTCCTTAATGGTTACTATACTCCACTCCTTGATGGTTACTATACTCCACTCCTTAATGGTTACTATACTCCACTCCTTAATGGTTACTATACTCCGCTCCTTAATGGTTACTATACTCCACTCCTTGATGGTTGCTATACTCCACTCCTTAATGGTTACTATACTACACCCCTTAATGGTTACTACACTCCACTCCTTAATGGTTACTATACTCCACTCCTTAATGGTTACTATACTCCACTCCTTAATGGTTACTATACTACACTCCGTAATGCTTACTATACTACACCCCTTAATGGTTACTATACTCCACTCCTTAATGGTTACTATACTACACTCCTTAATGGTTACTATACCCCACTCCGCAATGGTTACTATACCCCACTCCTTAATGGTCAGGTTACTATACTCCACTCCATAATGGTCAGGTTACTATACTCCACCCCATAATGGTTACTACACTCCTTAAAGGTTACTATACTCCACTCCTTAATGTCAGGTTACTATACTCTACTCCTTAATGGTTACTCTACTACACTCCTTAATGGTTACTATACTCCACTTAGTGCCACCACATCCCATCCCATCCCATGCCACCACATCCCATCCCATCCCATGCCATCCCATCCCATAGCACCACATTCCATGCCACCACATTCCATGCCACCACATTCCATGCCACCACATTCCATGCCACCACATTCCATGCCACCACATCCCATGCCACCACATCCCATGCCACCACATCCCATGCCACCACATCCCATGCCACCACATCCCATGCCACCACATCCCATGCCATCCCATCCCATCCCATCCCACCACATCCCACCACATCCCATGCCACCCCATCCCATGCCACCACATCCCATGCCACCACATCCCATGCCACCACATCCCATGCCACCACATCCCATGCCACCACATCCCATGCCACCCCATCCCATGCCACCACATCCCATGCCACCCCATCCCATGCCACCACATCCCATCCCATGCCACCACATCCCATGCCACCACATCCCATGCCACCACATCCCATGCCACCACATCCCATGCATCCCCTTCTTAATGGTCAGTTTACTCCACCCCTTAATGGTTACTATACTCTACTCCTTAATGGTTACTATACTACACTCCTTAATGGTTACTATACTCCACTCCTTAATGGTTACTATACTCCACCCCTTAATGGTTACTATACTCCACTCCTTAATGGTTACTATACTACACCCCTTAATGCCAGGTTACTATACTCCACCCCTTAATGGTTACTATACTCCACTCCTTAATGGTTACTATACTACACCCCTTAATGGTTACTATACTACACTCCTTAATGGTTACTATACTACACCCCATAATGGTTACTATACTCCACTCCTTAATGGTTACTATACTCCACTCCTTAATGGTTACTATACTCCACTCCTTGATGGTTACTATACTCCACTCCTTAATGGTTACTATACTCCACTCCTTAATGGTTACTATACTACACCCCTTAATGGTTACTATACTCCACTCCTTGATGGTTGCTATACTCCACTCCTTAATGGTTACTATACTACACCCCTTAATGGTTACTACACTCCACTCCTTAATGGTTACTATACTCCACTCCTTAATGGTTACTATACTCCACTCCTTAATGGTTACTATACTACACTCCTTAATGCTTACTATACTACACCCCTTAATGGTTACTATACTCCACTCCTTAATGGTTACTATACTACACTCCTTAATGGTTACTATACCCCACTCCGCAATGGTTACTATACCCCACTCCTTAATGGTCAGGTTACTATACTCCACTCCATAATGGTCAGGTTACTATACTCCACCCCATAATGGTTACTACACTCCTTAAAGGTTACTATACTCCACTCCTTAATGTCAGGTTACTATACTCTACTCCTTAATGGTTACTCTACTACACTCCTTAATGGTTACTATACTCCACTTAGTGCCACCACATCCCATCCCATCCCATGCCACCACATCCCATCCCATCCCATGCCATCCCATCCCATAGCACCACATTCCATGCCACCACATTCCATGCCACCACATTCCATGCCACCACATTCCATGCCACCACATTCCATGCCACCACATCCCATGCCACCACATCCCATGCCACCACATCCCATGCCACCACATCCCATGCCACCACATCCCATGCCACCACATCCCATGCCACCACATCCCATGCCACCACATCCCATGCCATCCCATCCCATCCCATCCCATCCCACCACATCCCACCACATCCCATGCCACCCCATCCCATGCCACCACATCCCATGCCACCACATCCCATGCCACCACATCCCATGCCACCACATCCCATGCCACCACATCCCATGCCACCCCATCCCATGCCACCACATCCCATGCCACCACATCCCATCCCATGCCACCACATCCCATCCCATGCCACCACATCCCATGCCACCACATCCCATGCCACCACATCCCATGCCACCACATCCCATGCATCCCCTTCTTAATGGTCAGTTTACTCCACCCCTTAATGGTTACTATACTCTACTCCTTAATGGTTACTATACTACACTCCTTAATGGTTACTATACTCCACTCCTTAATGGTTACTATACTCCACCCCTTAATGGTTACTATACTCCACTCCTTAATGGTTACTATACTACACCCCTTAATGCCAGGTTACTATACTCCACCCCTTAATGGTTACTATACTCCACTCCTTAATGGTTACTATACTACACCCCTTAATGGTTACTATACTACACTCCTTAATGGTTACTATACTACACCCATTAATGGTTACTATGCTACACTCCTTGATGGCTACTATACTACACCCCATAATGGTTACTATACTACACTCCGTAATGGTTACTATACTACACTCCTTAATGGCTACTATACTACACCCCATAATGGTTACTATACTACACTCCTTAATGGTTACTCTACTACACTCCTTAATGGTTACTATACTCCACTCCTTAATGGTTACTATACTACACCCCTTAATGGTTACTATACTACACTCCCTAATGGTTACTATACTACACTCCCTAATGGTTACTATACTACACCCCATAATGGTTACTATACTCCACTCCTTGATGGTTACTATACTCCACTCCTTAATGGTTACTATACTCCACTCCTTAATGGTTACTATACTACACCCCTTAATGGTTACTATACTCCACTCCTTGATGGTTGCTATACTCCACTCCTTAATGGTTACTATACTACACCCCTTAATGGTTACTATACTCCACTCCTTAATGGTTACTATACTACACTCCTTAATGGTTACTATACCCCACTCCGCAATGGTTACTATACCCCACTCCTTAATGGTCATGTTACTATACTCCACTCCATAATGGTCAGGTTACTATACTCCACTCCATAATGGTCAGGTTACTATACTCCACTCCATAATGGTCAGGTTACTATACTCCACTCCATAATGGTCAGGTTACTATACTCCACTCCATAATGGTCAGGTTACTATACTCCACTCCATAATGGTCAGGTTACTATACTCCACTCCATAATGGTCAGGTTACTATACTCCACCCCATAATGGTTACTACACTCCTTAAAGGTTACCATACTCCACTCCTTAATGTCAGGTTACTATACTCTACTCCTTAATGGTTACTCTACTACACTCCTTAATGGTTACTATACTACACTCCTTAATGGTTACTATACTCCACTTAGTGGTTACTATACTCCTTAATGGTTACTATACTCTACTCCGTAATGGTTACTCTACTACACTCCTTAATGGTTACTATACTACACTCCTTAATGGTTACTATACTCCACTTAGTGGTTACCATACTCCTTAATGGTTACTATACTACACTCCTTAATGGTTACTATACTACACTCCTTAATGGTTACTCTACTACACTCCTTAATGGTTACTCTACTACACTCCTTAATGGTTACTATACTCCACTCCTTAATGGTCAGGTTACAATACTCCACTCCAACTGACACCAGTCCAGGTCCTCATCACTGACTGACCATCAGAACAAATGAACCGGTCTCTCTTCTCCCCAGGACCACCCGAGGCCCAAGTATGAAACCATCCTGCTCCAGAAGAGACAGATGATGAGGAACAAGGAGAAGAAGAACGAGAAAAAGAAGAAGAAGAAGAAGATTGAGGTGGGGATATATTTTACTCCCCCCAGGATTTAAACCCTCAACTGGTGTTTGATCTGTTGCCAATGTACAAACACCAGCTTTCTACCGGTAGAAACCCCAGGGGGACTGAGTAGAGATGGGGGGTGCTACGGTATAGAAAGCCCAGGGGGACTGAGTAGAGATGGGGGGTGCTATGGTATAGAAAGCCCAGGCGGACTGAGTAGAGATGGGTGGTGCTACTGTATAGAAAGCCCAGGCGGACTGAGTAGAGATGGGGGGTGCTACGGTATAGAAAGCCCAGGGGGACTGAGTAGAGATGGGGGGTGCTACGGTATAGAAAGCCCAGGGGGACTGAGTAGAGATGGGGGGTGCTATGGTATAGAAAGCCCAGGCGGACTGAGTAGAGATGGGTGGTGCTACTGTATAGAAAGCCCAGGCGGACTGAGTAGAGATGGGGGGGTGCTACGGTATAGAAAGCCCAGGGGGACTGAGTAGAGATGGGGGGGTGCTACGGTATAGAAAGCCCAGGGGGACTGAGTAGAGATGGGGGGGGGGGGTGCTACGGTAGAAAGCCCAGGGGGACTGAGTAGAGATGGGGGGTGCTACGGTATAGAAAGCCCAGGGGGACTGAGTAGAGATGGTGGGGTGCTACGGTATAGAAAGCCCAGGGGGACTGAGTAGAGATGGGGGGGGGGGGGGGGTAATACGGTATAGAAAGCCCAGGGGGACTGAGTAGAGATGGGGGGTGCTACGGGAGAAAGCCCAGGGGAACTGAGTTGAGAGAGCGATGGGGGGGGGGGGGGGGATGCTACAGTATAGAAAGCCCAGGGGGACTAGATTGAGATGGCAGGGGGGTGGGATGGTGCTACGGTATAGAAAGCCCAGGGGGACTGAGTTGAGATAGAGATGGGGGGTGCTACGGTATAGAAAGCCCAGGGGGACTGAGTTGATATAGAGATGGGGGGTGCTACGGTATAGAAAGCCCAGGGGGACTGAGTTGAGATAGAGATGGGGGGGTGCTACGGTATAGAAAGCCCAGGGGGACTGAGTTGAGATAGAGATGGGGGGGGGGGGGGTGCTATGGTAGAAAGCCCAGGGAGTCTGAGTTGAGAGAGATATGGGGGTGTGCTACGGTATTGAAAGCCCAGGGGGACTGAGTAGAGATAGGGGGGGGGGGGGTGGTGCTACGGTAAAAAGCCCAGGGGGACTGAGTTGAGATAGAGATGGGGGGGGGGGGGGGGGTGCTATGGTAGAAAGCCCAGGGAGTCTGAGTTGAGAGAGATATGGGGGTGTGCTACGGTATTGAAAGCCCAGGGGGACTGAGTAGAGATAGGGGGGGGGGGTGGTGCTACGGTAAAAAGCCCAGGGGGACTGAGTTGAGATAGAGATGGGGGGGTGCTACGGTATAGAAAGCCCAGGGGGACTGGGTTGAGATAGAGATGGGGGGGGGGGGGGGGTGTTACGGTAGAAAGTGAGGAAGTAGAGCCGCTGTCTGTCTCTCCAGGCCTGTTGGAGCAGCCCCATGCAGAGCTGCTGTCTCTTTCCAGGCCTGTTGGAGCAGCCCCATGCAGAGTCACTGTCTGTCTCTCTCCAGGCCTGTTGGAGCAGCCCCATGCAGAGCTGCTGTCTGTCTCTCCAGGCCTGTTGGAGCTGCCCCATGCAGAGCCGCTGTCTCTCTCCAGGCCTGTTGGAGCAGCCCAATGTCTTCACAACAACACATTGTGCTGATTCAACATACTGGGATGTTACCATCATACCATGTTCCTAACCACTGTTTGCTGGAGGGATATGGTTGGAGGGTGGGAAGGCATGTGTGTTGGCTGTTTGTGTCCTGTGTTCAGCCATGCTCTGTGTTGCAGCCTGTGCAGCGGGAGGAGGACGTGGCGGCAGGGAAAGACAGGTGGAGACAGAAGTTACTGTCTGCTATGAACACTGGGACATCGGTAACACTCCTCTTCTCCTCTGCTTGCTCCTCTTCTCCTCCTGCTCCTCTTCTTCTCCTCTGCCTGCTCCTCTTCTTCTCCTCTGCCTGCTCCTCTTCTTCTCCTCTGCCTGCTTCTCTTCCCTTCCTCCTCCTTCTGCTCCTCCTTCTCCTCATCCTCTCCCCTCCTCCTCTTGCTTCTAAACAGGCAGACTCTCAGGAACTCTCTATTTGAGCAGCAGTTATGTTAGCGAGCGGCTGTGTGGCCGAGGAGCGGCTGTGTGGCCGAGGAGCGGCTGTGTGGCCGCTCTCTATATGGCCTGGAGAGGATGGCAGCCGTCTTTTTATTGGCTCTTAACCAACTGTGCTATTTTGTTTTGTTTTTTTCTCATTGTTTGTAACTTATTTGTACATAATGTTGCTGCTACTGTCTCTTATGACCGAAAATAGCTTCTGGACATCAGAACAGCGATTACTCACCTCGAATTGGACAAATAATTTCTCTTGAATGAGTCGGACAGGAATGATATACTCCAAACACCCGAACAGACCCTCCTCCCTGTCATTCACTGAAGAAACAGAGATTTCCCGGAACGAGATTGCCTTGTGAGGATCAGGTGGTGAGAGCCTAATCTGCCTTGGCTAACAGTACGGATGGCAATGTTCAATCGTTGGAAAATAAATGGGACGAACTGAAGGCACGTATATCCTACAAACGGGACATTAAAAACTGTAATATCTTATGTTTCACAGTCGTGGCTGAACAACGACATTAATAACATCCAGCTGGCGGGTTATACACTCTATAGGCAGGATAGAACAGCGGCCTCTGGTAAGACACGGGCGGAGGTCTATTTATATTTGTAAACAACAGCTGGTGCACGATGTCTAAGGAAGTCTCGAGGTTTTGCTCGCCTGACGTAGAGGATCTCATGATGAGCTGTAGACCACAGTAACTACCTAGAGTTTTCGTCTGTATTTTTTAAAGCTGTCTACATACCACCACAGACCGATGCACTAAGACCGCACTCAATGAGCTGTATACCACCATAAGCAAACAGGAAAACGCTCATCCAGAGGTGGCGCTCCTAGTGGCCGGGGACTTTAATGCAGGGAAACTTAAATCTGTTTTGCCTCATTTCTATCAGCATGTTAATGTGCAACCAGAGGGGGGAAAAAACCTCTGGACCACCTTTACTCCACACACAGAGACACGTACAAAGCTCTCCCTCGCCCTCCATTTGGCAAATATGACCATAATTCCATCCTCCTGATTCCTGCTGACAAGCAAGCATAAAGCAGGAAGCACCAGTGACTCGGTCAATAAAAAAGTGGTCAGATGAAGCAGATGCTAAACAACAGGACTGTTTTGCACAGACTGGAATATGTTCCGGGATTCTTCCGATGGCAGTGAGGAGTACACCACATCAGTCACTGATTTCATCAATAAGGAAAGGGAAAGATGAAATACCTAGCCAGTTGTACAACTGAATGCATTCAACTGAAATGTTTCTTCTGAAATTAACCCAACCTCTGAATCAGAGAGGTGCGGGGGCTGCCATAATCGACATCCACGCCTGGACGAACAGTGGATTAACTGCGTTGTTCAGGGAAAGAATGACAGATTTTTTATCTTGTCAGCTCGGGGATTCGATCCAGCAACCTTTCGGTTAATGGCCCAACACACCTACCCGCCAGGCCACCTCCCACTATGCCCAAGAAGTGCATCGATGATGTCGTTCCTGCAGTGACTGAACGTACATCCCCCAGCCAGAAGCCATTGATTACAGGCAACATTCGCTCTGAGCTAAAGGTTAGAGCTGCAGCTTTCAAGGAGCGGGACTCTAACCCGGAAGCTTATAAGAAATCCCGCTACGCCCTCCGACAAACCATCAAACAGGCAAAGCGTCAATACAGTACTAAGATCAAATCGTCCTACACCAGCTCTGATGCTCATCAGATGTGGCAGTGCTTGCAAACTATTACAGACTACAAAGGGAAGCACACCTGAGAGCTGCCCAGTGACACGTGCCTACCAGAGGAGCTAAATAACTTATATGCTCGCTTAGAGGCAAGTAATACTGAAACATGCATGAGAGCATCAGCTGTTCCGGACAACTGTGATCACGCTCTCCACAGCCAATGTGAGTAAGACCTTTAAACAGGTCAACATTCACAAGGGCGCAGGGTCAGACGGATTACCATGATGTGTACTCAAAGCATGCTCTGTCCAACTGGCAAGTGTCTTCACTGACATTTTCAACCTCACCCTGTCTGAGTCTGTAATCCCAACATGTTTCAAGCAGACCACCATAGTCCCTGTGCCCAAGAACCTGCCTAAATGACTACTGACCCGTAGCACTCACGTCTGTAGCCATGAAATGCTTTGAAAGGCTAGTCGTGGCTCACATCAACACCATTATCCCAGAACCCCTTGGTCCTCAGATCCTCAAAAGGTTTTACAGCTGCACCATCGAGAGCATCCTGATGGGTTGCATCACTGCCTGATATTGCAACTGCTCGGCCTCCGACCGCAAGGCACTACATAGGGTAGTGTGTACGGCCCAGTACATCACAGGTCCTGTCATCCAGGACCTCTATACCAGGCGGTGTCAGAGGAAGGCGCTAACAATTGTGAAAGACTTAGTCATAGACTGTTCTCTCTGCTACCACACGGCAAGCTTTACTGAAGCGCAAAGTCTCGGTCCAAGAGGCTTCTAAACAGCTTCTTGGAACAGCTAATCAAATGGCTACCCAGGCTATTTGCATTGCCGCCTCCTCTTCTACGCTGCTGCTACTCTGGTATTATCTATGCATAGTCACTTTAACTCTACCTACATGTACATATTACCTCAATTACCTCGACTAACCGGTGCTCCCGCACATTGACTCTGTACCGGTACCCCCTGTATGTAGCCATGCTATTGTTATTTACTGCTGCTCTTATTTTTCTTACTTTTCTAAGTGTTTTCTTGAAACTGCATTGTTGGGCTTGTATGTGACAAATACGATTTGATTTGACTACAGACAGAAACATGGCTTCACTAACTGAATAGAGACAGAAACATGGCTTCACTAACTGAATAGAGACAGAAACATGGCTTCACTAACTGAATAGAGACAGAAACATGGCTTCACTAATTGAATAGAGACTGAAACATGGCTTCACTAATTGAATAGAGACTGAAACATGGCTTCACTAACTGAATAGAGACAGAAACATGGCTTCACTAATTGAATAGAGACTGAAACATGGCTTCACTACCGGAATAGAGACTGAAACATGGCTTCACTACCGGAATAGAGACTGAAACATGGCTTCACTACCGGAATAGAGACTGAAACATGGCTTCACTAACTGAATAGAGACAGAAACATGGCTTCACTAATTGAATAGAGACAGAAACATGGCTTCACTAACTGAATAGAGACTGAAACATGGCTTCACTAACTGAATAGAGACTGAAAATGAAACATGGCTTCACTAACTGAATAGAGACAAACAGAAACATGGCTTCACTAACTGAAACATGGCTTCACTAACTGACTAGAGACAGAAACATGGCTTCACTAATTGAATAGAGACTGAAACATGGCTTCACTAACTGAATAGAGACAAACTGAAACATGGCTTCACTAACTGAATAGAGACAAACTGAAACATGGCTTCACTAACTGAATAGAGACTGAAACATGGCTTCACTAACTTAATAGAGACTGAAACATGGCTTCACTAACTGAATAGAGACTGAAACATGGCTTCACTAATTGAATAGAGACTGAAACATGGCTTCACTACCTGAATAGAGACTGACACCTGGCTTCACTACCTGAATAGAGACTGAAACAGAAACATGGCTTCACTAACTGAAAAGAGACAAACAGAAACATGGCTTCACTACCGGAATAGAGACTGAAACATGGCTTCACTACCTGAATAGATACTGAAACATGGCTTCACTACCTGAATAGAGACTGAAACATGGCTTCAGTAACTGAATAGAGACAAACTGAAACATGGCTTCACTAACTGAAACATGGCTTCACTAACTGACTAGAGACAGAAACATGGCTTCACTAATTGAATAGAGACTGAAACATGGCTTCACTACCTGAATAGAGACTGAAACAGAAACATGGCTTCACTAACTGACTAGAGACAGAAACATGGCTTCACTAATTGAATAGAGACTGAAACATGGCTTCACTAACTGAATAGAGACAAACTGAAACATGGCTTCACTAACTGAATAGAGACAAACTGAAACATGGCTTCACTAACTGAATAGAGACTGAAACATGGCTTCACTAACTGAATAGAGACTGAAACATGGCTTCACTAACTGAATAGAGACTGAAACATGGCTTCACTAATTGAATAGAGACTGAAACATGGCTTCACTACCTGAATAGAGACTGAAACCTGGCTTCACTACCTGAATAGAGACTGAAACAGAAACATGGCTTCACTAACTGAATAGAGACTGAAACCTGGCTTCACTACCTGAATAGAGACTGAAACAGAAACATGGCTTCACTACCGGAATAGAGACTGAAACATGGCTTCACTACCTGAATAGAGACTGAAACATGGCTTCACTACCTGAATAGAGACTGAAACATGGCTTCACTAACTGAATAGAGACAAACTGAAACATGGCTTCACTAACTGAAACATGGCTTCACTAACTGACTAGAGACAGAAACATGGCTTCACTAATTGAATAGAGACTGAAACATGGCTTCACTAACTGAATAGAGACAAACAGAAACATGGCTTCACTAACTGAATAGAGACAAACTGAAACATGGCTTCACTAACTGAATAGAGACTGAAACATGGCTTCACTAACTGAATAGAGACTGAAACATGGCTTCACTAACTGAATAGAGACAGAAACATGGCTTCACTAACTGAATAGAGACTGAAACATGGCTTCACTAATTGAATAGAGACAGAAACATGGCTTCACTAATTGAATAGAGACTGAAACCTGGCTTCACTACCTGAATAGAGACTGAAACATGGCTTCACTAATTGAATAGAGACTGAAACAAGAACATGGCTTCACTAACTGAATAATCAAATTGTATTGGTCACATACACGTGTTTAGCAGATGTTATTGCAGGTTTATCAAAATGCTTGTGTTTCTAGCTCCGACAGTGCAGTAATATCTAACAATTTCACAACATATACCCAATACCTACATATCTTAAGTAAATGAATGGAATTAAGAATATATAAATATATGGAGGAGAAATGTCAGAGCAGCATAGACTAAGATACAGTAGAATAGAATACAGTATATACATACGAGATGAGTAATGCAAAATATATAAACATTATTATTATTATTATTATTATTATTATGAATAGTGTTCAATGTATTCAAGTGGCCAGTGATTTAAAGTCTATGTATATAGGCAGCAGCCTCTGTGTTAGTGATGGCTATTTAACAGTCTGATGGCCTTGAGATGGAGGCTGTCTGATGGCCTTGAGATGGAAGCTGTTTTTCAGTCTCTCTGTCCCTGCTTTGATGCAGCTGTACTGACCTCTCCTTCTGGATGATAGCGGGTGAACAGGCAGTGGCTCGGGTGGTTGTTGTCCTTTGCTGATCTTTTAGGCCTTCCTGTGACATCAGGTGGTGTAGGTGTCCTGGAGGGCAGGTAGTTTGCCCCCGGTGATGCGTTGTGCAGACCTCAGTACCCTCTGGAGAGCCTTACGGTTGTGAGCGGAGCAGTTGCCGTACCAGGCGGTGATACAACCCGACAGGATGCTCTCGATTGTGCATCTGTAAAAGTTTGTGGGTTTTAGGTGCCAAGACAAATTTCTTCAGCCTCTTGAGATTCTGTGTGGGTGTACCATTTCAGTTTGTCAGTGATGTGTACTCCAAGGAACTTAAAACATTCCACCTTCTCCACTACTGTCCCATCGATGTGGATAGGGGGTGCTCCCTCTGCTCTTTCCTGAAGTCCACAATCATCTCCTTTTTGTTTTGTTGACGTTGAGTGAGAGGTTATTTTCCTGACACCACACTCCGAGGGCCCTCACCTCCTCCCTGTAGGCTGTCTCATTGTTGGTAATCAAGCCTAACTACTGTTGTGTCGTCTGCAAACTTGATGATTGAGTTGGAGGCGTGCTTGGCCACGCAGTCATGTGTGAACAGGAAGTACAGGAGAGGGCTGAGAACGCACCCTTGTGGGGTCCCTGTGTTGAGGATCAGCGAAATGGAGGTGTTGTTTCCTACCTTCACCTCTTGGGGGCGACCCGTCAGGAAGTCCAGGACCCAGCTTCACAGGGCGCAATGATGAGCTTGGAAGGTACTATGGTGTTGAATGCTGAGCTACTGTAAATTAACAGCATTCTTACATAGGTATTCCTCTTGTCCAGATGGGTTAGGGCAGTGTGCGTTGCGATGGCGATTGCATCGTCGGTGGGTCTATTGGGGCGGTAAGCAAATTGGAGTGGGACTAGGGTGTCAAGTAGGGTGGAGGTGATATGATCCTTGATTAGTCTCTCAAAGCACTTAATGATGACAGAAGTGAGTGCTACGGGGCGATAGTCGTATAGCTCAGTTACCTTCGCTTTCTTCGGAACAGGAACAATGGTGGACACCTTGGAGCATGTGGGAACAGCAGACTGGGATAGGGAGAGATTTAATATGTCCATGAACACACCAGCCAGCTGGTCTGCACAAGCTCTGAGGACGCAGCTAGGGATGCTGTCTGGGCTGGCAGCCTTGCGAGGGTTAACACATTTAAATGTCTTACTCAGGTCGGCCACGGAGAAGGAGAGCACACTGTCCTTGGTAGTGGGCCTCGTCAGTGGCACTGTGTGATCCTCAAAGTGAGCGGAGAAGGTGTTCAGTTTGTCCAGAAGCAGGATGTTTGTGTCCACGACGTGGCTGGTTTTCCATTTGTAGACCGTGATTGTCTGTAGACCCTGCCACATATGTCTGGTGTCTGAGCTGTTGAATTGTGACTCCCCTTTGTCTCTATGCTGACGTTTTACTTGTTTGATTGACTTGCGGAAGGAATTAACTTGTTTGATTGCCTTGTGGAGGGAATAACTACACTTCATATTCTGCCATTGTTCCCAGTCACCTTGCCGTGGTTAAATGCGATGGTTCACGCTTTCAGTTTTGCGCGAATGCTGCCATCTGTCCACGGATTCTGGTTAGGGTAGGTTTTAATAGTCAGTGGGTACAGCATTGCCTATACACTTCCTGATAAACTCAGTCACCGTATAATCAGTAAATCCCCAGTATAATCGAATAGAGACTGAAACAGAAACCTGGCTAACTGACTAGAAAGGAAATTAGCAGTACTGTGGCCTGGTTGAACACAGCAGATTCTATCCCAGCTTAACCCAGCCTCCTGACCTTCACCCAGCCTCCCGACCTTCACCCAGCCTCCCGACCTTCACCCAGCCTCCCGACCTTCACCCAGCCTCCCGACCTTAACCCAGCCTCCCGACCTGATCTTCACCCAGCCTCCCGACCTGATCTTCACCCAGCCTCCCGACCTTCATTAAGCCACCCGACCTTCATTAAGCCTCCCGACCTTCGCCCAGCCTCCCGACCTTCACTTAAGCCTCCCGACCCGAACTTCATTCAGCCTCCCGACCTTCATTCAGCCTCCCGACCTTTACCCAGCCACCCGACCTTCACCCAGCTACCCGACCTTCACCCAGCCTCCCGATCTGACCTTAACCCAGCCTCCCGACCTTCACTCAGCCACCCGACCTGACCTTAACCCAGCCACCCGACCTTCATTAAGCCTCCCGACCTTCATTAAGCCTCCCGACCTTCGCCCAGCCTCCCGACCTTCACTTAAGCCTCCCGACCCGACCTTCATTCAGCCTCCCGACCTTCATTCAGCCTCCCGACCTTCACCCAGCCACCCGACCTTCACCCAGCCACCCGACCTTCACCCAGCCTCCCGATCTGACCTTAACCCAGCCTCCCGACCTTCACTCAGCCACCCAACCTTCACTCAGCCACCCGACCTTCACCTAGCCTCCCGACTTGACCTTCACCCAGCCTCCCGACCTTCACCCAGCCTCCCGGCCTGACCTTAACCCAGCCACCCGACCTTCATTAAGCCACCCGACTTTCACCCAGCCTCCCGACTTGACCTTCACCCAGCCTCCCGACCTTCACCCAGCCTCCCGACCTTCACCCAGCCTCCCGACCTGACCGTAACCCTGTCTGACTTCCTCTTCCCTTCCGTCTGACGTTGCTCTGACTAGATGGCAGAACATTGTCACTAGGTGCCTTGTGGTACATCTCTGTACTCTGTTAATTCCTGCTCTAGATAGAAAGGGTGTGTGTGAGGTGACATATGGCCCAGAGGAAATCCCATGACAGTAATTTCCCAAAGGGCTTAGCGGCCTGCAGGGAGGAGGAGTGTGTGTGATGCACTCTGACAGGGATGTGGTGGTGTCAGGAGAGAGTCCTGACCTTATAGTGGGTCTCTTTGGGTTCATTTCAGTGCAAGACCACATGGTTACCACCCTCAGCAAGGGTGCTGAAAACCAGATTCATCCAGTTTACAGGGGAAATGGAAAGAGAGCCTGTGAAGCAACTTCCTCTTTTGGACGTTAACAAGCAGACACTCCAGCTTAACTCCTCCTCCACAATTACTGGATTGGTTGAACAGTGCAGAAGAGAACCATCCAGACAGGACCAGAATGAAAGGCCTGCTACATTAGGTTATATGGACACTAATCTCCTGTGTTACTGCCATCACTTTTACTAGTGTCAAGACGAGAGGTGGGGGGAGGAGACGAGAGGTGGGGGGAGGAGACGAGAGGTGGGGGGAGGAGACGAGAGGTGGGGGGAGGAGACGAGAGGTGGGGGGAGGAGACGAGAGGTGGGGGGAGGAGACGAGAGGGGGGGAGGAGAGGGTTAGAGTATTTATGTCAGTGCTGTGTGGATGTGTTTGGGTGGGTGCTAGGTGGTGGATGTGTGTGGGTGGGTGCTAGGTGGTGGATGTGTGTGGGTGGGTGCTAGGTGGTGGGTGTGGGTGTGGGTGGGTGCTAGGTGGTGGGTGTGGGTGGGTGCTAGGTGGTGGGTGCTAGGTGGTGGGTGGGTGTGGGTGGGTTGGTGGGTGTGGGTGGGTGGGTGGGTGGGTGCTAGGTGGTGTTTGGGTGGGTGGGTGCTAGGTGGTGTTTGGGTGGGTGGGTGCTAGGTGGTGGGTGGGAGGGAGGGTGGATGTGGGCGGGTGGTGGGTGGATGTGGGTGGGTGCTAGGTGGTAGATGTGGGTGGGTGATAGGTGGTGGGTGGGTGCTTGGTGCTGTGTGTGTGTGTGGGTGCTTGGTGCTAGGTGCTAGGTGGTGCTGTTGTCCACCTTATGATCTGACAACGTGCTGCATCACTGGGACATCTACAGTCACTGTCTGTGTGTGTTTCAACTTGTAATGTCACAAGTACTGGGAAATGGTTTCTACCAGCTCCAAACCCAACAATGTAGTGATCACTATCAATGGTTAGGGTTAGAGGTCAAACAGCAGTCCTGTCTCAGAGGACCAAACAGCAGTCCTGTCTCAGAGGACCAAACAGCAGTCCTGTCTCAGAGGACCAAACAGCAGTCCTGTCTCAGAGGACCAAACAGCAGTCCTGTCTCAGAGGACCAAACAGCAGTCCTGTCTCAGAGGACCATTAGTTAGTGGCCAAACAGCAGTCCTGTCTCAGTGGTCTTTCTTGATCTTTACTGGTGTCTACTGGTCTATCTTGGCTTCTGTTGACTTCTGTTGGCTTCTACTGGTCTATATTGGCTTCTGTTGGCCTCTACTGGTCTATATTGAGCTTTATTGGTCTCTTCTGGTCTCTACTGGTCTCTTCTGGTCTCTTCTGTTCTCTACTGGTCTCTACTGGTATCTTCTGTTCTCTACTGGTCTCTACTGGTCTCTACTGGTTTCTTCTGTTGTCTACTGGTATCTTCTGTTCTCTACTGGTGTCTACTGGTCTCTCTGTTCTCTCTGTTCTTTACTGGTCTACTAGTCTCTTCTGGTCTATATTGGTCTCTAATGGCAATCTACATGTGCTTGTGCTCTTAATGTGTCTCTAACCTCTAACCCAGACAGGTGTGGAGAAGCTGACCTGGAGGGACCGTCTGCCTGGATACCTCATCAACATCTCCTCCATCCTCTTTATGGTGACTGTGCTTTTAGTTTGGCCTAATGTTGTCTCTCTCTCTCTCTGTCCCTCGCTCTGTGTCTCTCTCTCTCTCTGTCCCTCTCTCTCTGTCCCTCTCTCTCTGTCCCTCTCTCCGTGTCTCTCTCTCCGTGTCTCTCTCTCTGTCTCCTCTCCGTATCTGTCTCCGTGTCTCTCTCTCTGTCTCCTCTCTCCATGTCTCTCTCTCTCTCTGTCCCTCTCTGTGTCTCTCTCTCTGTCTCCTCTCCCCGTGTCTCTCTCTCTGTCTCCTCTCTCTGTGTCTCTCTCTCTGTCCCTCTCTCCGTGTCTCTCTCTGTCTCCTCTCTCTGTCTCTCTCTCTGTGTCTCTCTCTCTCTCTGTCCCTCTCTCCGTGTCTCTCTCTCTGTCTCCTCTCTCTGTCTCCTCTCTCCGTGTCTCTCTCTGTCTCCTCTCTCTGTCTCCTCTCTCTGTCTCCTCTCTCTGTCTCTCTCTCTGTGTCTCTCTCTCTCTGTCCCTCCGTGTCTCTCTCTCTGTCTCCTCTCTCCGTGTCTCTCTCTGTCCCTCTCTCTCTGTCCCTCTCTCCGTGTCTCTCTCTCTCTGTCTCCTCTCTCTGTGTCTCTCTCTCTGTGTCTCTCTCTCTCTGTCTCCTCCCTCTGTCTCCTCTCTCTGTCTCTCTCTCTGTCCCTCTCTCCGTGTCTCTCTCCGTCTCCTCTCTCCGTGTCTCTCTCTCCGTCTCCTCTCTCCGTGTCTCTCTCTCTCTCTGTCCCTCTCTCCGTGTCTCTCTCTGTCTCTCTCTCTCCGTGTCTCTCTCTCTCCGTGTCTCTCTCTCTCCGTGTCTCTCTCTCTCCGTGTCTCTCTCTCTCCGTGTCTCTCTCTCTCCGTGTCTCTCTCTCTCCGTGTCTCTCTCTCTCCGTGTCTCTCTCTCTCCGTGTCTCTCTCTCTCTGTCTCTCTCTCTCTCTGTCTCTCTCTCTCTCTCTCTCTGTCTCCTCTCTCTGTCTCTCTCTCTCTCTCTCTCTCTCTGTCTCCTCTCTCTGTCTCCTCTCTCTGTCTCCTCTCTCTGTCTCCTCTCTCTGTGTGTCTCTCTCTCTGTCTCTCTCTCTCTGTCTCCTCTCTCTGTCTCCTATCTCTGTGTCTCTCTCTCTCAAGGGGCTTTATTGCTTTGGGAAACATATGTTAACATTGCCAAAGCAGGTGAAGTTGATAATATCCAAAAGTGAAATATACAATAAAAATGAACAGTAAACATTACACTAACAGAAGTTCCAAAAGAATAGACATTTCAAATGTCATATGTACAGGGTTGTAACGATGTGCAAATAGTTAAAGTACAAAAGGGAAAATAAATAAGCATAAATATGGGTTGTATTTACAATGGTGTTTGTTCTTCACTGGTTACCCCTTTCTTGTGGCAACAGGTCACAAATATTGCTGCTGTGATGTCACACTGTGGTATTTCACCCAGGAAAATAGGATTCGTTTTTTTGTGGACCTGTGTAATCTGAGAGAAATATGTATCTCTAATATGGTCATACATTTAGCAGGAGGTTAGGAAGTGCAGCTCAGTTTCCACCTCATTTTGTGGGCAGTGTGCACATAGCCTGTCTTCTCTTGAGAACCATGTCTGCCTATGGCATCCTTTCTCAATAGCAAGGCTGTACATAGTCAAAGATTTCCTTAAGTTTGGGTCAGTCACAGTGGTCAGGTATTCTGCCACTCTGTGGTCAGGTATTCTTTCCAAAATGTCAAGTAATTATCTTTTGGTTTTTTTTTGGTTGGGTCTAATTGTGTTGCTGTCCTGGGGCTCTGTGGGGTCTGTTTGTGTTTGTGAACAGAGCCCCAGGACCAGCTTGCTTAGGGGACTCTTCTCGAGGTTCATCTCTCTGTAGGTGATGGCTTGGTTATGGAAGGTTTGGGAATCGTTTTCTTTTAGGTGGTTGTAGATTTGAATGGCTCTTTTCTGGATTTTGATAATTAGCGGGTATCTGCTTAATTCTGCTCTGCAGGTATTATTTGGTGTTCTAAGTTGTACGCGGAGGATATTTTTTGGTGTTTGTCCCATTTAGTGAATTCTTGGTTGGTGAGCGGACCCCAGACCTCACAACCATAAAGGGCAATGGGTTCTATAACTGAGACAAGTATTTCTATGTAGAATTTATGTTCCTTTTGATTTCATAAAAGGCCCTTCTTACCTTGTCTCTCAGATCGTTCACAGCTTTGAAGTTACCTGTGGCGCTGAAGTTTAGGCCGAATATTGTATATTTTTTTTATGTGCTCTAGGGCAACAGTTTCAAAATGGAATTTGTATTTATGGTCCTTGACCTTTTTTGGAACGCCATTTTTTGTCTTCCTGAGATTTACTGTCAGGGCCCAGGTCTGTCAGGGCCCAGGTCTGTCAGGGCCCAGGTCTGTCAGGGCCCAGGTCTGTCAGGGCCCAGGTCTGTCAGGGCCCAGGTCTGTCAGGGCCCAGGTCTGTCAGAATCTGTGCAGAAGATCTAGGTGCTGCTGTAGACCCTCCTTGGTTGTGGACAGAAGCACCAGATCATCACCAAACAGTAGACATTTGACTTCAGATTCTAATAGGGTGAGGCCAGGTGCTGTAGACTGTTCTAGTGCCCTCGCCAATTCGTTGATATATGTTGAACAGGGTGAAGTTTAAGCTGCATCCCTGTCTCACCCCATGGCCCTGTGGAAATAAATGTGTGCATACTTGTTGATTGTGTACATGGATTTTATAATGTCGAACTGCTTTCCATCAATTTGTCTAGCAGACCCTCATGCAAAATTGAGTCAAACCCTTTTTTTAAATCAACAAAGCATGCAAAGACTTTGCCTTTGTTTTGGTTTGTGTGTTTGCCAATTAGGGTGTGCAGGGTGAATACGTGGTCTGTCGTATAGTAATTTGGTTCTGGTAGTCTTTAATAGTTGATTCTAAGATTTGTATTTGATAATTTAGATGTTTTGCTGTTTGATCTGTGTTATAGGGCCAACAGATTGAAGAAGTGGTTAACCCATACATCTCCGTTTTGGAAAGATAACTCTTCGTGTTTGTTTAGTGTTTCCCATTTGATTCATCATAGTGAAACGGAGGCTCAGGTTTTCTGCTCAGTTTGGGCTGAGGGACTAATACAGTAATGTCTCTCTGTCCTCGTTTGGGCTGAGGGACTAATACAGTAATGTCTCTCTGTCCTCGTTTGGGCTGAGGGACTAATACAGTAATGTCTCTTTGTCCTAGTTTGGGTTTAGGGATTAATACAGTAATGTCTCTCTGTCGTAGTTTGGGCTGAGGGACTAATACAGTAATGTCTCTCTGTCCTAGTTTGGGCTGAGGGACTAATACAGTAATGTCTCTCTGTCCTCGTTTGGGCTGAGGGACTAATACAGTAATGTCTCTCTGTCCTCGTTTGGGCTGAGGGACTAATACAGTAATGTCCCTCTGTCCTCGTTTGGGCTGAGGGACTAATACAGTAATGTCTCTCTGTCCTAGTTTGGGCTGAGGGATTAATACAGTAATGTCTCTCTGTCCTAGTTTGGGCTGAGGGACTAATACAGTAATGTCTCTCTGTCCTAGTTTGGGCTGAGGGACTAATACAGTAATGTCTCTCTGTCCTCATTTGGGCTGAGGGACTAATACAGTAATGTCTCTCTGTCCTCGTTTGGGCTGAGGGACTAATACAGTAATGTCCCTCTGTCCTCGTTTGGGCTGAGGGACTAATACAGTAATGTCTCTCTGTCCTAGTTTGGGCTGAGGGATTAATACAGTAATGTCTCTCTGTCCTAGTTTGGGCTGAGGGACTAATACAGTAATGTCTCTCTGTCCTCGTTTGGGCTGAGGGACTAATACAGTAATGTCTCTCTGTCCTAGTTTGGGCTGAGGGATTAATACAGTAATGTCTCTCTGTCCTAGTTTGGGCTGAGGGACTAATACAGTAATGTCTCTCTGTCCTAGTTTGGGTTGAGGGACTAATACAGTAATGTCTCTCTGTCCTAGTTTGGACTAACACAGTAATGTCTCTCTGTCCTAGTTTGGGCTGACGTTCTCTGCGGTTTTCGGTGTGATCGTGTATCGTATTGTCGTTTCCGCTCTAATGGCGATGTCACCTGACCCGGAGACCAAGTCTAACGTGCGTGTCACCGTCACGGCAACCGCTGTCATCATCAACCTGGTGGTCATTCTGATACTGGATGAGATCTACGGAGCTGTGGCCGTCTGGCTCACTGAGCTGGGTAACACACCTCTACATTCAGATTATTAAGTGTTGTAGCTGGGTAACACACCTCTACATTCAGATTATTAAGTGTTGTAGCTGGGTAACACACCTCTACATTCAGATTATTAAGTGTTGTAGCTGGGTAACACACCTCTACATTCAGATTATTAAGTGTTGTAGCTGGGTAACACACCTCTACATTCAGATTATTAAGTGTTGTAGCTGGGTAACACACCTCTACATTCAGATTATTAAGTGTTGTAGCTGAGTAACACACCTCTACATTCAGATTAAGTGTTGTAGCTGGGTAACACACCTCTACATTCAGATTATTAAGTGTTGTAGCTGAGTAACACACCTCTACATTCAGATTATTACATGTTTGTGTCCTGTGTGCTAACTCAGATTTCTCAAATACTTTTTCATACGGTCTCCTGAATAAGACATCTCTCTCTCCTCTTTCCCATCACTCTCTCCCATCACTCTCTCCTCTCTCCCATCCCTCTCTCCTCCTCTCCTCTCTCCCATCACTCTCCCATCACTCTCTCCTCTCTCCGATCCCTCTCTCCTCCTCTCCTCTCTCCCATCACTCTTCTCTCCCCTCTCCCATCACTCTCTCCTCTCTTCTCTCCCCTCTCCCATCACTCTCTCCTCTCTTCTCTCCCATCACTCTCTCCTCTCTCCCATCCCTCTCTCCTCCTCTCCTCTCTCCCATCACTCTTCTCTCCCCTCTCCCATCCCTCTCTCTTCACCTCTAATCATCCTTCTTCTCTCCATTCCCCCTCTCTCCTCTCCCAGAAATTCCAAGGACAGAGAGTAACTTTGAGCAGCATCTGATTCTGAAGGCTTTTCTACTGAAGTTCATGAACGCCTACGCCCCCATATTCTATGTAGCTTTCTTTAAGGGACGGTACGACACAGACGCACACATGTATACGTGGGGTTATGTGGAGAGATGAATGACACTGGGTTAGGGATTAGGGGTTGGGGTTAGGGGTTAGGGGTTAACATGTGGAGAGATGAATGACACTGGGGTTGGGGTTAGGGGTTGGGGTTAGGGGTTAGGGGTTAACATGTGGAGAGATGAATGACACTGGGTTAGGGGTTAACATGTGGAGAGATGAATGACACTGGGTTAGGGATTAGTGGTTGGGGTTAGGGGTTAGGGGTTAACATGTGGAGAGATGAATGACACTGGGTTAGGGATTAACATGTGGAGAGATGAATGACACTGGGTTAGGGGTTGGGGCTAGGGGTTAGGGTTAGGGGTTAACATGTGGAGAGATTAATGACACTGGTTTAGGGGTTGGGGTTAGGGGTTAACATGTGGAGAGATGAATGACACTGGGTTAGGGTTGGGGTTAGGGGTTAACATGTGGAGAGATGAATGACACTGGGTTAGGGTTAGGGGTTAGGGGTTGGGGTTAGGGGTTAACATGTGGAGAGATGAATGACACTGGGTTAGGGGTTAGGGTTAGGGGTTGGGGTTAGGGGTTAACATGTGGAGAGATGAATGACACTGGGTTAGGGGTTAGGGTTAGGGGTTGGGGTTAGGGGTTAACATGTGGAGAGATGAATGACACTGGGTTAGGGGTTAGGGGTTGGGGCTAGGGGTTAGGGTTAGGGGTTAACATGTGGAGAGATTAATGACACTGGGTTAGGGGTTGGGGTTAGGGGTTGGGGTTAGGGGTTAACATGTGGAGAGATGAATGACACTGGGTTAGGGGTTAGGGTTAGGGGTTGGGGTTAGGGGTTAACATGTGGAGAGATGAATGACACTGGGTTAGGGGTTAGGGGTTGGGGCTAGGGGTTAGGGTTAGGGGTTAACATGTGGAGAGATTAATGACACTGGGTTAGGGGTTGGGGTTAGGGGTTAACATGTGGAGAGATTAATGACACTGGGTTAGGGGTTGGGGTTTGGGGTTAGGGGTTGACATGTGGAGAGATTAATGACACTGGGTTAGGGTTAGAGGTTAACATGTGGAGAGATGAATGACACTGGGGTTGGGGTTAGGGGTTAACATGTGGAGAGATGAATGACACTGGGTTAGGGGTTAGGGTTAGGGGTTAACATGTGGAGAAATGACACTGGGTTAGGGGATAGGGGGTGGGGCTAGGGGTTGTTAGGGGTTGTTGACCGTTTGAGACAGAACTGTGAACAGACAGGACTCTACTCTGAGTAGGACCGTTTGAGACAGAACTGTGAACAGACAGGACTCTACTCTGAGTAGGACCGTTTGATGAGACAGAACTGTGAACAGACAGGACTCTACTCTGAGTAGGACTGTTTGATGAGACAGAACTGTGAACAGACAGGACTCTACTCTGAGTAGGACTGTTTGATGAGACAGAACTGTGAACAGACAGGACTCTACTCTGAGTAGGACCGTTTGATGAGACAGAACTGTGAACAGACAGGACTCTACTCTGAGTAGGACTGTTTGATGAGACAGAACTGTGAACAGACAGGACTCTACTCTGAGTAGGACTGTTTGATGAGACAGAACTGTGAACAGACAGGACTCTACTCTGAGTAGGACTGTTTGAGACAGAACTGTGAACAGACAGGACTCTACTCTGAGTAGGACCGTTTGATGAGACAGAACTGTGAACAGACAGGACTCTACTCTGAGTAGGACCGTTTGATGAGACAGAACTGTGAACAGACAGGACTCTACTCTGAGTAGGACCGTTTGATGAGACAGAACTGTGAACAGACAGGACTCTACTCTGAGTAGGACCGTTTGATGAGACAGAACTGTGAACAGACAGGACTCTACTCTGAGTAGGACCGTTTGATGAGACAGAACTGTGAACAGACAGGACTCTACTCTGAGTAGGACTGTTTGATGAGACAGAACTGTGAACAGACAGGACTCTACTCTGAGTAGGACCGTTTGATGAGACAGAACTGTGAACAGACACCCATACTATCATACTATCATGCTGAATAGAACAGGTCTTTGACAGCCTTTATGTAATTATACTCACCCTGCTGTGTGTGTGTGTGTGTGTGTGTGTGTGTGTGTGTGTGTGTGTGTGTGTGTGGACAGGTTTGCAGGCAGGCCGGGAGACTACGTCTATGTTTTTAATGACTACCGGATGGAGGAGGTGAGGGGGGGGGGATGTTAGTGGAGGGGGGTGTTTGTACACTAATGTTCTTGCTTACAACTTTACTGTCTGGCCTCTGTCATACTCTTGGCTCTGCCCCCCCCCCCCCCCCCCCCCCCCCCCTCTCTCTCCCTCTCAGTGTGCCCCTGGAGGTTGTTTAATAGAGTTATGTATTCAGCTCAGCATCATCATGGTGGGGAAACAACTCATTCAGAACAATGTATTTGAGATCGGCATCCCGTGAGTACACACACACACACACACACACACTGCCCTGCCCATTCCTCCTCTATATCTGCCTTTATCAGATTCTGCTGAAGGACATTTTCTCTCCTGACTTTATGAGCCTAACATCAATATCAGGGATTTAATATTTTAATGTTAGGACGTTCTCTATTACTCTGTGCTGCTTCACTGGGGATCATAGTGGCTCATAGTGGTTCATAGTAGTTCATAGTGGCTCATAGTGTCTTATTTAATATTTTAATGTTAGGATGTTCTCTATTACTCTGTGCTGCTTCACTGGGGCTCATAGTGGCTCATAGTGGTTCATAGTGGCTCATAGTGGCTCATAGTGGCTCATAGTGTCTTATTTAATATTTTATTGTTAGGACGTTCTCTATTACTCTGTGCTGCTTCACTGGGACTCATAGTGGCTCATAGTGGCTCATAGTGGTTCATAGTAGTTCATAGTGGCTCATAGTGTCTTATTTAATATTTTAATGTTAGGACGTTCTCTATTACTCTGTGCTGCTTCACTGGGGATCATAGTGGCTCATAGTGGCTCATAGTGGCTCATAGTGGTTCATAGTGGTTCATAGTAGTTCATAGTGGCTCATAGTGGCTTATAGTAGTTCATAGTAGTTCATAGTGGCTCATAGTGTCTTATTTAATATTTTAATGTTAGGACGTTCTTTTACTCTGTGCTGCTTCACTGGGGATCATAGTGGCCCATAGTGGCTCATTTAATATTTTAATGTTAGGACGTTCTCTACTACTCTGTGCTGCTTCACTGGGGCTCCTAGTGGTTCGTAGTGGCTCCTAGTGGCTCCTAGTGGCTCCTAGTGGTTCCTAGTGGCTCCTAGTGGTTCATAGTGGCTCATAGTGGCTCATAGTGGCTCATAGTGGCTCATAGTGGCTCATTGTGGCTCATTTAATATTTTAATGTTAGGACGTTCTCTACTACTCTGTGCTGCTTCACTGGGGCCCATAGTGGTTCATAGTGGTTCATAGTGGCTCCTAGTGGTTCATAGTGGCTCATTTAATATTTTAATGTTAGGACGTTCTCTACTACTCTGTGCTTTCTCACTGGGGCTCGTAGTGGCTCGTAGTGGTTCATAGTGGCTCATAGTGGTTCATAGCATATTTTTTAATGTTAGGATGTTCTCCATTACTCTGTGCTGCTTCACTGGGGCGCATAGCAGCTTATAGCAGCTTATAGTGGCTCATAGTGTCCTATTGTGTCCTATAGTGTCTTGGTGTCATCGAGTTTCATGGTTCTCTTTCTCTCTGACTCATCTCTCCTTTTCTCTCTCCATCTTTTCCTCCCTTCTCGCTCTCCCTCGTCAGTAAGTTGAAGAAATTGATCCGAGCATGGAAGGGTAAGGGGATTTCATTGGAGGAGAGAGAGGAGCAGCGTGCCAGACCTCCTCAACAGTGGAACCTCGACTACACCCTGGTCCCCTTTGAAGGACTGACCCCCGAGTACATGGAGATGAGTGAGTATATAGTAACAGTAGGTAACAGAGGTGAGGAGGTCAGGTAATTAACTAGACACCTGGACCATACCACCCTGCCTCTCTCTCCCTGTTACCTGGACAGAGACCATACCACCCTGTTACCTGGACAGAGACCATATCACCCTGCCTCTCTCTCCCTGTTACCTGGACAGAGACCATACCAGCCTGCCTCTCTCTCCCTGTTACCTGGACAGAGACCATACCACCCTGCCTCTCTCTCCCTGTTACCTGGACAGAGACCATACCACCCTGCCTCTCTCTCCCTGTTACCTGGACAGAGACCATACCACCCTGCCTCTCTCTCCCTGTTACCTGGACAGAGACCATACCACCCTGCCTCTCTCTCCCTGTTACCTGGACAGAGACCATACCACCCTGCCTCTCTCTCCCTGTTACCTGGACAGAGACCATACCACCCTGCCTCTCTCTCCCTGTTACCTGGACAGAGACCATACCACCCTGCCTCTCTCTCCCTGTTACCTGGACAGAGATCATACCACCCTGCCTCTCTGCCTCTCTCTTAGACTTGGTACACTTACAGCTCATCTCTTGGCAGTAGTACTATAGATTACTTTATCACTGAACCTCATCCCAGATCCAAGATGGCGTAGCAGTTCAGACGTCTTTGTCTTGTCGTGTCCCGTGTATATATCTTAGGCTTGGTACACTTACAGCTCATCTCTTGGCTACTGTAGATTACTTTATCACTGAACCTCATCCCAGATCAAAGATGGCGTAGCAGTTCAGGCGTCTTTGTCTTGTTGTGTCCCGTGTATATATCTTAGGCTTGGTACACTTACAGCTCATCTCTTGGCTACTGTAGATTACTTTATCACTGAACCTCATCCCAGATCCAAGATGGCGTAGCAGTTCAGGCGTCTTTGTCTTGTTGTGTCCCGTCTATATATCTTTTTTTTCCATCGTATATATTTCGTAGATATTTTTTATATTTTTAACCTCAGTTTCAACATGCTCTCCTACAACCCGCCACCCAATGTGGTATGGATCTGCTATTTTCTATACTGCAGAACCGGAACCCCCAACAGGAGATAGCCAGCTTACTAGCTAGTAGTCAGTTAGCCACTGCTAGTGGTCATCAGCTAACCTTAGCCTGGTCAACTCCTGCCAGTCAGCATAGAGCGACTCAACCCAGATCATACCGGACTGCTTTTTCTCCACATTTCCGTGTTTCCTACCGCAAGCTCTGAACCTTTTCACCTGGATCATCACAGCTAGCTAGCTGCTATCCAAGTGGCTACCCCCTGGCTATCGTCTCTGTCCCGACGCAAACACCAGTGAGCCTGGAACTAGCCTCGTGCTAGTCCCATCTCCCGGCTAGCTGAAGAGGTCCATCAGCCACTCCTTGGGCTACAATACATATTTTGCCAATTGGCCTGGACCCCTTTTACTGCCGACACTGAGCCCCGACGATTCCATCACGACTGGTCCACCGACATAATCTGCCGAGGGGTTTCAACAGGCTTCTCTGTTGCGACATCCCCTGAAGGCCCATCCGCTAGCCTGCTAGCCGCGACCCGCTAGCTGTTTAGAGCATATTGGAATGTTAGCTGAAGAGGACCTTCAGCCAATTTCTTGGGCTACAATACCTATTTTGCCAATTGGCCTGGACCCTTTTACCACACGGAGCACTGCTGATCCATCATGACTGGTCTGCCGACGTAACCACACGAGGGGGCTACAACAGACTTCTTCCGTTAAGACGTCCCGCTAAGGCCCTTCTGCTAGCCTTTTAGACCCGGCCAGCTAGCTGTCTGACTCGCCGTGTCTCCAGCTCACCTAGCTTCCCACTGGTCCCTATGATCACTTGGCTACGCATGCCTCTCCCTAATGTCAATATGTCTTGTCCATTGCTGTTTTGGTTAGTGATTATTGTCTTATTTCACTGTAGAGACTCCAGCCCTGCTCAATATGCCTTAACTAGCTATTTTGTTTCACCTCCCACACATGCGGTTGACCTCACCTGGTCTAAATGGTGGCTCTATAGACAAAACCTCTCATCGTCACTCAATGCCTAGTTTTACCTCCACTGTATTCACGTCCTACCATACCCTTGTCTGTACATTATGCCTTGAATCTATTTGTCCGTGCCCAGAAACCTGCTCCTTTTACTCTCTGTTCCGAACGCACTAGACAACCAGTTCTTATAGCCTTTAGCTGTACCCTTATCCTACTCCTCCTCTGTTCCTCTGGTGATGTAGAGGTTAATCCAGGCCCTGCAGCGCCTAGCTCCACTCCCATTCCCCAGGCGCTCTCATTTGTTGACTTCCCTAAACCACTTCAGCGAGCAGGCCATTCTAATCGACCTGGCCTGGGTATCCTGGAAGGATATTGACCTCAATCTGTCAGTAGAGGATTCCTGGTTATTCTTTAAAAGTGCTTTCCTCACCATCTTAAATAAATAAGCATGCCCAATTCAAAAAATGTTGAACCAGGAACCTATATAACCCTTGGTTCTCTCCAGACCTGACTGCCCTTGACCAGCACAAAAACATCCTGTGGCATTCTGCATTAGCATCTAATAGCCCTCTGTGATTTGCAATATTTCAGGGAAGTTAGGAACAAATATACACAGGCAGTTAGGAAAGTTAAGGCTGGCTTTTTCAAACAGAAAATTGCATCCTGTAGCACAAACTTCAAAAGGTTCTGGGACACTGTAAAGTTCATGAAGAATAAGAGCACCTCCTCCCAGCTGCCCACTACACTGAGGCTAGGAAACACTGTCACCACTGATAAATCCACGATAATTGAGAATTTCAATAAGCATTTTTCTACGGCTGGCCATGCTTTCCATCTGGCTACCCCAACCCCGGTCAACAGCACTGCACCCCCCACAGCAACTTGCCCAAACCTCCCCCATTTCTCCTTCACCCAAATCCAGATAGCCGATGTTCTGAAAGAGAATCTGGACCCCTACATATCAGCTGGGTTAGACAATCTGGACCCTCTCTTTCTGAAACTATATCACAATTGTTGCAACCCCTATTCCTAGCCTGTTCAACCTCTCTTTCGTATCGTCTGTTATCCCCAAAGACTGGAAAGCTGTCGCAGTCATCCCCCTCTTCAAAGGGGGACACTTCTGTCCCTTCTTTGGACACTGTGTTAACTAACCTCCAGACGAGCTTCAATGCCATACATCTCTCATTCTGTGGCCTCCAACTGCTCTTAAATGCAAGTAAAACTAAATGCATGCTCTTCGACCGATTGCTGCCCGCACCTGCCTGCCCGCCCGTCCAGTATCACTACTCTGGACTGTTCTGACTTAGAATATGTGGACAATTACAAATACCTAGGTGTCTGGTTAGGCTGTAAACTCCTTCCAGACTCACATTAAGCATCTTCTAGGTCCTGAACTCGGGGTGGGTCCCCTGCTAGGTCCTGAACTCGGGGTGGGTCCCCTGCTAGGTCCTGATCTCGGGGTGGGTCCCCTGCTAGGTCCTGAACTCGGGGTGGGTCCCCTGCTAGGTCCTGAACTCGGGGTGGGTCCCCTGCTAGGTCCTGAACTCGGGGTGGGTCCCCTGCTAGGTCCTGAACTCGGGGTGGGTCCCCTGCTAGGTCCTGAACTCGGGGTGGGTCCCCTGCTAGGTCCTGAACTCGGGGTGGGTCCCCTGCTAGGTCCTGAACTCGGGGTGGGTCCCCTGCTAGGTCCTGAACTCGGGGTGGGTCCCCTGCTAGGTCCTGAACTCGGGGTGGGTCCCCTGTTAGGTCCTGAACTCGGGGTGGGTCCCCTGCTAGGTCCTGAACTCGGGGTGGGTCCCCTGCTAGGTCCTGAACTCGGGGTGGGTCCCCTGCTAGGTCCTGAACTCGGGGTGGGTCCCCTGCTAGGTCCTGAACTCGGGGTGGGTCCCCTGCTAGGTCCTGAACTCGGGGTGGGTCCCCTGCTAGGTCCTGAACTCGGGGTGGGTCCCCTGCTAGGTCCTGAACTCGGGGTGGGTCCCCTGCTAGGTCCTGAACTCGGGGTGGGTCCCCTGCTAGGTCCTGAACTCTGGGGTGGGTCCCCTGCCCTCCAGCTGTTTGTTGATGTGTTGTAGAGGACTACCAGATAAGATAATGACTTGTTCCATACACTTCCTCATGTTGTTCCTCTCTACCACTCTGTGTGTGTTCTCTCCCCAGTTATCCAGTTTGGTTTTGTTTCTCTGTTTGTCGCGTCGTTCCCTCTGGCTCCTCTCTTCGCTCTTCTCAACAACGTGATCGAGATCCGCCTCGATGCCAAGAAGTTTGTCACCGAGCTGCGACGACCGGACGCTGTCCAAGCCAAAGACATCGGTAACACACACGCTTGCACGCAAAGACGCATGTCCACACACAGATCCACACACAGATCCACACACCTCCACTCTTCTCTCACAACTCTGTTCTCTCTCTCTGTAGGAATCTGGTACAACATCCTGAGTGGAATGGGAAAGTTCTCTGTCATTATAAATGTAAGTGTTAACATTGGAGCGCACACACTCATTCTAAAAACACAGTGTATTTTTGCACCCTGATGCAATAAAGATAATATTCATCCATTTTTAATGTTATATTGTTTTTCTGCATCTCTTAGTGATGTTCTGTCATTTCCCGGGGTTATTTAATGTTTTCATGTGTATCTGAGCTATTGCCGTTCAAGCAGGCAGAAACCTGTCCGAAATGAAGTAGCACTGTGATAGTCAGTCACTACACTGGAAGTTAATATGAAGTAGCCCTCTGATAGTCAGTCACTACACTGGAAGTTAATATGAAGTAGCACTGTGATAGTCAGTCACTACACTGGAAGTTAATAGGAATATGACTTTTAGATGGTAAAACGTCTAATAGTGACTGATGTCATAACTCTTCTCTCCAATGGGGTGATGATATGTTTGATGTTCCTACCTGGAGAAATGTGTCATTCTAAGAGGAGAGCCCACCACAATGTCTCCTATTTGTCTGCCTCTTCAGTCCAGGTGCATTGCATGGTGCCGTTGCCAATGTCAGACTCCACTCTGCTTCAATCTGCAGGTTGGATATGGTGAGATTGTAGACTCCTAAATTGATAGGGCAGTTTGTTTAGGCGATTTTACAACTAGATACAATACATGCTGATATTGTCTTTGGTATTATCGTCTGCAGACATGTTGGCTTGCCATCCAGCTCATAGAGATTCACGTTTTATGAGTCGTATGTATGGGATACACATGGGATACATCGTCCAACTAAATGCTTACTTGCAGTTTCCTTCTAGACAATGCAACAACAATAATAACTAATAAACACTAACAATAGAAACTAAGTAAATGTCTCAGTAGAATTAACATGTTAGCATCAGTATAATACACGAAGGCACAATTTGTAGTCCAATATTTGTATGTGTATTGGGGAAGGGTGGGTTGGAGGGCAAGTGTATAAACTGAGCAGTATTGTAAGAGTCTGGTAACAGCAGTTGTGTGTGTGTGTGTGGCATGAACATGTGTCCTTGTGAATGTTAACCTGTTTAAAGGTCTTACTCACGTCAGCTACGGAGAGCGTGATCACACAGTCGTCCGAAACAACTGGTGCCGTCATGCATGGTTCGGTGTTGCTTGCATCGTAGCGGGATTTCTTATAAGCGTCCGGATACGTGTCCCCCTCCTTGAAAGCGGCAGCTCTAGCCTTGAGCTCAGTACGGATGTTGCCTGTAATCCATGGCTTCTGGTTGGGATGTCTACGTACGGTCGCTGTGGTGAAAACGTTGTTGTTGTTAATGATTAATGAATCCGGATGAATCCCGTAACATATTCTCTGCTAGCTAAACAGTCCTGTACCTTAGCATCCGTTTCATCGGACCACTTTCTTATAGAGCACATCACTGGTACTTCCTGTTTGAGTACGCAGGAATCAGGAGGATAGAGTTATGGTCAGATTTGCCAAATGGAGGGAGAGCCTTGTATGTGTCTGTGTGTGGAGTAAATGTGATTCAGTTTTTTTCAGCTCTAGTTGTATGTGACATGCTGGTAGAAATGACATAAGATGGATTTCAGTTTTCCTGCGTTAATCACGACTGTCTTGATTTGTTTGGACCATTCTAGGTTGTTGGTGATGTGGACGTCAAGGAACTTGAAGCTCTCAACCTGCTCCACTACAGCCCCGTCAATGAGAATGGGGGCGTGTTCGGCCCGCCTTTTCCTGTAGTCCACAATCATCTCCTTTGTCTTGATTGCTTTGAGGGATACGTTGTTAGTCTGGCACCACCCTGCCAGGTTTCTGACCTCTGCCCTATAGGTTGTCTCGTCATTGTCAGTGATCAGGCTGTTGTCGTCTGCAACTTAATGATGGTGTTGGAGTCGTGCCTTGTGTGTTGTTACCTACCCTTACCACCTGGGGCGGCCCGTCAGGAAGTCCAGGATCCAGTTGCAGAGGGTCCTGGGTGTTTAGTCCCAGAGTCCTTAGCTTAGTGATGAGCTTTGATCAAATTTATTTATATAGCCCTTCTTACATCAGCGGATATATCAAAGTGCTGTACAGAAACCCAGCCTAAAACCCCAAACAGCAAGGTGTAGAAGCACGGTGGTTAGGAAAAACTCCCTATAAAGGCCAAACCCTAGGAAGAAACCTAGAGAGGAACCAGGCTGTGTGTATGTGGGGTGGCCAGTCCTCTTCTGGCTGTGCCGGGTGGAGATTATAATAGAACATGGTCAAGATGTTCAAATGTTCATAAATTACCAGCATGGTCAAATAATAGTAATGGCACTATGGTTTTGAACGCTGAACTGTAGTCAATGAATAGCATTCTCAAGTAGGTGTTCCTTTTGTCCAGGTGGGGAAGGGCAGTGTGGAGTGCAATAGAGATTGCATCATCTGTGTATCTGTTTGAGTGATATGCAAATTGGAGTGGGCTAGGGTTCCTGGGATGATGGTGTTGATGTGAGCCATGACCAGCCTTTCAAAGTACTTCATGGCTACGGACGTGAGTGCTACGGGTCGGTAGTCATTTAGGCAGCTTACCTTAGTGTTCTTGGGCACAAGCTTGAAACATGTTGGTATTACAGACTCAATCAGGGACGTGTTGAAAATGTCAGTGAAGACACCTGCCAATTGGTCAGCACATGCCCGGAGCCCCCTCAATGGTAATCCGTCTGGCCCAGCTGCCTTGTGAATGTTGACCGGTTTTAATAAAGGTCTTACTCACGTCAGCTACGGAGAGCGTGATCACACAGTTGTCCAGAACAGCTGATGCTCTCATGCATGCATCAGTGTTGCTTGCCCCGAAGTGAGCATAGAAGTGATTTAGCTCGTCTGGTAGGTTTGTGTCACTGGGCAGCTCACGGCTGTTCTTCCCTTTGTGCTCTGTAATAGTTTGCAAGCCCTGCCACATCTGACGAGCATCGAAGCCGGTGTAGTACGATTCAATCATAGTCCTGTATTGACGCTTTGCCTGTTTGATGGTTCGTCTGAGGGCGTAGCGGGATTTCTCATAAGCGTCCTGGTTAGAGTCACGCTCCTTGAAGGCGGCAGCTCTTCCCTTTAGCTCAGTGCAGATGTTGCCTGTCATCCATGGTTTCTGGTTGGGTTATGTACGTACAGTGGGGAGGACGTCATTGATGCACTTATTGATGAAGCCAGTGACTGATGTGGTGTACTCCTCAATTCCACTGGAGGAATCAGGAAACATATTGCAGTCTGTGACAAACAGTCCCGTGGCTTAGTGTCTGCATCATCTTCTTTATTGACAGAGTCACTGGAGCTTCCTGCTTTAGTTTTTGTTTGTAAGCATGAATCAGGAGGATGGAATTAGGGTCAGATTTGCCAAATGGGTGGCGAGGGAGAACTTTGTATGCGTCTCTGTGTGTGGTGTAAAGGTGGTTTAGAGTTTTTTTTTCCCTCTGGTTGCACATTTAACATGCTGATAGAATTTAGGTAAGACTGATTTCAGTTTTCCTGCATTAAAGTCCCCTGCTGCTAGGAGTGACACCTCTGGGTGGGCATTTTCCTGTTTGCTTATTTCCTTCTATTACTGACTGATTGCAGTCTTAGTGCCAGCTTCCACCTGTGGTGGAAAATAAACAGCCTCAAAAAATCTAGATGAAAACTCTCTTGGCAAATTGTGTGGTCTACAGCTTATCATGAGATACTCTAATTCGGCCGAGCAAAATCTAGAGATTTCTTTAGATTTTGTGCACCAGCTGTTGTTTACAAATGTACACAGATCTCTCCCCCTCGTCTTACCTGGAGTGTGCTGTTCTTTCTAGCCGGTGCAGCGTATATCCCGCTAGCTGAATGTTATCCATGTTGACATTCAGCCACAATTCGGTGAAACATAAGATATTACAGTTTTTGATGTCCCGTTGGTAGGATAATCGTGATCGTACCTCGTCTAATTTATTGTCCAATGATTGTCAACATTCTGCAGCCATGTCAACATTCTGCAGCCATGTCAACATTCTGCAGCCTGGGGAACAGTCTGCAGCCTGGGGAACAGTCTGCAGCCTGGGGAACAGTCTGCAGCCTGGGGAACAGTCTGCAGCCTGGGGAACAGTCTGCAGCCTGGGGAACAGTCTGCAGCCTGGGGAACAGTCTGCAGCCTGGGGAACAGTCTGCAGCCATGTCAACAGTCTGCAGCCATGTCAACATTCTGCAGCCTGGGGAACATTCTGCAGCCATGTCAACATTCTGCAGCCTGGGGAACATTCTGCAGCCATGTCAACATTCTGCAGCCTGGGGAACATTCTGCAGCCATGTCAACATTCTGCAGCCTGGGGAACATTCTGCAGCCATGTCAACATTCTGCAGCCTGGGGAACATTCTGCAGACTAGGGAACATTCTGCAGCCTGGGGAACATTCTGCAGACTGGGGAACATTCTGCAGCCGT
Source organism: Oncorhynchus mykiss (assembly GCF_013265735.2). Lineage (NCBI taxonomy): Eukaryota > Metazoa > Chordata > Actinopteri > Salmoniformes > Salmonidae > Oncorhynchus > Oncorhynchus mykiss. The sequence continues at coordinate 338,197 of NW_023493674.1, read as the reverse complement.
GTCAACATTCTGCAGCCGTGTCAACATTCTGCAGCCGTGTCAACATTCTGCAGCCGTGTCAACATTCTGCAGCCTGGGGAACATTCTGCAGCCATGTCAACATTCTGCAGCCTGGGGAACATTCTGCAGCCTGGGGAACATTCTGCAGCCATGTCAACATTCTGCAGCCATGTCAACATTCTGCAGCCTGGGGAACATTCTGCAGCCATGTCAACATTCTGCAGCCATGTCAACATTCTGCAGCCTGGGGAACATTCTGCAGCCTGGGGAACATTCTGCAGCCTGGGGAACATTCTGCAGCCATGTCAACATTCTGCAGCCATGTCAACATTCTGCAGCCATGTCAACATTCTGCAGCCATGTCAACATTCTGCAGCCATGTCAACATTCTGCAGCCATGTCAACATTCTGCAGCCATGTCAACATTCTGCAGCCATGTCAACATTCTGCAGCCTGGGGAACATTCTGCAGCCATGTCAACATTCTGCAGCCATGTCAACATTCTGCAGCCTGGGGAACATTCTGCAGCCGTGTCAACATTCTGCAGCCTGGGGAACATTCTGCAGCCATGTCAACATTCTGCAGCCTGGGGAACATTCTGCAGCCTGGGGAACATTCTGCATTCTCACAGAAGGTTCACTAGGCTCTTAGAACTTAATATCTCTCTTAAAGCTCAGTGACGGCACGGGACCAGAGATAACCGGCTGCTTTTCAGACCCTTTTAGGGTGTTGCTCATCCTAGATCCTGATCCAGCCAGACATCATCCTCAAATCATCCTGTAAATGGATCAACCAGATAATCCCCCAAATATTTAGTGCTACATGAGATAATGTCCTCTGTAATATGTCTCTCTGTTTGATGTGATGAGATAATGTCCTCTGTAATATGTCTCTGTTTGACGTGATGAGATAATGTCCTCTGTAATGTCTCTGTTTGACGTGATGAGATAATGTCCTCTAATGTCACTCTCTGTTTGACGTGATGAGATAATGTCCTCTAATGTCACTCTCTGTTTGACGTGATGAGATAATGTGTAGTAATGGAGACTGGAGTGATATTCAATAATAATGTTGGCTTTGTTTCATGCGGATTGTTTTGCTGCTGTAAACCTTAAAACAACAGTGTTTGATCTCACGGCTGTAAGCCCTGGCAGTTTAATATAGAGCAGATTTATATGATCATATCAGGGAGAGACCATAAGACACTATCTGCCTTCAGGGACCAGCTTCTCCCTGGGAACCACCTCCACACACACACATGTATGTGTGTGTATATAGCCTGTTAGCATGTATCTTGATAGCGTTTAAACCTGTTAGCATGTGGCCTGTGAGCGTGTGTGTAGGTGGTTCCCAGGGAGACTAACACGGCTGACAGGCTACATGCTAACAGGCTTAAATGCTATCAGGATACATGCTAGCAGGCTATATATATACACACACACACGACCCCTGACAGAACCCATCTGGATTCTCTGGAGTTAGTTTTCATTATAACCGAGGTTGTCATGGAGATGATGTAACTGTCACTGTAAACATATTACAGTTGTGTGGAAGTTGTCATGGTAATGATGTAAGAGTGGTGTGGAGGTTGCCATGGTGATGTTATTCCAGGCTTTTTAATAGAGAGGTGTTAATGACTGGGTTGGCTACTTGTGGCTCTGTAGCAATGATGCTGCCACTAACATGGCTAGCAGGCTACATTATTTCAGGCTAACAGGCTACATGCTAACAAGCGACAGGCTAAGAAGCTAGCCTGCTAACAGGCTACATGCTAACAGGCTTAAAAGCTCACAGTATACAGGCTAAATGCTAAACAGGCAACATGTCAAACAGGCAACATGCTGACAGGCTACCTAAATGGGATACTGCGAGATCTCGTCGTTTTTCTACTTACCCAGAGTCCTATGAACTCATGGATACCATTTTTATTCCTCTGCATGCAGTTTGGAGGTCATTGAAGTTAGCATCTCGTTAGCTTAGCACAATTGCTGGAAGTCTCCTCTCAAAAGCAGGGAAATGGACCATCTAACTACTCCAAAGCTGGGTGTTTGGTCATTTATAGTCTTACAAAGCTATACATAGTATAAATATTTATGGATATGAATATTTTATATCCACTTCCTCATTCTTTCCCGAGGCTCGCGAGTGGCACAGCGGTCTAAAGAACTGCATCTCAGTGCTAGAGGCGTCACTACAGATCCTGGTTCGATTCCAGGTTGTATCACAAGCGGCCGTGATTGGGAGTCCCATAGGACAATTAGCCCAGTGTCGTTAGGGTTTGGCCAGGGTAGGCCGTTATACCTAGTTAACTTACCTAGTTAAAGTCGCGTAACGATGTATAGAGATTACAACGTGTCTGTCTCATTATGGTATAGAGATCACAACGTGTTTGTCTCATTATGGTATAGAGATCACAACGTGTCTGTCTCATTATGGTATAGAGATTACAATGTGTCTGTCTCATTATGGTATAGAGATCACAACGTGTCTCATTATGGTATAGAGATCACAACGTGTCTCATTATGGTATAGAGATCACAACGTGTCTGTCTCATTATGGTATAGAGATTACAACGTGTCTGTCTCATTATGGTATAGAGATTACAACGTGTCTGTCTCATTATGGTATAGAGATCACAACGTGTCTGTCTCATTATAGTATAGAGATTACAATGTGTCTGTCTCATTATGGTATAGAGATTACAACGTGTCTGTCTCATTATGGTATAGAGATCACAACGTGTCTCATTATGGTATAGAGATCACAACGTGTCTCATTATGGTATAGAGATCACAACGTGTCTGTCTCATTATGGTATAGAGATTACAACGTGTCTGTCTCATTATGGTATAGAGATCACAACGTGTCTCATTATGGTATAGAGATCACAACGTGTCTCATTATGGTATAGAGATCACAACGTGTCTGTCTCATTATGGTATAGAGATTACAACGTGTCTGTCTCATTATGGTATAGAGATCACAACGTGTCTGTCTCATTATGGTATAGAGATCACAACGTGTCTGTCTCATTATGGTATAGAGATCACAACGTGTCTGTCTCATTATGGTATAGAGATCACAACGTGTCTGTCTCATTATGGTATAGAGATCACAACGTGTCTGTCTCATTATGGTATAGAGATCACAACGTGTCTGTCTCATTATGGTATAGAGATCACAACGTGTCTGTCTCATTATGGTATAGAGATTACAACGTGTCTGTCTCATTATGGTATAGAGATTACAACGTGTCTGTCTCATTATGGTATAGAGATTACAACGTGTCTGTCTCATTATGGTATAGAGATTACAACGTGTCTGTCTCATTATGGTATAGAGATCACAACGTGTCTGTCTCATTATGGTATAGAGATCACAACGTGTCTGTCTCATTATGGTATAGAGATCACAACGTGTCTGTCTCATTATGGTATAGAGATTACAACGTGTCTGTCTCATTATGGTATAGAGATTACAACGTGTCTGTCTCATTATGGTATAGAGATTACAACGTGTCTGTCTCATTATGGTATAGAGATCACAACGTGTCTGTCTCATTATGGTATAGAGATTACAACGTGTCTGTCTCATTATGGTATAGAGATCACAACGTGTCTGTCTCATTATGGTATAGAGATCACAACGTGTCTGTCTCATTATGGTATAGAGATCACAACGTGTCTGTCTCATTATGGTATAGAGATTACAACGTGTCTGTCTCATTATGGTATAGAGATCACAACGTGTCTGTCTCATTATGGTATAGAGATCACAACGTGTCTGTCTCATTATGGTATAGAGATCACAACGTGTCTGTCTCATTATGGTATAGAGATTACAACGTGTCTGTCTCATTATGGTATAGAGATCACAACGTGTCTGTCTCATTATGGTATAGAGATTACAACGTGTCTGTCTCATTATGGTATAGAGATCACAACGTGTCTGTCTCATTATGGTATAGAGATCACAACGTGTCTGTCTCATTATGGTATAGAGATCACAACGTGTCTGTCTCATTATGGTATAGAGATCACAACGTGTCTGTCTCATTATGGTATAGAGATTACAACGTGTCTGTCTCATTATGGTATAGAGATCACAACGTGTCTGTCTCATTATGGTATAGAGATCACAACGTGATCACAACCTCAGTCTCCCTTTATTGTGCTCTCTCTCCCTGTCAGGCGTTCGTGATCTCGTTTACCTCAGACTTCATTCCCAGGCTGGTGTACCAGTACATGTACAGTCAGACAGGCACCATGCACGGCTTCATAGACCACACCCTCTCTCACTTCAACGTGTCCAACTTCAGACCCGGCAACGCCCCCACCTCCTCATACCTCTCTGAGACCACCGTCTGCAGGTTAGTGCCACATACACACACTGTTGTCTCTCCTTTCATTGAAGCCTCCGTGCAGGAGCGCTGGTAGTCAGGATTGTTTTCCATTTATTTCTCAAGGTTTGGACGTTAGCACGGTAGTACAGTGGGCCCCGATTGGTGTCACCTCGTTAGTACGGTGGGCCCCGATTGGTGTCACCTCGTTAGTACATTAGTAAGTTGGGCCCCGATTGGTGTCACCTCGTTAGTACGGTGGGCCCCGATTGGTGTTAGTACGGTGGGCCCCGATTGGTGTCACCTCGTTAGCACGTTAGTACGGTGGGCCCCGATTGGTGTCACCTCGTTAGCACGTTAGTACGGTGGGCCCCGATTGGTGTCACCTCGTTAGTACGTTAGTACAGTGGGCCCCGATTGGTGTCACCTCGTTAGTACGGTGGGCGCACCGATTGGTGTCACCTCGTTAGCACGTTAGTACGGTGGGCGCACCGATTGGTGTCACCTCGTTAGTACGTTAGTACAGTGGGCCCCGATTGGTGTCACCTCGTTAGTACGGTGGGCGCACCGATTGGTGTCACCTCGTTAGCACGTTAGTACGGTGGGCGCACCGATGGGTGTCATCTCGTTAGTACGGTGGGCCACGATTGGTGTCATCTCGTTAGTCTGTGTTTTACCTGTGATGTTTAACGAGTGGCTGGCTCAGATGTTTAAAGAGTGGCTGGCCCAGTGCCCCAGTTGTCTTGATAGATGTGGAGGGTCATCTCCTTTAGTTGTCTTGATAGATGTGGAGGGTCAACTCCTTTAGTTGTCTTGATAGATGTGGAGGGTCAACACCTTTAGTTGTCTTGATAGATGTGGAGGGTCAACTCCTTTTGTTGGCTTGATAGATGTGGAGGGTCAACACCTTTTAGTTGTCTTGATAGATGTGGAGGGTCAACTCCTTTAGTTGTCTTGATAGATGTGGAGGGTCAACACCTTTAGTTGTATTGGTAGATGTGGAGGGTCAACTCCTTTAGTTGTCTTGAGAGATGTGGAGGGTCAACTCCTTTAGTTGTCTTGATAGATGTGGAGGGTCAACTCCTTTAGTTGTCTTGAGAGATTTTGGTTTTCTTCCTCTCTAAGTTTAGTGTGGGTTTTTCTTTTGTTGGCCTCTAAGTGGGCATCTCATGGTGGGTATCTTGTAGGTTCCAGTTGTTGTTGCTAGTGGACAGCCCCTTGAGTGTCTTTCATAACCCCTCCTAAAACCCCACCTGATTCGTTTTGGTTGTTGTCATTGGCTCTTTGTTAGTTCCCCCTTCTGTTTGAGGGACAATTTTAGCTTTTCTCGTTGGGTAACGTAACAGGTTGGACTGACATTATAGTCTGGTGCTTGAGGATCCATGGTGTTCCCAAGCTATCAATCAGTCTGTTACCTCTCTCTCCTGCTACCCCTCTCTCTCCTGCTACCCCTCTCTCTCCTGCCACCCCTCTCTCTAGTCATCAGTGTTGTTGGTCCAGTTAACAGTGTCTGTCCTACAGCAATGTTCCAACTCTCTGGCTTTAAATCATTAGCTAAATGGCATAACCCTAACCCTGCAGGTCTGTTAGGAATTCTGTTACATAACTGTAGAGGCAGAACCCTACAGCCCTGTTGGTGTTAAAATCCTTCTAACCCAACACAGAGGGTGTTACTGTCTGTCTGACTGGGACCCTCCAGGTCTGTTGGGGATTCTGTTACGTAACAGTACTGTAGAGACGGTCTGTTTAAAACACACGCCACTTTAAGACTATAGGAATGTCCCTCCAGTGTTAAAGCATGACTAATGAGCCATTCCCAGAAAACACTATATTTGTGTCATGAATGAAATGTTTTATTCAAGAAAGAGAGACTATTCAGTAAGGACAGATCATTGTCTTCCTGGGGGGTGGGCCGGTTGGAGACAGGGATGGATGGAGGGAGAGATGCCATCTTCCTGGGGGGTGGGCCGGGTGGGGACAGGGATGGATGGAGGGAGAGATGCCATCTTCCTGGGCGGTGGGCCGGGTGGGGACAGGGATGGATGGAGGGAGAGATGACATCTTCCTGGGGGGTGGGCCGGGTGGGGACAGGGGTGGATGGAGGGAGAGATGCCATCTTCCTGGGGGTTGGGCCAGGTGGGGACAGGGGCGGATGGAGGGAGAGATGCCATCTTCTGGGGGTGGGCCGGGTGGGGACAGGGATGGATGGAGGGAGAGATGACATCTTCCTGGGGGGTGGGCCGGGTGGGGACAGGGGTGGATGGAGGGAGAGATGCCATCTTCCTGGGGGGTGGGCCAGGTGGGGACAGGGGCGGATGGAGGGAGAGATGCCATCTTCCTGGGGGGTGGGCCGGGTGGGGACAGAGGTGGATGGAGGGAGAGATGCCATCTTCCTGGGGGGTGGGCCGGGTGGGAACGGGTGGATGGAGGGAGAGATGCCATCTTCTGGGGGTGGGCCGGGTGGACAAAACATTAAGAACACCTTCCTCAGATTGAGTTGCTCCTCCCCTTTAGCCCTCAGAACAGCCTCAATTCGTCGGGCGTGGACTACAAGGTGTTGAAAGCGTTCCACAGGGATGCTGGCCCATGTTGACTCCAATGTTTCCCACTGTTGTATCATGTTGGCTGGATGTCCTTTGGGTGGTAGACCATTCTTGATACACACAGGAAACTGTTGAGCGTGAAAAACCCAGCAGTGTTGCAGTTCTGGACACAAACCGGTTCGCCTGGAACCTACTACCATACCCTGTTCAAAGGCACTTAATTCTCATGTCTTGTCCGTTCACCCTCTGCCATTTAGCAGACACTTCTATCCAAAGCGACTTTAAGTAGTGCAGACCTATCTTTTGGTCTGGGTGGCCCCAGCAGGAGTCAAACCCTCAGCCCTGGAGCATCATGCTCTACCAACTGAGCCACACAGGACCACATACTGGGAACTAGAGAAGCTGGGGGAGCAACATGCTCTACCAACTGGGCCACACAGGACCACATACTGGGAACTAGAGAAGCTGGGGGAGCAACATGCTCTACCAACTGGACCACACAGGACCACATACTGTGTTTCTGCTTAAACGTACTGGGAACTAGAGAAGCTGGGGGAACAACATGCTCTACCAACTGAGCCACACAGGACCACATACTGGGAACTAGAGAAGCTGGGGGAACAACATGCACTACCAACTGAGCCACACAGGACCACATACTGGGAACTAGAGAAGCTGGGGGAGCAACATGCTCTACCAACTGAGCCACACAGGACCACATACTGGGAACTAGAGAAGCTGGGGGAGCAACATGCTCTACCAACTGAGCCACACAGGACCACATACTGGGAACTAGAGAAGCTGGGGGAGCAATATGCTCTACCAACTGAGCCACACAGGACCACATACTGGGAACTAGAGAAGCTGGGGGAGCAACATGCTCTACCAACTGGGCCACACAGGACTACATACTGGGAACTAGAGAAGCTGGGGGAGCAACATGCTCTACCAACTGGGCCACACAGGGCCACATACTGTGGTTCTGCTTAAACATACTGGGGAACTAGAGAAGCTGGGGGCTTTATCAGCGGGGGAATGATATCAGGCATGCACCACGTTTTCTGGCAAAGGGGCTCACTCGGAAATTGGCTGCGTGTGTGTGTGTGTGTGTGTGTGTGTGTGTGTGTGTGTGTGTGTGTGTGTGTGTGTGTGTGTGTGTGAGGGAGGGAGGGGTGGGAATGGGCTGACCCTTGTTTTTTTGCAGATTTGAGCCCTGTTCCCCAGAGATACTAGTGGAAATCAGTCCAACTTCCTCTGGTACTGTCACGCACTCATCTAGAGGAAATACAGTGATCTCCAACAGTATTGAGACAGGGACCCATTTTGGTTGTTTTGGCTCTGTACTCCAGCACTATGGATTTGAAATGATACAGTGACCATGAGGTTAAAGTGCAGACTGTCAGATTTAATTTGAGGGTATTTCATCCACATAAGGGGAGCCGTTTTAGAAATGACAGACAAAGTATTAGGACAAATTCACTTGTGTGTTAAAGTAGTCAAACGTTTAGTATTCAGTCCCATATTCCTAGCACGCAATGACTACATCAAGCTTACAAACTTGTTGGATGCATTTGCTGTTTGCTTTTGTTGTATTCGGGGCGGCAGGGTAGCCTAGTGGTTAGAGCGTGGTTAGATATGTTTCTAAGCACTTCTACATTAATGTGGATGTTACCATGGCTACGGATAATCCTGAATGAATCGTGAATAATTACGAGTGAGAAAGACACAAAGATCATACCTCCAAGACATGCTAACCTCGCACCATTACAATAACAGGGGAGGTTAGCATATCATACCTCCAAGACATGCTAACCTCTCACCATTACAGTAACAGGGGAGGTTAGCATTTTATATCATACCCCCAAGACATGCTAACCTCTCACCAATACAATAACAGGGGAGGTTAGCATTTTATATCATACCTCCAAGACATGCTAACCTCTCACCAATACAATATCAGGGGAGGTTAGCATTTTATATCATACCTCCAAGACATGCTAACCTCTCACCATTACAATAACAGGGAAGGTAAGCATATCATACCTCCAAGACATGCTAACCTCTCACCATTACAATAACAGGGGAGGTTAGCATATCATACCTCCAAGACATGCTAACCTCTCACCATTACAGTAACATGGGAGGTTAGCATTTTATATCATACCCCCAAGACATGCTAACCTCTCACCATTACAATAACAGGGGAGGTTAGCATATCATACCTCCAAGACATGCTAACCTCTCACCATTGCAGTAACATGGGAGGTTAGCATTTTTGGGGTGTATGATATTTGTACGTCTAACTTTCTGATTCATCTTTATTTACCATTCATTTCTATTGGACACAAAATAATCTGAAACGCAACCAAAACAAACAGCGAATGCATCCAACAAGTTTGTAGAATCATAAGTTTCATGTAATCAAATTATAGTTGTCATGTGCTGAATACAACAGGTGTAATAGACCTCACAGTGAAATGCTTACTGACAAGCCCTTAACCAACAATGTTTTAAGAAGTTTTAAGAAAAATAAGTGTTCAGTAAAAAATAATAAACGTAAGCAGTAACCCAGCAGTAAAATAACAACCGAGGCAAAATACAGGGGGTACCGGTACAGAGTCAATATGGAGGCTATATACAGGGTATTACGGTACAGAGTCAATGTGGAGGCTATATACAGGGGGTACCGGTACAGAGTCAATGTGGAGGCTATATACAGGGGGTACCGGTACAGAGTCAATGTGGAGGCTATATACAGGGTATTACGGTACAGAGTCAATGTGGAGGCTATATACAGGGGGTACCGGTACAGAGTCAATGTGGAGGCTATATACAGGGGGTACCGGTACAGAGTCAATGTGTAGGCTATATACAGGGGGTACCGGTACAGAGTCAATGTGGAGGCTATATACAGGGGGTACCGGTACAGAGTCAATGTGGAGGCTATATACAGGGGGTACCGGTACAGAGTCAATGTGGAGGCTATATACAGGGTATTACGGTACAGAGTCAATGTGGAGGCTATATACAGGGGGTACCGGTACAGAGTCAATGTGGAGGCTATATACAGGGTATTACGGTACAGAGTCAATGTGGAGGCTATATACAGGGGGTACCGGTACAGAGTCAATGTGGAGGCTATATACAGGGGATACCGGTACAGAGTCAAAGGGGGCACCAGTTAGTCGAGGTAATTGAGGTAATATGTACATGTAGGTAGAGTTAAAGTGACTATGCATAGATAATTAACAGAGTAGCAGCAGCGTAAAAGATGGGTAGCCCTTTGATTAGTTGTTCATGAGTCATGGCTTGGGGGTAGAAGCTATTAACAAGCCTTTTGGACCTAGAGTTGGCGCTGGAGTCTGACAATTTTTAGGTCCTTCCTCTGACGGGTATAGATGTCCTGGATGTACTGGGCTGTACGCACTACCCTCTGTAGTGCCCTGTGGTCAGAGGCCAGGCAGTTGCCATATCAGGCAGTGATGCAACCAGTCAGGATGCTCTCGATGGTGCAACTGTAGAACCTTTAGAGGATCTGAGGACCCATGCCAAATCTTTTCAGTCTCCTGACTGGGAATAGGTTTTGTCGTGCCCTCTTCACAACTGTCTTGGTGTGCTTGGACCATGTTTGTTAGTTGGTGATGTGGAACCAAGGAACTTGAAGCTCTTAACCTGCTCCACTGCAGCCCCGGCGATGAGAATGGGGGTGTGCTCTGTCCTCCTTTTCCTGTAGTCCACAATCATCTCCTTAGTCTTGATCACATTGAGGAAGAGGTTGTTATCCTGGCACCACACTGCCAGGTCTCTGACCTCCTCCCTATAGGCTGTCTCGTCGTTGTCGGTGATCAAGCCTACCACTGGTGTGTCACAAGCACACTTAACGATGGTGTTGGAGTCGTACCTGGCCGTGCAGTCATGAGTGAACAGGGAGTACATGCGGGGACTGAGCATGTACCTCTGAGAGGCCCCTGTGTTAAGGATCAGCGTGGCGGATGCGCTGTTACATACCCTTACCACCTGGGAGTGACCGTCAGGAAGTCCAGGATCCAGTTGCAGAGGGAGGTGTTTAGTCCCAGGGTCCTTAGCTTAGTGATGAGCTTTGAGGGCAGCATGGTGTTGAATGCTGAGCTGTAGTTAATGAATAGCATTCTCACATAGGTGTTCCTTTTGTCCAGGTGGGAAAGGGCCGTGTGGAGTGCAATAGAGACTGTATCATCTGTGGATCTGTCGGGGTGGTATGCAAATTGGAGTGGGTCTAGGGTGCCTGGAATAATGGTGTTGATGTGAGCCATGACCAGCCTTTCAAAGCACTTCATGGCTACAGATGTGAGTGCTACGGGTCGGTAGTCATTTAGGCAGGTTACCTTAGTGTTCTTGGGCACAGGGACTATAGTGGTCTGCTTGAAACATGTTGTTATTAGACTCAGACAGGGACAGGTTGAAAAAGTCAATGAAGACACTTGCCAGTTGGTCAGCACATGCTCAGAGTACACGTCCTGGTAATCCGTCTGGCCCTGCGGCCTTGTGAATGTTGACCTGTTTACAGGTCTTACTCACATCAGCTGCGGAGAGCGTGATCACACAGTCCCAAACAGCTTATGCTCTCATACGTGTTTCAGTGTTACTTGCATCGAACCGAGCATAGAAGTAATTTAGCTTGTCTGGTAGGCTCGTGTCACTGGGCAGCTCTCGGCTGTGCTTCCCTTTGTAGTCTGTAATAGTTTGCAAGCCCTGCCATATCTGATGAGCATCGAAGCCGGTGTAGTACGATTCAATCATAGTCCTGTATTGACAAGGTGTTCGATGGTTCGTCTGAGGACATAGCAGGATTTATTATAAGCTTCCGGGTTAGAGTCACGCCCCTTTAAAGCGGCAGCTCTACCCTTTAGCTCAGTGTGGAAGTTGCCTGTTCTCCATGGCTTCTGTTTGGGGTATGTACGTATGGTCACTGTGGGGAAGGCGTCATTGATGCACTTATTAATAAAGCCAGTGACTGATGTGGTGTACTCCTTAATGCCATCGGAAGAATCCCGGAACAAATTTCAATCTGCTAGCAAAACAGTCCTGTAGTTTAGCATCTGCTTCATCTGACTGCTTTTTTTATAGACCGAGTCACTGGTGCTTCCTGCTTTAGTTTTTGCTTGTAAGCAGGAATTAGGATGGAATTATGGTCAGATTTGCCAAATGGAGGGTGAGGGAGAGCTTTGTATGCGTCTCTGTGTGTGTGGAGTAAAGGTGGTCCAGAGTTTTATTTCCCTCTGGTTGCACATTTAACATGCTGATAGAAATGAGGTAAAACAGATTCAAGTTTCCTTTCATTAAAGTCCGCGGCCACTAGGTGCGCCCCCTCTGGATAAGTGTTTTCCTGTTTGCTTATGGCCGTATTTAGCTCATTGGTCTTAGTGGCAGCATCGGTTTGTGGTGGTAAATAGACGGCTACAAATAATATAGATAAACTCACTTGGTAAATAATGTGGTCTACAGCTTATCATCAGAAACTCTACCTCAGGCGAGCAAAACCTCAAGACCTCCTTAGATTTCGTGCACCAGCAGTTGTTTACAAATATACATAGACTTCCGCCCCGTGTCTTACCAGAGGCCGGTGGTCTATCCTGCCGATAGAGTGTTTAACCTGCCAGCTGTATGTTATTCATTTCGTCGTTTAGCCATGACTCGGTGAAACATAAGATATTCCAGTTTTTTATGTCCCGTTGCTAGGATAAACGTGATCGTAGTTCGTCTATTTTATTTTCCATTGATTGTACGTTGGCTAATAGGACCGATGGTAAAGGGAGATTAACCGCTCGCCGTCGGATCCTTACAAGGCACCCAGACCTTCGTCCCGATATCTCCGTCTCTTTCTCCTGCGAATGATGGGGATGGGGGGCCATGTCGGGCATCTGAAGTAAATCCTACCCGTCCGACTCGTTAAAGAAAAAGGTTTCCTCCAGTACGGGTTGAGTAATCGCTGTCCTGATATCTAGAAGCTCTTTTCAGTCACAAGACACGGTGGCAGAAACATTATGTTCAAGCTAAGTTACAAATAACGCAAAAAACACGCACAATGGCACAGTTGGTTAGGAGATCGTACAACGGCAGCCATCTCCCCCGGTGCCGAAACTCATTGCTTATGGAACCAAATACTAAACATTGACTATTACAAATATATGTGAATTTGTCCGAAGATTTTTGGTCCTCTAAATTGAGGGGGGACTATGTACAAAAAGTGGTGTAATTTCTAAACGATTCACCCAATATGGATGAAAATACCCTCAAATTAGAGCTTGATATCTACACTTTGACCTCGTAGTAATTTTATCATTTAAAATCCAAAGTGCTGGAGTACAGAGCCAAAATAACAACAAATAAATCACTGTCCCAATACTTTTGGAGAGCTCTGTATTATTGAATGAGTGTGTGTCTGTTCTATTTTTGACATGGTCAGTATTGTGATAACCAAACATGGAGGCAGCCAGAGGATCATTGAGGTGATGTCTTTTTCAGGGAATCAGATCTGTGTGTGTGTGTGTGTGTGTGTGTGAGGGGGGACTCCCAGGGAGAGGCTCCCAGGGAGAGGCAGGGGCCTGAGGGCAGATAGAGTGTAGGGTGGCTGGGTGAATCGGAGCCAGTCTCACACATTCCTGCTCCATGCCTGTATATGGCCATACACCAGGACCAGTCTGTCTCTATGATGTTTTCCTAATTCAATACAGCCAATCAAACGTTTAGAGGAAATTCAACTTGGCTTTGATGTCCATTCTGACAAGAATAGTTTCTCTGTTTTCATCCGTCTGTCTGACCTGCTGTAGTATCGTAGTATCTCTAGCGACTCTAGTTGTTTCATAGTAGAAACCCAGTTTCTAATAGAAACATTAAACTGGCTGTTATTGTGCTTTATGGTCCTCTAGCCACGATCCTCTAGCCACGGTCCTCTAGCCGAGGTCCTCTAGCCGAGGTCCTCTAGCCACGGTCCTCTAGCCACGGTTCTCTAGCCGAGGTCCTCTAGCCACGGTCCTCTAGCCACGGTCCTCTAGCCACGGTCCTCTAGCCACGGTCCTCTAGCCACGGTCCTCTAGCCGAGGTCCTCTAGCCACGGTCCTCTAGCCACGGTTCTCTAGCCGAGGTCCTCTAGCCACGGTCCTCTAGCCACGGTCCTCTAGCCACGGTCCTCTAGCCACGGTCCTCTAGCCACGGTCCTCTAGCCACGGTCCTCTAGCCGAGGTCCTCTAGCCACGGTCCTCTAGCCACGGTCCTCTAGCCACGGTCCTCTAGCCGAGGTCCTCTAGCCGAGGTCCTCTAGCCACGGTCCTCTAGCCACGGTCCTCTAGCCACGGTCCTCTAGCCGAGGTCCTCTAGCCACGGTCCTCTAGCCGAGGTCCTCTAGCCGAGGTCCTCTAGCCGAGGTCCTCTAGCCACGGTCCTCTAGCCACGGTCCTCTAGCCACGGTCCTCTAGCCACGGTCCTCTAGCCACGGTCCTCTAGCCACGGTCCTCTTGCCATGGTTCTCATTAATAACATGGCTGTATAGAGGGGTACTGAGGGGCATCATTAATAGAATGGTTGTATAGAGGACATAACATGGTTGGATAGAGGGGTACTGAGGGGAATCATTAATAACATGGTTGGATAGAGGGGTCCTGAGGGGCATCATTAATAACATGGTTGTATAGAGGATAGAGGGGTAGTGAGGGGCATCATTAATAACATGGTTGTAAGAGGGGTACTGAGGGGCATCATTAATAACATGGTTGTAAGAGGGGTACTGAGGGGCATCATTAATAACATGGTTTGATAGAGGGGTACTGAGATGCATCATTAATAACATGGTTGTATAGAGGGGTATCATTAACATGGTTGTGTAGAGGATAGAGGGTTACTGAGGGGCATCATTAATAACATGGTTGTATAGAGGGGTACTGAGGGCACTTACCCGACAGTCTGACCACCTCCATTATGACTCTGTCCCCTAGACTACAGCCTGACCACCTCCATTCTGACTTTGTCACCTAGACTATAGTCTGACCACCTCCATTATGGCTCTGTCCCCTAGACTACAGTCTGACCACCTCCATTATGACTTTGTCACCTAGACTATAGTCTGACCACCTCCATTATGGCTCTGTTCCCTAGACTACAGTCTGACCACCTCCATTATGGCTCTGTCCCCTAGACTACAGTCTGACCACCTCCATTATGACTCTGTTCCCTAGACTACAGTCTGATCACCTCCATTATGACTCTGTCCCCTAGACTACAGTCTGACCTTCTCCATTATGGCTCTGTCCCCTAGACTACAGTCTGACCTTCTCCATTATGGCTCTGTCCCCTAGACTACAGTCTGACCTTCTCCATTATGGCTCTGCCCCCTAGACTACAATCTGACCTTCTCCATTATGGCTCTGCCCCCTAGACTACAATCTGATCTTCTCCATTATGGCTCTGCCCCCTAGACTACAGTCTGACCCTAACCCTAAAATACTCAGACCATTCAAAACCAAATTTGGGTATAGATTACTACAGAGGGAGAAACATGTCTGTCTCCTAGTCTACGGGCTGTGTTCATTACTACAGAAGGAGAAACACTGGCCAGCAGCTCTGATCTCCTGTTGCATTGTGTGTCTGGCTAGTCATGTGTTACATCTAGTAACTGGTTTAGAGAGTAGAGGTGCCCGTCTGCTGTCTGCCTTAGAGGGATCACTAACATTTCCAAGACCTCTAGTAACCCCCCCCCCCCCCCCCCCCCCTCCCAACCCCCCAGGTATAAGGACTACAGAGAGCCTCCATGGTCAGCTGAAGCCTACCAGTTCTCTAAAACCTACTGGGCTGTCCTTGCTGCCAGACTGGCCTTCGTCATCCTGTTCCAGGTATAGTACCACAAATAGCAGGGACACCTATGAACATTTAAACAAGTATTGTATCAGGAGATATTCTGTATGTACAGTACCAGTCAAAAGTTTGGACACCTACTAGCCACCCTTTGCCTTGATGACAGCTTTGCAAACTCTTGGCGTTCTCTCAACCAACTTCACCTGGAATGCTTTTCCAACATTCTTGAAGGAGTTCCCACTTTTGCTGAACACTTGTTGGCTACTTTTCCTTCACTCTGCAGTCCATCTCATCCCATACCATCTCTATTGGGTTGAGGTCAGGTGATTGTGGAGGCCAGGTCATCTGATCACTTTCCTTCTTGGTCAAATAGCCCTTACACTGCCTGGAGGTGTGTTGGGTCATTGTCCTGTTGAAAAACAAATGATAGTCCCACTGAACACAAACCAGATGGGATTGAGCATCGTTGCAGAATGCTGTGGTAGCCATGTTGGTTAAGTGTGCCTTGAATTCTAAGTCAATCACTGACCGTATCACCAGCAAAGCACCATCACACCTCCTCCTCCATGCTTCACGGAGGGAACCACACATGCGGAGATCATTGGTTCACCTACTCTGCGTCTCCCAAAGACACGGCGTTGGAACCAAAAATCTCTAATCTGGACTCATCACACCAAAGGACAGATTTCAATCAGTCTGATGTCTATTGCTCATGTGTTTTGGCCCAATCAAGTCTCTTCTTCTCATTGGTGTCCTTTAGTAGTGTTTTTTTTGCAGCCATGAGGGCCTGATTCACGCAGTCTCCTCTGAACGAATGATGTTGAGATGTGTCTGTTACTTGAACTCTGAAGCATTTATTTGGACTGCAGTCTGAGGCTGGTAACTGAGGCTGGTAACTGAGGCTGGTAACTGAGGCTGGTAACTGAGGCTGGTAACTGAGGCTGGTAACTGAGGCTGGTAACTGAGGCTGGTAACTGAGGCTGGTAACTGAGGCTGGTAACTGAGGCTGGTAACTGAGGCTGGTAACCTCTGCAGCAGAGGTAACTCTGTGTCTTCCTTTCCTGTGGTGGTCCTCATGAGAGCCAGTTTCGTAGAGCTTGATGGTTTTTGCGACTGCATTTGAAACTTTCAAAGTTCTTGACATTTTCCGGATTAACTGACCTTCATGTCTTAAAGTAATGATGGACTGTCTTTTCTCTTTGCTTATTTGAGCTGTTCTTGCCATAATATGGACTTGGTCTTTTACCAAATAGGGCTATCTTCTGTATACCACCCCTACCTTGTCACAACAAAACTGATTGTCTCAAACGTATTAAGGAAAGAAGTTCCACAGGTGAACTTTTAACAACACCTGTTAATTGAAATGCATTCCAGGTGACTACCTCATGAAGCTGGTTGAGAAAATGCCAGAGTGTGCAAAGCTGTCATCAAGGGCAAGTGTGGCTATTTCGAAGAATCTGAAATACTTTTTGGTTACTACATGATCCCATATGTGTTATTTCATAGTTTTGATGTCTTCACTATTATTCTACAATGTAGAAAATTGTAAATAAATAAATAAATAAACTTGAATGACTAGGGTTGTCCAAACTGTTGACTGGTACTGTATGTAATATCAAACTGACTCTGGAACAGTTACCTGGTACTGTATGTAATATCAAACTGACTCTGGAACAGTTACCTGGTACTGTATATAATATCAAACTGACTCTGGAACAGTTATCTGGTACTGTGGGTAATTTCAAACTGACTCTGGAACAGTTACCTGGTACTGTATGTAATATTAAACTGATTCTGGAACAGTTACCTGGTACTGTATGTAATATCAAACTGACTCTGGAACAGTTACCTGGTACTGTATGTAATATCAAACTGACTCTGGAACAGTTACCTGGTACTGTATGTAATATCAAACTGACTCTGGAACAGTTACCTGGTACTGTATGTAATATCAAACGGACTCTGGAACAGTTACCTGGTACTGTATGTAATATCAAACTGACTCTGGAACAGTTACCTGGTACTGTATGTAATATCAAACGGACTCTGGAACAGTTACCTGGTACTGTATGTAATATCAAACTGACTCTGGAACAGTTACCTGGTACTGTATGTAATATCAAACTGACTCTGGAATAGTTACCTGGTTCAATGATCAGTGTGGTTGGACAACTGTGGTTGCAGTGTGGTTGGACCACTGTGGTTGCAGTGTGGTTGGACCAATAATCAGTGTGGTTGGACCACTGTGGTTGCAGTGTGGTTGTATTTTAGTCACAGTGGAGCATTTATCAGATGATTCAGTACATCACCAACCAGTTTAACAAACTCCTGTCTTCTGTTGTCACTTTGTGCTACATCCTTCCTTCAACCTCCACCCTGACGTCCATGACGCTGTCTCCATCAGAACCTGGTGATGTTCCTGAGCCTGCTGGTTGCCTGGGTGATCCCAGACGTACCGAAGAACATCAGTGAGCAGCTGAAGAGAGAGAAGACTCTGCTGGTGGACGTGTTCCTCCGGGAGGAGAAGGAGAAGTTCCACCTCCTCCAGAGCCTCTTTTCCTCCAAGGACCTGCCCAGCCAGGGTCACCCCGACACGGCCCACTTCCGTACTCTACCCCTAGGCCTCTCTCAGGGCCTAGGCCAGCCCCCGGGCGGAGAGGGAGGGGAATCCCGGGTGAGATGCAGGGCTGCCAGTTTCAGCCAGTTCACCAGACAGATGTCCATGTCTCCTAGCAACAACGCAGGCCGACAGATGTCCATGTCTCCTAGCAACGACGCAGCCCGACACACAGCGGTCTGACACGCTGCTGTAGCGGTTGGATACAAACGATCTTTATCCCCACAGGAGAAGTTCAGACACTAGTGTGGTAGCTACATGGAGTCTGAATGCTCCTCTGTATCTCTCACCCATGTAGACTTGGTGTTCTCTTTCTGAAGCAGTGTGATGCTGGAACATACTGATCATGGACTTGTTCTTCTGGCCGGATAATCTACATATTCTTGACCATTGTATGTTAATCTGCATGATGAGAAGTGACTGTATAGTTCCCTTAAGGAAAAACACCTTCAGCCTGACGGTCTTCTCTGAGAGAGCTTCCCATGTCTGGAACACATATGGAGCTGCTGTTTACGGTACCTTCACCAATAACCTAAAGACATGGCTAACGGACAGTCAGGTGTGTCAACACCATCCCCAGCTGTGTAGACCTGCTTTCCATGCTGTCTGCTATACAGTGTTGGCTCTTTTTCTGTCATGCTGTTTGGTTGCTGTTTGTGTTGTTGCTTTCTGTCTGTCTGTGTCTCTGTCTGTGTGTTACTGGTCATATGTTGCTCTGTCTGTGTTACTGGTTATATGTTGCTCTGTCTGTGTTACTGGTTATATGTTGCTCTGTCTGTGCTTATTGTCTGTATTGTTATTGGATTTGTTTTTAATAACCTTCCCAGGGACTCGAAAATGATCCAGCTGGCTAAAACCATCAACTTTACAGAAATGTTGATAAATGTGTACTGTTCCTGTAAAAATAAAACGTAAGAATAATCATTAAAAGGACTGGGTAATGTATAGAATATCAAGGTCCAGAGTATATAACTGGGTAATGTACATGTTGAGGTTCAGAGTGTATAACTAACTGGGTAATGTACATGTTGAGGTTCAGAGTGTATAAGGGTAATGTACATGTTGAGGTTCAGAGTGTATAACTGGGTAATGTACATGTTGAGGTTCAGAGTGTATAACTGGGTAATGTACATGTTGAGGTTCAGAGGTGTATAACTGGGTAATGTACATGTTGAGGTCCAGAGTGTATAACTGGGTAATGTACATGTTGAGGTTCAGAGTGTATAACTAACTGGGTAATGTACATGTTGAGGTTCAGAGTGTATAAGGGTAATGTACATGTTGAGGTTCAGAGTGTATAACTGGGTAATGTACATGTTGAGGTTCAGAGTGTATAACTGGGTAATGTACATGTTGAGGTTCAGAGGTGTATAACTGGGTAATGTACATGTTGAGGTCCAGAGTGTATAACTGGGTAATGTACATGTTGAGGTTCAGAGTGTATAACTAACTGGGTAATGTACATGTTGAGGTTCAGAGTGTATAAGGGTAATGTACATGTTGAGGTTCAGAGTGTATAACTGGGTAATGTACATGTTGAGGTTCAGAGTGTATAACTGGGTAATGTACATGTTGAGGTTCAGAGGTGTATAACTGGGTAATGTACATGTTGAGGTTCAGAGTGTATAACTGGGTAATGTACATGTTGAGGTTCAGAGTGTATAACTGGGTAATGTACATGTTGAGGTTCAGAGGTGTATAACTGGGTAATGTACATGTTGAGGTCCAGAGTGTATAACTGGGTAATGTACATGTTGAGGTTCAGAGTGTATAACTAACTGGGTAATGTACATGTTGAGGTTCAGAGTGTATAAGGGTAATGTACATGTTGAGGTTCAGAGTGTATAACTGGGTAATGTACATGTTGAGGTTCAGAGTGTATAACTGGGTAATGTACATGTTGAGGTTCAGAGTGTATAACTGGGTAATGTACATGTTGAGGTTCAGAGGTGTATAACTGGGTAATGTACATGTTGAGGTTCAGAGTGTATAACTGGGTAATGTACATGTTGAGGTTCAGAGTGTATAACTGGGTAATGTACATGTTGAGGTTCAGAGGTGTATAACTGGGTAATGTACATGTTGAGGTCCAGAGTGTATAACTGGGTAATGTACATGTTGAGGTTCAGAGTGTATAACTAACTGGGTAATGTACATGTTGAGGTTCAGAGTGTATAAGGGTAATGTACATGTTGAGGTTCAGAGTGTATAACTGGGTAATGTACATGTTGAGGTTCAGAGTGTATAACTGGGTAATGTACATGTTGAGGTTCAGAGTGTATAAGGGTAATGTACATGTTGAGGTTCAGAGGTGTATAACTGGGTAATGTACATGTTGAGGTCCAGAGTGTATAACTGGGTAATGTACATGTTGAGGTTCAGAGGTGTTAGCATCTCACATTTCACAGGTGTTAGCATCTTTCACATTTCACAGGTGTTAGCATCTTTCACATTTCACAGGTGTTAGCATCTTTCACATTTCACAAGAGGAGGGGACATTTGGTCCATATTCTTGCCTGTAACTTGGAAAGAGAGGGTGGAGCTCTTTGTTCCGGTTCATTCTATCTCTTCTCTTAAAGCCCATGCAGTTGTTGAAAGTGTATTTTTAAATCATCATCATTGTACGGCTAATAAATCACTGTTTATTTCATGAAAATAACATAAAATATATTTTGGTCATTTATTTCCCCGAGCCTCATTTTGCCATTGAAATGCTCAGTCTGATCATGTGGCCGTGTTGATACAAATGTAATGTACAGAGCCCTGATTGGCAGATAGGATGGTCCAGACTTGGGTTTCCCAAACTCGGTGCTGGGGCCCCTTGGGTGGACCTTTTGCTTTGTCCCCCAGCACTACTCCGCTGATTCAGATAATCACAGCTTGATGATGAGTTGGTTATTTGAATCAGCTGGGTAGTTCAAAAACCAAAGTGTGCACCGGGGGGGGGGGGGGGGGGGGGGGGGGGGGGGGGGGGGG
The DNA here is from genome assembly GCF_013265735.2 of Oncorhynchus mykiss. NCBI lineage: Eukaryota > Metazoa > Chordata > Actinopteri > Salmoniformes > Salmonidae > Oncorhynchus > Oncorhynchus mykiss. The sequence goes on along the minus strand of NW_023493674.1, from coordinate 316,895 downwards.
GGGGTTCTGTAACCTTCTACTGCACTGCCTCTTTATCCTTCTACTGCAGTGGTTCTGTAACCTTCTACTGCAGTGGGCTAAATCAGGGCCACACAGAGTTCTGTAACCTTCTACTGCAGTGGTTCTGTAACCTTCTACTGCAGTGGTTCTGTAACCTTCTACTGCAGTGGTTCTGTAACCTTCTACTGCAGTGGGCTAAATCAGGGCCACACAGAGTAATGTAACCTCCTACTGCAGTGGGCTAAATCAGGGCCACACAGAGGTCTGTGACCTTCTACTGCAGTGGGCTAAATCAGGGCCACCCAGAGTTATGTGACCTTCTACTGCAGTGGGCTAAATCAGGGCCACACAGAGGTATGTAACCTTCTACTGCAGTGGGCTAAATCAGGGCTACACAGAGGTCTGTAACCTTCTACTGCAGTGGGCTAAATCAGGGCCACACAGAGGTCTGTAACCTTCTACTGCAGTGGGCTAAATCTAATTCTACTGCTTTTAGTTTAGTTTATTAATTCAACAATTTTTAAAAACAAGAACACATAAAACTTGAAAAACCCAGCCCTCTAACATCATAGTGGATTAAACCTGTCAGAAGAACCCATCCCTGTAACATCAGTGGATTAAACCTGTCAGAAGAACCCAGCCCTGTAACATCATAGTGGATTAAACCTATCAGAACAACCCAGCCCTGTAACATCATAGTGGATTAAACCTGTCAGAAGAACCCAGCCCTGTAACATCATAGTGGATTAAACCTGTCAGAAGAACCCAGCCCTGTAACATCATAGTGGATTAAACCTGTCAGAACAACCCAGCCCTGTAACATCATAGTGGATTAAACCTATCAGAACAACCCAGCCCTGTAACATCATAGTGGATTAAACCTATCAGAACAACCCAGCCCTGTAACATCATAGTTAATAAAACCTACAGTAAATTCGTAAACTATTCAGACCCTTTGACTTTTTCCATATTTTGTGACATTACACCCTTAATCTAAAATTAAAGGTGTAGTGTCTTCATCAATCTAGAGACACTATCCCATAATCACAATGCAAAAACAGCTTTTAAGAAATTTTAGCACATTTAAATAAAAAATAAAAAAGATACCTTATTTACGTCAGTATTCAGACCCTTTTCTATGAGACTTGAAATTGAGCTCAGGTGCATCCTGTTTCCATTGATCATCCTTGAGATGTTTCTACAACTTCATTGGAGTCCACCTGTGGTAAATTCAATTGATTGGACACAGTTGACAGTGCATGTCAGAGAAAAAACCAAGCCATCTGTAGAGCTCCGAGACACGATTGTGTCGAGGCACAGATCTGGGGAAAGGAACCAAAAAATGTCTGCAACATTAAAGGTCTCCAAGATCACAGTGGCCTCCATCATTCTTAAATGGAAGAAGTTTGGAACCACCAAGACTCTTCCTAGAGCTGGCCGCCCGGCCAAACTGAGCAATCGGGGGAGAAGGGCCTTGGTCAGAGAGGTGACCAAGAACCCGATGGTCACTCTGACAGAGCTCCAGAGTTCCTCGGTGGAGATGGGAGAACCTTCCAGAAGGACAACCATCTCTGCAGCACTCCACCAATCAGGTCTTTATGGTAGAGTGGACAAAAGAAAAGCCACTCCTCAGTAAAAGGCACATGACAGCTCGCTGGGAGTTTGCCAAAAGGAATCTAAAGAACTCAGACCATGAGAAACAAGATTCTCTGGTCTGATGAAACCAAGATCTAACTCTGAAAATAGCTGTGCAGCAACGCTCCCCATCCAAGCTGACAGAGCTTGAGAGGATCTGCAGAGAAGAATGGGAGAAACTCCCCAAACACAGGTGTGGCAAGCTTAGCATCATACCCAAGAAGACTTAAGGCTGTAATCTCTACCAAAGGTGCTTCAACAAAGTGCTGAGTAAAGGGTCTGAATAGTTGTTCTTGCTTTTTCATTATGGAGTATTGTGTGTAGATTTAAAACAATTTAATCAATTTTAGAATAAGGTTGTAACGTAACAAAATGTGGAGAAAGTCAATTAGTCTGAATACTTTTCGAATGCCCTGTATCTGACCCAGATGACAGCAGAACAGAGAAGGAGCAGAACAGGATAATGTAAGGAGAGCCTGTGTTCTGAAGTCATAAACAGCCACCAGGCTGCACTTTCACAGGGTGTCATGTGTTGGCTACACCTCTACATTCCCCTATTGTGTGCGTGTGTGCGTGCGTGCTTAAGCCCAGCCTGTGGCACATTCCTGAACCGGCTCCACAAAACTTTGATGAACTGATTTGTCTCAGGTGATGTTTACTATGTCTCTCTCTCTCTCTCTTTCTCTCAATTCAAATTCAATTTAAGGGGCTTTATTATCAAAATGAACAGTAAACATTACACTCACAGAAGTTCCAAAATAATAGAGACATTTCCAATGTCATTATGGCTAGATACAGTGTTGTAACAAAATGCAAATGGTTAAAGAACACAAGGGAAAATAAATAAACATAAATATGGGTTGTATTTTCAATGGTGTTTGTTCTTCACTGGTTGCCCTTTTCTTGTGGCAACAGGTCACAATTCTTGCTGCTGTGATGACACACTGGTATTTCACCCAGTAGATATGGGAGTTTATCAAAATTGGCTTTGTTTTCTAATTATTTGTGGATCTGTGTAATCTGAGGGAAATATGTGTCTCTAATATGGTTATACATTTGGCAGGAGGTTAGGAAGTGAGCACATAGCCTGTCTCCATTGAGAGTCAGGTCTCCCTACGACAGCCTTTCTCAATAGCAAGGCTATGCTCACTGAGTCTGTACAGTCAAAAAGATGTCCTTCATTTTGGGTCAGTCAAAGTGGTCAGGTATTCTGCTGCTGTGTACTCTCGGTTTAGGGCCAAATAGCATTCTAGTTTGCTCTGTTTTTTGTTAGTTCTTTCCAATGTGTCAAGTAATTAACTGAGTTTTCTCATGATTTGGTTGGGTCTAATTGTGCTGCTGTCCTGGGGCTCTGTGGGTCTGTTTGTGTTTGTGAACAGAGCCCCAGGACCAGCTTGCTTAGGGGACTCTTCTCCAGGTTCATCTCTCTGTAGGTGATGACTTTGTCATGGAAGGTTTGGGAATCGCTTCCTTTTAGGTGGTTGTAGAATTTAACGTCTCTTTTCTGGATTTTAATAATTAGCGAGAATTAGCCTAATTCACTGCATGTATTACTCCAGGATATTTTTTGCAGAATTATGCATGCATTCTCAATTTGGTGTTTGTCCCATTTAGTGAATTGTTGGTTGGTGAGCGGACCCCAGACCTCACAACCATAAAGGGCAATGGGTTCTATAACTGAGACAAGTATTTATATGTAGAATTTATGTTCCTTTCGATGGCGTAGAAGGCCCTTCTTACCTTGTCTCTCAGATGGTTCACAGCTGTGTGGAAGTTACCTGTGGCGTTGATGATTAGGCCAAGGTATGTATAGTCTTTTGTGTGCTCTAGGGCAACGGTGCCTATGTGGAATTTGTATTCGTGTTCCTGGTAACTGGACATTTTTGGAACAGCATTATTTTTGTCTTACTGAGATTCATTGTCAGGGCCCAGGTCTGACATAATCTGTACAGAAGATCTAGGTGCTGCTGTAGGCCCTCCTTGGTTGGGGACAGAAGTCTGTATATTTAATCATTTCAGAACTTCATTCAATGTAATTGTTGAATGCAGTGGGATCTGGTCGTCTTTAATAGTTGATTCTAAGATTTATATTTGACCATGTACATGTTTTTGCTGTTTGTTCTTTGCTAAAGAGCCAATCAGACTGGAGAAGTGATTTATCCATACTTATCTGGTTTGGATAGATAACTCTTCATGTTGTTGTTTGTTTAGTGTTTTCCAATTTTCTTAGAAGTGTCTAGATTCTATGGATTTTTTAATTACATATAGCTGATTTCTGAAAAGCTGTTCCTTCTTTTTCTGTTTTGTTTTAGTGGTTCACTATAGTGAAGGTATAGGCTCAGGTTTTCTGGGTCTCTGTCATTCTTATTGGGTCTTCATCAAACCATTTTTCATTGACTCTTTCTCTCTCTTTCCTTCTGTCTCTCCACCCCCCCCCCCCCCCCCCAATCAGGATTCATCTGAACAGAGTAATGGTTGGTTAGACAGGAGAGAGACCAGTATGTCATTCTCTGGATAGAGTTAGTGTAATGGAGGACAGGAGAGAGACCAGTATGTCATTCTCTGGATAGAGTTAGTGTAATGGAGGACAGGAGAGAGACCAGTATGTCATTCTCTGGATAGAGTTAGTGTAATGGAGGACAGGAGAGAGACCAGTATGTCATTCTCTGGATAGAGTTAGTGTAATGGAGGACAGGAGAGAGACCAGTATGTCATTCTCTGGATAGAGTTAGTGTAATGGAGGACAGGAGAGAGACCAGTATGTCATTCTCTGGATAGAGTTAGTGTAATGGAGGACAGGAGAGAGACCAGTATGTCATTCTCTGGATAGAGTTAGTGTAATGGAGGACAGGAGAGAGACCAGTATGTCATTCTCTGGATAGAGTTAGTGTAATGGAGGACAGGAGAGAGACCAGTATGTCATTCTCTGGATAGAGTTAGTGTAATGGAGGACAGGAGAGAGACCAGTATGTCATTCTCTGGATAGAGTTAGTGTAATGGAGGACAGGAGCGAGACCAGTATGTAATTCTCTGGATAGAGTTATTGTAATGGAGGGTTAGACAGGAGAGAGACCAGTATGTCATTCTCTGGATAGAGTTAGTGTAATGGAGGACAGGAGAGAGACCAGTATGTCATTCTCTGGATAGAGTTAGTATAATGGAGGACAGGAGAGAGACCAGTATGTCATTCTCTGGATAGAGTTAGTGTAATGGAGGACAGGAGAGAGACCAGTATGACATTCTCTGGATAGAGTTAGTGTAATGGAGGGTTAGACGGGAGAGAGACCAGTATGCCATTCTCTGGATATAGTTAGTATAATGGAGGGTTAGACCTAAGAGAGACCAGCATGTCATTCTCTAAATAGAGTTATTATAATGGAGGACAGGAGCGAGACCAGTATGTCATTCTCTGGATAGAGTTATTGTAATGGAGGGTTAGACAGGAGAGAGACCAGTATGTCATTCTCTGGATAGAGTTAGTCTAATGGAGGGTTAGACAGGAGAGAGACCAGTATGTCATTCTCTGGATAGAGTTAGTGTAATGGAGGTTTAGACAGGAGAGAGACCAGTATGTCATTCTCTGGATAGAGTTAGTGTAATGGAGGACAGGAGAGAGACCAGTATGTCATTATCTGGATAGAGTTAGTGTAATGGAGGACAGGAGAGAGACCAGTATGTCATTCTCTGGATAGAGTTAGTGTAATGGAGGACAGGAGAGAGACCAGTATGTCATTCTCTGGATAGAGTTAGTGTAATGGAGGACAGGAGAGAGACCAGTATGTCATTCTCTGGATAGAGTTAGTGTAATGGAGGATTAGACAGGAGAGAGACCAGTATGTCATTCTCTGGATAGTTAGTGTAATGGAGGACAGGAGAGAGACCAGTATGTCATTCTCTGGAAAGAGTTAGTGTAATGGAGGACAGGAGAGAGACCAGTATGTCATTCTCTGGATAGAGTTAGTGTAATGGAGGACAGGAGAGAGACCAGTATGTCATTCTCTGGATAGAGTTAGTGTAATGGAGGTTTAGACAGGAGAGAGACCAGTATGTCATTCTCTGGATAGAGTTAGTGTAATGGAGGACAGGAAAGAGACCAGTATGTAATTCTCTGGATAGAGTTAGTGTAATGGAGGGTTAGACAGGAGAGAGACCAGTATGTAATTCTCTGGATAGAGTTAGTGTAATGGAAGACAGGAGAGAGACCAGTATGTCATTATCTGGATAGAGTTAGTGTAATGGAGGACAGGAGAGAGACCAGTATGTCATTCTCTGGATAGAGTTAGTGTAATGGAGGACAGGAGAGAGACCAGTATGTCATTCTCTGGATAGAGTTAGTGTAATGGAGGACAGGAGAGAGACCAGTATGTCATTCTCTGGATAGAGTTAGTGTAATGGAGGATTAGACAGGAGAGAGACCAGTATGTCATTCTCTGGATAGAGTTAGTATAATGGAGGACAGGAGAGAGACCAGTATGTCATTCTCTGGATAGAGTTAGTGTAATGGAGGACAGGAGAGAGACCAGTATGTCATTCTCTGGATAGAGTTAGTGTAATGGAGGACAGGAGAGAGACCAGTATGTCATTCTCTGGGTAGACTTAGTGTAATAGAGGACAGGAGAGAGACCAGTATGTCATTCTCTGGGTAGAGTTAGTGTAATAGAGGACAGGAGAGAGACCAGTATGTCATTCTCTGGGTAGAGTTAGTGTAATGGAGGACAGGAGAGAGCGGTAGAATCTAACTGTAGCCCTCCACTTATGTTCCTTGTTCTAGAAACACACACACACACACACACACACACACACACACACACACACACACACACACACACACACACATTAGAGATGCAGACACACAAATAGAAACACACAACAGTTACTCTTTCCTCTACTTTTATTCTGAAGTCAATATCATAAACACTACAGTGATGTACGCTTTTATTCTGAAGGCAGTATCATAAACACTACAGTGAAGTACGCTTTTATTCTGAAGTCAATATCATAAACACTACAGTGAAGTACGCTTTTATTCTGAAGTCAACATCATAAACACTACAGTGATGTATGCTTTTATTCTGAAGGGAATATCATAAACACTACAGTGAAGTATGCTTTTATTCTGAAGTCAATATCATAAACACTACAGTGAAGTATGCTTTTATTCTGAAGTCAATATCATAAACACTACAGTGAAGTACGCTTTTATTCTGAAGTCAATATCATAAACACTACAGTGAAGTACGCTTTTATTCTGAAGTCAACATCATAAACACTACAGTGATGTATGCTTTTATTCTGAAGGGAATATCATAAACACTACAGTGAAGTATGCTTTTATTCTGAAGTCAATATCATAAACACTACAGTGAAGTATGCTTTTATTCTGAAGTCAATATCATAAACACTACAGTGATGTACGCTTTTATTCGGAAGTCAATATCATAAACACTACGGTGACACAGTATATCTGGATGTTCTGACAAGCTCAGCCATTCAGGACAATTCAACAATGTTTTTGTGAAAGTCCCACCTCATTATTGGTGATGGTTCTGGCACTGATCTTAGTTACCGTAACATGTTCCAACCCAGTGTGTTAGTAAGCAACACAAGCAGCTTAGAGCTCTGGTTTAGTCCCAGCTACAGGTCCTGTTCTCTAGGTCTGTCCTCTGGGTGGAAGAGAGGGATCAGGTAGTTCAGAGCTCTGGTTTAGTCCCAGCTACAGGTCCTGTTCTCTAGGTCTGTCCTCTGGGTGGAAGAGAGGGATCTGGCAGTTCAGAGCTCTGGTTTAGTCCCAGCTACAGGTCCTGTTCTCTAGGTCTGTCCTCTGGGTGGAAGAGAGGGATCTGGCAGTTCAGAGCTCTGGTTTAGTCCCAGCTACAGGTCCTGTTCTCTAGGTCTGTCCTCTGGGTGGAAGAGAGGGATCTGGCAGTTCAGAGCTCTGGTTTAGTCCCAGCTACAGGTCCTGTTCTCTAGGTCTGTCCTCTGGGTGGAAGAGAGGGATTAGGTAGTTCAGAGCTCTGGATTAGTCTCAGCTACAGGTCCTGTTCTCTAGGTCTGTCCTCTGGGTGGAAGAGAGGGATTAGGTAGTTTAGAGCTCTGGATTAATCTCAGCTACAGGTCCTGTTCTCTAGGTCTGTCCTCTGGGTGGAAGAGAGGGATCAGGTTGTTCAGAGCTCTGGATTAGTCCCAGCTACAGGTCCTGTTCTCTAGGTCTGTCCTCTGGGTGGAAGAGAGGGATTAGGTAGTTCAGAGCTCTGGATTAGTCTCAGCTACAGGTCCTGTTCTCTAGGTCTGTCCTCTGGGTGGAAGAGAGGGATTAGGTAGTTCAGAGCTCTGGATTAGTCCCAGCTACAGGTCCTGTTCTCTAGGTCTGTCCTCTGGGTGGAAGAGAGGGATCAGCGGTGAGATGGAGAAACAGACAAAGGATTGTGGTCTCCAAAGGAGACACCTGTTTCTCCCTTCCTCCTTTTCTCTCTATATCCCCCCTCTCCCTTTTTCCACCCCCCATTCTTTTCTCTCTCTCCCTCTCTCTCTGTCCATCAACATCTTTTGTCCTGGTCTCCTTTAAAGGTTCATCAAAGAGAACCAGGCACGCAGTTACTTTGGTGTGTCGTACGCCTAGGGACACACACACACACACACACACACACACACACACACACACTCACACTCACACTCACACTCACACTCACACTCTGACAGGGCAGGCTAGTCTGTTTGCCAGGACACACCTAGATCTGAACACATATGCGTAAACAGACCCTACACACATCCATCAGACCTGGATTCCCCCTCCCCCTCCCCCAGCCCAGGGTCCATCAGACCTGGATCCCCCCTCCCCCAGCCCAGGGTCCATCAGACCTGGATCACCCCCCCAGCCCAGGGTCCATCAGACCTGGATCCCTCCCCCCTCCCCCAGCCCAGGGTCCATCTACTACTAATACAGCTCCTGTTACTAATACAGCTCCTACAGCTCCTATTACTAATACAGCTCCTACAGCTCCTATTACTAATACAGCTCCTATTACTAATACAGCTCATACAGCTCCTATTACTAATACAGCTCCTATTACTAATACAGCTCCTACAGCTCCTATTACTAAAACAGCTCCTATTACTAATACAGCTCCTACAGCTCCTATTATTAATACAGCTCCTATTATTAATACAGCTCCTATTATTAATACAGCTCCTATTATTAATACAGCTCCTATTACTAATACAGCTCCTATTACTAATACAGCTCCTACAGCTCCTATTACTAATACAGCTCCTATTACTAATACAGCTCCTACAGCTCCTATTACTAATACAGCTCCTATTACTAATACAGCTCCTACAGCTCCTATTATTAATACAGCTCCTATTACTAATACAGCTCCTATTACTAATACAGCTCCTACAGCTCCTATTACTAATACAGCTCCTATTACTAATACAGCTCCTACAGCTCCTATTACTAATACAGCTCCTATTACTAATACAGCTCCTACAGCTCCTATTACTAATACAGCTCCTATTACTAATACAGCTCCTACAGCTCCTATTACTAATACAGCTCCTATTACTAATACAGCTCCTACAGCTCCTATTATTAATACAGCTCCTATTACTAATACAGCTCCTATTACTAATACAGCTCCTACAGCTCCTATTATTAATACAGCTCCTATTATTAATACAGCTCCTATTACTAATACAGCTCCTATTACTAATACAGCTCCTATTACTAATACAGCTCCTATTACTAACACAGCTCCTATTACTAATACAGCTCCTATTGCTAATACAGCTCCTATTACTAATACAGCTCCTATTACTAATACAGCTCCTATTATTAATACAGCTCCTATTACTAATACAGCTCCTATTACTAATACAGCTCCTATTACTAATACAGACCCTACAGCTCCTATTATTAATACAGCTCCTATTACTAATACAGCTCCTATTACTAATACAGCTCCTATTACTAATACAGCTCCTATTACTAATACAGCTCCTACAGCTCCTATTACTAATACAGCTCCTATTACTAATACAGCTCCTACAGCTCCTATTACTAATACAGCTCCTATTACTAATACAGCTCCTACAGCTCCTATTACTAATACAGCTCCTATTACTAATACAGCTCCTATTATTAATACAGCTCCTATTACTAATACAGCTCCTATTACTAATACAGCTCCTATTATTAATACAGCTCCTATTACTAATACAGCTCCTATTACTAATACAGCTCCTGTTACTAATACAGCTCCTATTATTAATACAGCTCCTACAGCTCCTATTACTAATACAGCTCCTATTACTAATACAGCTCCTATTACTAATACAGCTCCTATTACTAATACAGCTCCTATTATTAATACAGCTCCTATTACTAATACAGGTCCTATTACTAATACAGCTCCTACAGCTCCTATTACTAATACAGCTCCTATTATTAATACAGCTCCTATTACTAATACAGCTCCTATTACTAATACAGCTCCTACAGCTCCTATTACTAATACAGCTCCTATTACTAATACAGCTCCTACAGCTCCTATTACTAATACAGCTCCTATTACTAATACAGCTCCTACAGCTCCTATTATTAATACAGCTCCTATTACTAATACAGCTCCTATTACTAATACAGCTCCTACAGCTCCTATTACTAATACAGCTCCTATTACTAATACAGCTCCTACAGCTCCTATTACTAATACAGCTCCTATTACTAATACAGCTCCTACAGCTCCTATTACTAATACAGCTCCTATTACTAATACAGCTCCTACAGCTCCTATTACTAATACAGCTCCTATTACTAATACAGCTCCTACAGCTCCTATTATTAATACAGCTCCTATTACTAATACAGCTCCTATTACTAATACAGCTCCTACAGCTCCTATTATTAATACAGCTCCTATTATTAATACAGCTCCTATTACTAATACAGCTCCTATTACTAATACAGCTCCTATTACTAATACAGCTCCTATTACTAACACAGCTCCTACAGCTCCTATTACTAATACAGCTCATATTATTAATACAGCTCCTATTACTAATACAGCTCCTATTACTAATACAGCTCCTACAGCTCCTATTACTAATACAGCTCCTATTACTAATACAGCTCCTACAGCTCCTATTACTAATACAGCTCCTATTACTAATACAGCTCCTACAGCTCCTATTATTAATACAGCTCCTATTACTAATACAGCTCCTATTACTAATACAGCTCCTACAGCTCCTATTACTAATACAGCTCCTATTACTAATACAGCTCCTACAGCTCCTATTACTAATACAGCTCCTATTACTAATACAGCTCCTACAGCTCCTATTACTAATACAGCTCCTATTACTAATACAGCTCCTACAGCTCCTATTACTAATACAGCTCCTATTACTAATACAGCTCCTACAGCTCCTATTATTAATACAGCTCCTATTACTAATACAGCTCCTATTACTAATACAGCTCCTACAGCTCCTATTATTAATACAGCTCCTATTATTAATACAGCTCCTATTACTAATACAGCTCCTATTACTAATACAGCTCCTATTACTAATACAGCTCCTACAGCTCCTATTACTAATACAGCTCCTATTACTAATACAGCTCCTACAGCTCCTATTATTAATACAGCTCCTATTACTAATACAGCTCCTATTACTAATACAGCTCCTACAGCTCCTATTATTAATACAGCTCCTATTATTAATACAGCTCCTATTACTAATACAGCTCCTATTACTAATACAGCTCCTATTACTAATACAGCTCCTATTGCTAATACAGCTCCTATTACTAATACAGCTCCTATTACTAATACAGCTCCTATTATTAATACAGCTCCTATTACTAATACAGCTCCTATTACTAATACAGCTCCTATTACTAATACAGACCCTACAGCTCCTATTATTAATACAGCTCCTATTACTAATACAGCTCCTATTACTAATACAGCTCCTACAGCTCCTATTACTAATACAGCTCCTATTACTAATACAGCTCCTACAGCTCCTATTACTAATACAGCTCCTATTACTAATACAGCTCCTATTACTAATACAGCTCCTATTACTAATACAGCTCCTATTACTAATACAGCTCCTATTATTAATACAGCTCCTATTACTAATACAGCTCCTATTACTAATACAGCTCCTATTATTAATACAGCTCCTATTACTAATACAGCTCCTATTACTAATACAGCTCCTATTACTAATACAGCTCCTATTATTAATACAGCTCCTACAGCTCCTATTACTAATACAGCTCCTATTACTAATACAGCTCCTATTACTAATACAGCTCCTATTACTAATACAGCTCCTATTATTAATACAGCTCCTATTACTAATACAGGTCCTATTACTAATACAGCTCCTACAGCTCCTATTACTAATACAGCTCCTATTACTAATACAGCTCCTATTACTAATACAGCTCCTACAGCTCCTATTACTAATACAGCTCCTATTACTAATACAGCTCCTATTACTAATACAGCTCCTACAGCTCCTATTACTAATACAGCTCCTATTACTAATACAGCTCCTACAGCTCCTATTATTAATACAGCTCCTATTACTAATACAGCTCCTATTATTAATACAGCTCCTATTACTAATACAGCTCCTATTACTAATACAGCTCCTATTATTAATACAGCTCCTATTACTAATACAGCTCCTATTATTAATACAGCTCCTATTATTAATACAGCTCCTATTACTAATACTGCTCCTATTATTAATACAGAGAGATGACTATAGATCTATATAGTCTAGATCACTATAGATATATATACTGATTAGACGGGACAGGTTGTCTGTGAACTGGTTGTGAAATGGGTCTTTCCTGCAGGTCTAAGTTGTCTAGATCCTGGTAAGCAGCTGGTCCAGGGCTTGGCTGGACTCAGAGTCTGTCTGGAGGGACATCTCCTCTGCTAGCACACTCCTCTGGAAGTCCTGCAGGGAGAGAGACATCATCACACATGCTCAGATCACATCACTTCAGTGAATCTAATGGTGGCAAATCCCTGCTACTCCTGAACCACAGTATGAATAAATGGTACCAGTCTTTGGTACATAAACCCTCAATGTCCCTGCTACTCCTGAACCACAGTATGGATAAATGGTATCAGTCTTTGGTACATACACCCTCAATGTCCCTGCTACTCCTGAACCACAGTATGGATAAATGGTACCAGTCTTTGGTACATCAACCCTCAATGTCCCTGCTACTCCTGAACCACAGTATGGATAAATGGTACCAGTCTTTGGTACATCAACCCTCAATGTCCCTGCTACTCCTGAACCACAGTATGGATAAATGGTATCGGTCTTTGGTACATAAACCCCCAATGTCCCTGCTACTCCTGAACCACAGTATGGATAAATGGTATCAGTCTTTGCACCCTGTAGGTTGGGTTCTGATACGTAAGTCCTAATGTTCATGTTTGAAACATTAAATGTGTTTCTAGATCTCCTAAAGCTGTTCTTTGATGTTAACCTGAGGTATGTCCATGTTGTCCTCACAGCTTTCGATCAGCTGCAAAGGTTCAAATTTATTTGACATGGTGTTAACCTCTAGGAATGAATAGGTGTGTGTGAGGTGTGTGTGAGCGAGCCGTTGTGTGTGTGTGTGTGTGTGTGTGTGTGTGTGTTACCCTGAAGCAACGGAGTCGTGCCAGTCTTTCTCTGAGTCTTTGTTCCTGAGTGGAGGCCAACTCTGCTACATGATGACGCCACAGCTGCTCCTTTTCCTGACACACACACACACACACACACACACACACACACACACACACACAGGGGCATGTTACTCCTCTCTTCCCTCTTGATGGAAAGGGCTTGGTCTGACCCCTGACCTCTAAACCCTGACTCCTGACAGTTACATGCCTCAGCAGAGCCCGCCGGGATACTGTTTCCTGTGTGTGTGTGTGGCTGCTGCACAGATAGAGTTCTACATCTGGAAACTGTTCAATCAGAAATGCTCCTACCTTGTAATCTCTCCAAACATGTTTTGGCACCTCGTCAACAAGGAAGGAAGGAAGGAAGGAAGCTAGCTAGCTAGCTGGCTGGCTGGCTGGCTGGCTGGCTGGCTGGCTGGCTGGCTGGCTGGCTGGCTGGCTGGCTGGCTGGCTGGCTGGCTGGCTGGCTGGCTGGCTGGCTGGCTGGCTGGCTGGCTGGCTGGCTGGCTGGCTGGCTGGCTGGCTGGCTGGCTGGCTGGCTGGCTGGCTGGCTGGCTGGCTGGCTGGCTGGCTGGCTGGCTGGCTGGCTGGCTGGCTGGCTGGCTGGCTGGCTGGCTGGCTGGCTGGCTGGCTGGCTGGCTGGCTGGCTGGCTGGCTGGCTGGCTGGCTGGCTGGCTGGCTGGCTGGCTGGCTGGCTGGCTGGCTGGCTGGCTGGCTGGCTGGCTGGCTGGCTGGCTGGCTGGCTGGCTGGCTGGCTGGCTGGCTGGCTGGCTGGCTGGCTGGCTGGCTGGCTGGCTGGCTGGCTGGCTGGCTGGCTGGCTGGCTGGCTGGCTGGCTGGCTGGCTGGCTGGCTGGCTGGCTGGCTGGCTGGCTGGCTGGCTGGCTGGCTGGCTGGCTGGCTGGCTGGCTGGCTGGCTGGCTGGCTGGCTGGCTGGCTGGCTGGCTGGCTGGCTGGCTGGCTGGCTGGCTGGCTGGCTGGCTGGCTGGCTGGCTGGCTGGCTGGCTGGCTGGCTGGCTGGCTGGCTGGCTGGCTGGCTGGCTGGCTGGCTGGCTGGCTGGCTGGCTGGCTGGCTGGCTGGCTGGCTGGCTGGCTGGCTGGCTGGCTGGCTGGCTGGCTGGCTGGCTGGCTGGCTGGCTGGCTGGCTGGCTGGCTGGCTGGCTGGCTGGCTGGCTGGCTGGCTGGCTGGCTGGCTGGCTGGCTGGCTGGCTGGCTGGCTGGCTGGCTGGCTGGCTGGCTGGCTGGCTGGCTGGCTGGCTGGCTGGCTGGCTGGCTGGCTGGCTGGCTGGCTGGCTGGCTGGCTGGCTGGCTGGCTGGCTGGCTGGCTGGCTGGCTGGCTGGCTGGCTGGCTGGCTGGCTGGCTGGCTGGCTGGCTGGCTGGCTGGCTGGCTGGCTGGCTGGCTGGCTGGCTGGCTGGCTGGCTGGCTGGCTGGCTGGCTGGCTGGCTGGCTGGCTGGCTGGCTGGCTGGCTGGCTGGCTGGCTGGCTGGCTGGCTGTATTGAAGTGGCTTGTTGTATTTAGGTGTCTATGGTTGATAGATGAGAATGGCTGGAAATGAAACAAACATGATGGCCAAGGCCAGACACACTGTGTGACTTATGTAAGTCTGAAGCTCCATCAGTTTGTTGATACATGTGGTTGCAGGCAGCCAGTGATGTGGACAGTCAGTGATGTATAAAGCCTGTTATGTGGACAGTCAGTGATGTGGACAGCCAGTGATATATAAAGCCAGTGATCATTGTTGATACATGTGGTTCTATATAGAGAGAGAGTTCTGTCAGTCTGTAGCTCCATCAGTTTGTTGATACATGTGGTTGCAGGCAGCCAGTGATGCAGAGAGCCAGTGATGTGGACAGCCAGTGATGTATAAAGCCTGTTATGTAGACAGTCAGTGATATGTACAGCCAGTGATATATAAAGCCAATGATGTGGACAGTAAGTGATGTATAAAGCCAGTGATGTATAAAGCCAGTGATGTGGACAGTCAGTGATGTGGACAGTCAGTGATGTGGACAGCCAGTGATGTGGACAGCCAGTGATGCAGAGACACAGCGGAAGCAACCACAACAGCATGCTTGTTTCACATGCACCTATGCACAGACACAGCCTGTTAGAGAGTAGACTGCTCTCAGCTCGCAGCGTGTGTGAGTGTCTGCTGTGAGGCAGCAGCTCCAGCCCCGGGTCAGTTGTTTGGTTGAGGACAGGAACAGAGTCTCACAGTGAACCGTGCTAAACGACCATCGCTACGACGCAAATCACCTTCAGTTACTGCAGCCTGGCTTCATGGCAGTGTTGAGGGATGTGAGGTTATTAAAAGGCTCTATGTGTGTGTTACCTTCCTACTCTCCTCCAGGTCTCGGATTCTGTCCTGCTCCTGCTGCACTCGCTCCCGACGCCGCCGCACCTGGCAACCATAGGAAGCTACATCACAGGAACTTACATCACAGGAAGTTACATTGCACTGCTGCAGTTATGAACCAGTAAAATCAGAAAGGGCCAGAGAAAACCCCTAGTTTACGAAACCCAGTTAGGGTAATCTCAGGTAGATATCCACCCTCTCCTAGAGAGAGATAGAGGTATATACTCACCCTCTCCTAGAGAGATAGAGGTATATACTCACCCTCTCCTATAGAGATAGAGGTATATACTCACCCTCTCCTAGAGAGATAGAGGTATATACTCACCCTCTCCTAGAGAGATAGAGGTGGCTCTCAAGAGAAGACAGGCTATGTGCTCACTGCCCACAAAATGAGGTGGAAACTGAGCTGCACTTCCTAACCTCCTGCCCAAGGTATGACCATATTAGAGAGACATATTTCCCTCAGATTACACAGATCCACAAAGAATTCGAAAACGAATCCAAATTTGAAAAACTCCCATATCTACTGGGTGAAATTCCACAGTGTGCCATCACAGCAGCAAGATTTGTGACCTGTTGCCACGAGAAAAGGGCAACCAGTGAAGAACACACACCATTGTAAATACAACCCATATTTATGCTTATTTATTTTATATTGTGTCCTTTAACCATTTGTACATTGTTAAAACACTGTATATATATATATGACATTTGTAAAGTCTTTACTGTTTTGAAACCTCTGTATGTGTAATGTTTACTGTTAATTTTTGTTGTTTTTCACTTTATATATTCACTTTGTATGTTGTCTACCTCACTTGCTTTGGCAATGTTAACACATGTTTCCCATGCCAATAAAGCCCTTGAATTGAATTGAATTGAATAGAGGTAGATGTCCACCCTCTCCTAGAGAGATAGAGGTATATATTCACCCTCTCCTAGAGAGATAGAGGTATATACTCACCCTCTCCTAGAGAGATAGAGGTAGATGTCCACCCTCTCCTAGAGAGATAGAGGTAGATGTCCACCCTCTCCTAGAGAGATAGAGGTATATATTCACCCTCTCCTAGAGAGATAGAGGTAGATGTCCACCCTCTCCTAGAGAGATAGAGGTATATATTCACCCTCTCCTAGAGAGATAGAGGTATATACTCACCCTCTCCTAGAGAGATAGAGGTAGATGTCCACCCTCTCCTAGAGAGATAGAGGTAGATGTCCACCCTCTCCTAGAGAGATAGAGGTATATATTCACCCTCTCCTAGAGAGATAGAGGTATATACTCACCCTCTCCTAGAGAGATAGAGGTAGATGTCCACCCTCTCCTAGAGAGATAGAGGTAGATGTCCACCCTCTCCTAGAGAGAGAGATAGAGGTAGATGTCCACGCTCTCCTAGAGAGAGAGATATAGGTAGATGTCCACGCTCTCCTAGAGAGAGAGAGATAGAGGTATATATTCACGCTCTCCTAGAGAGAGAGATAGAGGTATATATTCACCCTCTCCTAGAGAGAGAGATAGAGGTAGATACTCACCCTCTCCTAGAGAGATAGAGGTAGATGTCCACGCTCTCCTAGAGAGATAGAGGTATATATTCACCCTCTCCTAGAGAGATAGAGGTAGATGACCACCCTCTCCTAGAGAGATAGAGGTATATACTCACCCTCTCCTAGAGAGATAGAGGTATATATTCACCCTCTCCTAGAGAGATAGAGGTAGATACTCACCCTCTCCTAGAGAGATAGAGGTAGATATCCACCCTCTCCTAGAGAGACAGAGGTATGTACTCACCCTCTCTACTTTGTCTTCCTTCCAGTCTTCTCCCAGCGTGTCTGTCTCCTTGTGGCTGTTCCCCTTCTCTCCCAGGAACGCATAGTCCTCCTCCTTACACATCCCTCTCATGGACTACAGAATGACATCATCACATCCCTCTCATGGACTACAGAATGACATCATCACATTCCCCCCATGGACTACAGAATGACATCATCACATCCCTCTCATGGACTATAGAATGACATCATCACATCCCCCTCACTGGGATGACATCTGTCACGTTCAAAACGGCTGGGACCTGGAATCTCGTAACTCGGAAATTTCAGACTCTAAAAAATGAGCTCTTACTTGGAAAAATTATTAGTCAACCAACCAGTTGGTCAACCAACTCAGAATCTTGCTGCGTTTAAAACAGGAAACTCAGAAAAATGCAAGGTCAAATCATGACTTCAGTGATCTTCAGGTCGGAAAGTTTGAGCTATAGAAAGAAGCCTGAGTTCCCGAGTTGGAACTTTGAGTGGGATGACAGTGTTTTTTTCCTGAGTTCCCGAGTTGGAACTTTGAGTGGGATGACAGTGTTCTTTTCCTGAGTTCCCGAGTTCCCGAGTTGAAACTTTGAGTGGGATGACAGTGTTTTTTTCCTGAGTTCCCGAGTTGGAACTTTGAGTGGGATGACAGTGTTCTTTTCCTGAGTTCCCAGTTGGAACTTTGAGTGGGATGACAGTGTTTTTTTCCTGAGTTCCCGAGTTAGAACTTTGAGTGGGATGACAGTGTTTTTTTCCTGAGTTCCCGAGTTGGAACTTTGAGTGGGATGACAGTGTTTTTTTCCTGAGTTCCCGAGTTGGAACTTTGAGTGGGATGACAGTGTTTTTTTCAGAGTTCCCAGTTGTTTTGAACACGTCATGGTGCCACGTTCATATGCTAGTTAGAACTAGGAAACTCTGAAATATCCAACTTGCTGATACGTTGAAAGCTGCACGTGTATAACTGTAACCAGTTAACAATTCGTACATTTCAGAGTTTCCTAGTTCCGACTAGTACTTGAACGCAGCCATCCTCCTCGTGAACTACAGAACGACATCATGATCTAATAACATCCCCCTCGTGGACTACATAATGACATCATGATCTAATAACATCCCCCTCGTGAACTACAGAATGACATCATGATCTAATAACATCCCCCTCGTGGACTACATAATGACATCATGATCTCATTTCATCCCCCTCGTGAACTACAGAATGACATCATGATATCATAACATCCCCCTTGTGGACTACAGAATGACATCATGATCTCATATCCTCCCCCCATGGACTAGAGGAGGAGACTGATTGTGCTTTTAAGACAACTGGGAACTTAGGGGGGAAAAAAAGTTCAAATCATGATGTAAGTGATCTTCAGGTCAGAAGGTCGGAGCTCTAGAAAGATGCCTGAGTTCCCGCGTTGGAATTCCGAGTTGGATGACCGCTCAAAATGATTTGTCCCAGTTTGAGCTCATTTTTTCCAGAGTTCCCAGTTTGTCTTGAAGGCACTGAAGTCTTAGTGTACAAGAACCCAGGAGAGAACCATGTATGTCCCAGTGAGATGCACATGTCTTGTTAAAGTTGGACAACAGTTTACACTTACCTTAGACATGGGAATCCCTTCAAACTTAACAACATGGTCCATCCTGGACAGGAAGGACACAGTTACTACACACACAGCTACAGTTACTACAAAGTTACTACACACACAGCTACAGTTACTACACAGTTACTACACACACAGGTACAGTTACTACACACACAGCTACAGTTACTACACAGTTACTACACACACAGGTACAGTGAATACACAGTTACTACTACACACAGGTACAGTTAATACACAGTTACTACACACAGCTACAGTTACTACACAGTCACTAAACACACAGCTACAGTTACTACACACACAGCTACAGTTACTACACAGTTACTACACACACAGGTACAGTTACTACACAGTTACTACACACACAGCTACCGTTACTACACAGTTACTACACACACAGCTACAGTTACTACACACACAGCTACAGTTACTACACAGTTACTACACACACAGCTACAGTTACTACACACACAGATACAGTTACTACACAGTTACTACAAACACAGCTACCGTTACTACACAGTTACTACACACACAGCTACAGTTACTACACACACAGCTACAGTTACTACACAGTTACTACACACACAGGTACAGTTACTACACACACAGCTACAGTTACTACACAGTTACTACACACACAGGTACAGTTACTACACACACAGCTACAGTTACTACACAGTTACTACACACACAGCTACAGTTACTACACACACAGCTACAGTTACTACACAGTTACTACACACACAGCTACAGTTACTACACAGTTACTACACACACAGCTACCGTTACTACACAGTTACTACACACACAGGTCCAGTTACTACACACACAGCTACAGTTACTACACCGTTTCTACACACACAGGTACATTTACTACACACACAGCTACAGTTACTACACACACAATTACAGCTACTACACAGTTACTACACACACAGCTACAGTTACTACACAGTTACTACACACACAGCTACCGTTACTACACAGTTACTACACACACAGGTACAGTTACTACACAGTTTCTACATACACAGGTACAGTTACTACACAGTTACTACACACACAGCTACAGTTACTACACAGTTTCTACACACACAGGTACATTTACTACACACACAGCTACAGTTACTACACACACAATTACAGCTACTACACAGTTACTACACACACAGCTACAGTTACTACACAGTTACTACACACACAGCTACAGTTACTACACAGTTTCTACACACACAGGTACAGTTACTACACACACAGCTACAGTTACTAAACACACAGCTACAGTTACTACACACACAGCTACAGTTACTACACACACAGCTACAGTTACTACACACACAGCTACAGTTACTACACACACAGCTACAGTTACTAAACACACAGGTACAGTTACTACACACACAGCTACAGTTACTACACAGTCACTAAACACACAGCTACAGTTACTACACACACAGCTACAGTTACTACACAGTTACTACACACACAGCTACAGTTTCTACACAGTTACTACACACACAGCTACAGTTACTACACACACAGCTACAGTTACTACACAGTCACTAAACACTGCTACAGTTACTACACACACAGCTACAGTTACTACACAGTTACTACACACACAGCTACAGTTACTACACAGTTTCTACATACACAGGTACAGTTACTACACAGTTACTACACACACAGCTACAGTTACTACACACACAGCTACAGTTACTACACAGTTACTACACACAGGTACAGTTACTGCACACACAGCTACAGTTTCTACACACACAGCTACAGTTACTACACACACAGCTACAGTTACTACACAGTTTCTACACACACAGGTACAGTTACTACACACACAGCTACAGTTACTACACAGTTACTACACACACAGCTACCGTTACTACACAGTTACTACACACACAGGTACAGTTACTACGCACACAGGTACAGTTACTACACAGTTACTACACACACAGCTACAGTTTCTACACAGTTACTACACACAGGTACAGTTACTACACACACAGCTACAGTTACTACACAGTTACTACACACACAGGTACAGTTACTGCACACACAGCTACAGTTACTACACAGTTACTACACACAGGTACAGTTACTGCACACACAGCTACAGTTTCTACACAGTTACTACACACACAGCTACAGTTACTACACACACAGCTACAGTTACTACACACACAGGTACAGTTACTAAACACACAGCTACAGTTACTACACACACAGCTACAGTTACTACACAGTTACTGCACACACAGCTACAGTTTCTACACACACAGCTACAGTTACTACACAGTTTCTACACACACAGGTACAGTTACTACACACACAGCTACAGTTACTACACAGTTACTACACACACAGCTACCGTTACTACACAGTTACTACACACACAGGTACAGTTACTACACACACAGGTACAGTTACTACACAGTTACTACACACACAGCTACAGTTTCTACACAGTTACTACACACAGGTACAGTTACTACACACACAGCTACAGTTACTACACAGTTACTACACACACAGGTACAGTTACTGCACACACAGCTACAGTTACTACACAGTTACTACACACAGGTACAGTTACTGCACACACAGCTACAGTTTCTACACAGTTACTACACACACAGCTACAGTTACTACACACACAGCTACAGTTACTAAACACACACAGGTACAGTTACTACACACACAGCTACAGTTACTACACACACAGCTACAGTTACTACACACACAGCTACAGTTACTACACACACAGCTACAGTTACTACACACACAGCTACAGTTACTAAACACACAGCTACAGTTACTACACACAGGTACAGTTACTGCACACACAGCTACAGTTTCTACACAGTTACTACACACACAGCTACAGTTACTACACACACAGCTACAGTTACTAAACACACAGCTACAGTTACTACACACACAGCTACAGTTACTACACACACAGCTACAGTTACTACACACACAGCTACAGTTACTACACAGTTACTACACACAGGTACAGTTACTGCACACACAGCTACAGTTTCTACACACACAGCTACAGTTACTACACACACAGCTACAGTTACTACACAGTTACTACACACACAGCTACAGTTACTACACAGTTACTACACACAGGTACAGTTACTGCACACACAGCTACAGTTACTACACACACAGCTACAGTTACTACACAGTTACTACACACACAGCTACAGTTACTGCACACACAGCTACAGTTACTACACAGTTACTACACACAGCTACAGTTACTACACACACAGCTACAGTTACTACACAGTTACTACACACACAGCTACCGTTACTACACACACAGCTACAGTTTCTACACACAGCTACAGTCACTAAACACACAGCTACAGTTACTACACACACAGCTACAGTTACTACACAGTTACTACACACACAGCTACAGTTACTACACAGTTACTACACACAGGTACAGTTACTGCACACACAGCTACAGTTACTACACACACAGCTACAGTTACTACACAGTTACTACACACACAGCTACAGTTACTGCACACACAGCTACAGTTACTACACAGTTACTACACACAGCTACAGTTACTACACACACAGCTACAGTTACTACACACACACAGCTACAGTTACTACACACACAGCTACAGTTTCTACACACAGCTACAGTCACTAAACACACAGCTACAGTTACTACACACACAGCTACAGTTACTGCACACACAGCTACAGTTACTAAACACACAGCTACAGTTACTACACAGTTTCTACACACACAGGTACAGTTACTACACAGTTACTACACACAGGTACAGTTACTGCACACACAGGTACAGTTACTACACAGTTACTACACACACAGCTACAGTTACTACACACACAGCTACAGTTACTACACAGTTACTACACACACAGCTACAGTTACTACACACACAGCTACAGTTACTACACAGTTACTACACACACAGCTACAGTTACTACACACACAGCTACAGTTACTACACACACACAGCTACAGTTACTACACACACACGGCTACAGTTAATACACAGTTAGTACAGTTGACATATTGCAGTAAACTTTACACACACACATGCTCCCCAGTTAGCATATACAGTGCCTTGCGAAAGTATTCGGCCCCCTTGAACTTTGCGACCTTTTGCCACATTTCAGGCTTCAAACATAAAGATATAAAACTGTATTTTTTGTGAAGAATCAACAACAAGTGGGACACAATCATGAAGTGGAACGACATTTATTGGATATTTCAAACTTTTTTAACAAATCAAAAACTGAAAAATTGGGCGTGCAAAATTATTCAGCCCCCTTAAGTTAATACTTTGTAGCGCCACATTTTGCTGCGATTACAGCTGTAAGTCGCTTGGGGTATGTCTCTATCAGTTTTGCACATCGAGAGACTGACATTTTTTTCCCATTCCTCCTTGCAAAACAGCTCGAGCTCAGTGAGGTTGGATGGAGAGCATTTGTGAACAGCAGTTTTCAGTTCTTTCCACAGATTCTCGATTGGATTCAGGTCTGGACTTTGACTTGGCCATTCTAACACCTGGATATGTTTATTTTTGAACCATTCCATTGTAGATTTTGCTTTATGTTTTGGATCATTGTCTTGTTGGAAGACAAATCTCCGTCCCAGTCTCAGGTCTTTTGTAGACTCCATCAGGTTTTCTCCCAGAATGGTCCTGTATTTGGCTCCATCCATCTTCCCATCAATTTTAACCATCTTCCCTGTCCCTGCTGAAGAAAAGCAGACCCAAACCATGATGCTGCCACCACCATGTTTGACAGTGGGGATGGTGTGTTCAGCTGTGTTGCTTTTACGCCAAACATAACATTTTGCATTGTTGCCAAAATGTTCAATTTTGGTTTCATCTGACCAGAGCACCTTCTTCCACATGTTTGGTGTGTCTCCCAGGTGGCTTGTGGCAAACTTTAACCGACACTTTTTATGGATATCTTTAAGAAATGGCTTTCTTCTTGCCACTCTTCCATAAAGGCCAGATTTGTGCAATATACGACTGATTGTTGTCCTATGGACAGAGTCTCCCACCTCAGCTGTAGATCTCTGCAGTTCATCCAGAGTGATCATGGGCCTCTTGGCTGCATCTCTGATCAGTCTTCTCCTTGTATGAGCTGAAAGTTTAGAGGGACGGCCAGGTCTTGGTAGATTTGCAGTGGTCTGATACTCCTTCCATTTCAATATTATCGCTTGCACAGTGCTCCTTGGGATGTTTAAAGCTTGGGAAATGTTTTTGTATCCACATCCGGCTTTAAACTTCTTCACAACAGTATCTCGGACCTGCCTGGTGTTCCTTGTTCTTCATGATGTTCTCTGCGCTTTTAACGGACCTCTGAGACTATCACAGTGCAGGTGCATTTATACGGAGACTTGATTACACACAGGTGGATTGTATTTATCATCATTAGTCATTTAGGTCAACATTGGATAATTCAGAGATCCTCACTGAACTTCTGGAGAGAGTTTGCTGCACTGAAAGTAAAGGGGCTGAATAATTTTGCACGCCCAATTTTTCAGTTTTTGATTTGTTAAGAAAGTTTGAAATATCCAATAAATGTCGTTCCACTTCATGATTGTGTCCCACTTGTTGTTGATTCTTCACAAAAAAATACAGTTTTATATCTTTGTTTGAAGCCTGAAATGTGGCAAAAGGTCGCAAAGTTCAAGGGGGGCGAATACTTTCGCAAGGCACTGTACATAGTTAAACACACACACACACACACACACACACACACACACACACACACACACACACACACACACACACACACACACACACACACACACACACACACACAGTTGGTAAATTCACAGTTAAACACTAATAGTTAGTTACCATGCCAACAGCTCCACACTCAGTCACATTAAACCTTCTCACACAATACTCATTGTCTATTAGTACTACTAATTTAAGACTACTAAGTCAAATAGAATATGTTATTTGCATTTGTTCCAGTATTGTCCTACTATAAGCTACTGTCCTAGTTAAGGCAGTCAGATGCACTGACCTGAGGCCTGGTCTGGTAGGCTGCAGCCTTCTGTGTCTCTGTAGAGTCCTCTGGTCTGTCTCTCTGTGTGTCCGTAGAGTCCTCTGGTCTGTCTCTCTGTGTCTCTGTAGAGTCCTCTGGTCTGTCTCTCTGTAGAGTCCTCTGGTCCGTCTCTCTGTGTGATGTCCCGTTGTTTGTCCACTGATCATTATTATAGCCAGGGTGTCCACTGATCCTCCCATGTTACAGCGTGACCACACGTCTCAGAGATGGCAGCTATTTCAGCAGCGACCTGTCAGAAGTGGCACTCTCCCACTAATAAAGAAACGCTGTCACGGGGTGACTGATGGAGCTGCTGGGGGTATCGTTCCACCACGGGGTGACTGATGGAGCTGCTGGGGTGTCGTTCCACCACGGGGTGACTGATGGAGCTGCTGGGGGTGTCGTTCCACCACGGGGTGACTGATGGAGCTGCTGGGGGTGTCGTTCCACCACGGGGTGACTGATGGAGCTGCTGGGGTGTCGTGTCACCACGGGATGACTGATGGAGCTGCTGGGGGTGTCGTTCCACCACGGGGTGACTGATGGAGCTGCTGGGGTGTCGTTCCACCACGGGGTGACTGATGGAGCTGCTGGGGGTGTCGTTCCACCACGGGGTGACTGATGGAGCTGCTGGGGTGTCGTTCCACCACGGGGTGACTGATGGAGCTGCTGGGGGTGTCGTTCCACCACGGGGTGACTGATGGAGCTGCTGGGGTGTCGTTCCACCACGGGGTGACTGATGGAGCTGCTGGGGTGTCGTTCCACCACGGGGTGACTGATGGAGCTGCTGGGGGTGTCGTTCCACCACGGGGTGACTGATGGAGCTGCTGGGAGTGTCGTTCCACCACGGGGTGACTGATGGAGCTGCTGGGGTGTCGTTCCACCACGGGGTGACTGATGGAGCTGCTGGGGTGTCGTTCCACCACGGGGTGACTGATGGAGCTGCTGGGGGTGTCGTTCCACCACGGGGTGACTGATGGAGCTGCTGGGGTGTCGTTCCACCACGGGGTGACTGATGGAGCTGCCGGGGTGTCGTTCCACCACGGGGTGACTGATGGAGCTGCTGGGGTGTCGTTCCACCACGGGGTGACTGATGGAGCTGCTGGGGGTGTCGTTCCACCACGGGGTGACTGATGGAGCTGCTGGGGGTGTCGTTCCACCACGGGGTGACTGATGGAGCTGCTGGGGTGTCGTTCCACCACGGGGTGACTGATGGAGCTGCTGGGGTGTCGTTCCACCACGGGGTGACTGATGGAGCTGCTGGGGGTGTCGTTCCACCACGGGGTGACTGATGGAGCTGCTGGGGTGTCGTTCCACCACGGGGTGACTGATGGAGCTGCTGGGGTGTCGTTCCACCACGGGGTGACTGATGGAGCTGCTGGGGTGTCGTTCCACCACGGGGTGACTGATGGAGCTGCTGGGGGTGTCGTTCCACCACGGGGTGACTGATGGAGCTGCTGGGGGTGTCGTTCCACCACAGGGTGACTGATGGAGCTGCTGGGGGTGTCGTTCCACCACGGGGTGACTGATGGAGCTGCTGGGGTGTCGTTCCACCACGGGGTGACTGATGGAGCTGCTGGGGGTATCGTTCCACCACGGGGTGACTGATGGAGCTGCTGGGGGTGTCATGCCACCACGGGGTGGCTGATGGAGCTGCTGGGGGTGTCGTTCCACCACGGGGTGACTGATGGAGCTGCTGGGGTGTCGTTCCACCACGGGGTGACTGATGGAGCTGCTGGGGGTGTCGTGCCACCACGGGGTGACTGATGGAGCTGCTGGGGGTGTCGTTCCACCACGGGGTGACTGATGGAGCTGCTGGGGTGTCGTTCCACCACGGGGTGACTGATGGAGCTGCTGGGGGTGTCGTTCCACCACGGGGTGACTGATGGAGCTGCTGGGGGTGTCGTGCCACCACGAGGTGACTGATGGAGCTGCTGGGGGTGTCATTCCACCACGGGGTGACTGATGGAGCTGCTGGGGGTGTCGTTCCACCACGGGGTGACTGATGGAGCTGCTGGGGGTGTCATGCCACCACGGGGTGACTGATGGAGCTGCTGGGGGTGTCAATACTCTTCCCTGAGGCTCTGATGGGGGGGTTGGGTGTCATGTCAGCTGGGGGGACTGTTGTCATGTTTGTGTTGTTTTCCAGACCTGGGTACCACCCCCTACAGAATGTGCCTGGGCTGGCAGTGATTTACCCATGAGGTCACCATTCAAGCCTCAGTAACACAAGAAGAGGAAAGGACAGGAGAGAGGGATCACTGGCCTAGAAGAGGACACAACAGGAGAGATAGGGATCACTGGCCTAGAAGAGGACACGACAGGAGAGAGAGGGATCACTGGCCTAGAAGAGGACACAACAGGAGAGAGAGGGATCAATGGCCTAGAAGAGGACACAACAGGAGAGAGAGGGATCACTGGCCTAGAAGAGGACACAACAGGAGAGAGGGATCACTGGCCTAGAAGAGGACACAACAGGAGAGAGAGGGATCACTGGCCTAGAAGAGGACACAACAGGAGAGAGGGATCATTGGCATAGAAGAGGACACAACAGGAGAGAGAGGGATCACTGGCCTAGAAGAGGACACAACAGGAGAGAGAGGGATCACTGGCCTAGAAGAGGACACAACAGGAGAGAGGGATCACTGGCCTAGAAGAGGACACAACAGGAGAGAGGGATCACTGGCATAGAAGAGGACACAACAGGAGAGAGAGGGATCACTGGCCTAGAAGAGGACACAACAGGAGAGAGGGATCACTGGCCTAGAAGAGGACACAACAGGAGAGAGAGGGATCACTGGCCTAGAAGAGGACACAACAGGAGAGAGGGATCACTGGCCTAGAAGAGGACACAACAGGAGAGAGAGGGATCACTGGCCTAGATGAGGACACAACAGGAGAGAGGGATCACTGGCATAGAAGAGGACACAACAGGAGAGAGAGGGATCACTGGCCTAGAAGAGGACACAACAGGAGAGAGGGATCACTGGCCTAGAAGAGGACACAACAGGAGAGAGAGGGATCACTGGCCTAGAAGAGGACACAACAGGAGAGAGGGATCACTGGCCTAGAAGAGGACACAACAGGAGAGAGAGGGATCACTGGCCTAGAAGAGGACACAACAGGAGAGAGGGATCAATGGCCTAGAAGACAAGAAAAAAAAAAAGAAGACAGACGCCTCTCAGAGAGTTGTCTTCTTTAACTGTTGTCAGGAGGGAGTCTTGACAGGGATGAGTGTTAACTCTCTGAGAGGCTTTATCTGTTGTCAGGAGGGAGTCTTGACAGGGATGGGTGTTAACTCTCTGAGAGGCTTTAACTGTTGTCAGGAGGGAGTCTTGACAGGGATGAGTGTTAACTCTCTGAGAGGCTTTATCTGTTGTCAGGAGGGAGTCTTGACAGGGATGGGTGTTAACTCTCTGAGAGGCTTTAACTGTTGTCAGGAGGGAGTCTTGACAGGGATGAGTGTTAACTCTCTGAGAGGCTTTATCTGTTGTCAGGAGGGAGTCTTGACAGGGATGGGTGTTAACTCTCTGAGAGGCTTTAACTGTTGTCAGGAGGGAGTCTTGACAGGGATGAGTGTTAACTCTCTGAGAGGCTTTATCTGTTGTCAGGAGGGAGTCTTGACAGGGATGGGTGTTAACTCTCTGAGAGGCTTTAACTGTTGTCAGGAGGGAGTCTTGACAGGGATGAGTGTTAACTCTCTGAGAGGCTTCATCTGTTGTCAGGAGGGAGTCTTGACAGGGATGAGTGTTAACTCTCTGAGAGTCTTTATCTGTTGTCAGGAGGGAGTCTTGACAGGGATGAGTGATAACTCTCTGAGAGGCTTATGTCTTCTTTAACTGTTGTCAGGAGGGAGTCTTGACAGGGATGAGTGTTAACTCTCTGAGAGGCTTTCACTGTTGTCAGGAGGGAGTCTTGACAGGGATGAGTGTTAACTCACTGAGTGGCTTCAACTGTTGTCAGGAGGGAGTCTTGACAGGGATGAGTGTTAACTCGCTGAGAGGCTTATGTCTTCTTTAACTGTTGTCAGGAGGGAGTCTTGACAGGGATGAGTGTTAACTCTCTGAGAAGCTTTAACTGTTGTCAGGAGGGAGTCTTGACAGGGATGAGTGTTAACTCTCTGAGAGGCTTATGTCTTCTTTATCTGTTGTCAGGAGGGAGTCTTGACAGGGATGAGTGTTCACTTTCTGAGAGGCTTTAACTGTTGTCAGGAGGGAGTCTTGACAGGGATGCGTGTTAACTCTCTGAGAGGCTTATGTCTTCTTTATCTGTTGTCAGGAGGGAGTCTTGACAGGGATGAGTGTTAACTCTATGAGAGGCTTTCACTGTTGTCAGGAGGGAGTCTTGACAGGGACGAGTGTTAACTATCTGAGAGGCTTTAACTGTTGTCAGGAGGGAGTCTTGACAGGGATGAGTGTTAACTCTCTGAGAGGATTTAACTGTTGTCAGGAGGGAGTCTTGACAGGGATGAGTGTTAACTCTCTGAGAGGCTTTAACTGTTGTCAGGAGGGAGTCTTGACAGGGATGAGTGTTAACTCTCTGAGAGGCTTTAACTGTTGTCAGGAGGGAGTCTTGACAGGGATGAGTGATAACTCTCTGAGAGGCTTATGTCTTCTTT
Source organism: Oncorhynchus mykiss (assembly GCF_013265735.2). Classification (NCBI taxonomy): domain Eukaryota; kingdom Metazoa; phylum Chordata; class Actinopteri; order Salmoniformes; family Salmonidae; genus Oncorhynchus; species Oncorhynchus mykiss. The sequence goes on along the minus strand of NW_023493674.1, from coordinate 287,077 downwards.
AACTGTTGTCAGGAGGGAGTCTTGACAGGGATGAGTGATAACTCTCTGAGAGGCTTATGTCTTCTTTAACTGTTGTCAGGAGGGAGTCTTGACAGGGATGAGTGTTAACTCTCTGAGAGGCTTTCACTGTTGTCAGGAGGGAGTCTTGACAGGGATGAGTGTTAACTCTCTGAGTGGCTTCAAATGTTGTCAGGAGGGAGTCTTGACAGGGATGAGTGTTAACTCGCTGAGAGGCTTATGTCTTCTTTAACTGTTGTCAGGAGGGAGTCTTGACAGGGATGAGTGTTAACTCTCTGAGAAGCTTTAACTGTTGTCAGGAGGGAGTCTTGACAGGGATGAGTGTTAACTCTCTGAGAGGCTTTAACTGTTGTCAGGAGGGAGTCTTGACAGGGATGAGTGTTAACTCTGAGAGGCTTATGTCTTCTTTATCTGTTGTCAGGAGGGAGTCTTGACAGGGATGAGTGTTCACTTTCTGAGAGGCTTTAACTGTTGTCAGGAGGGAGTCTTGACAGGGATGCGTGTTAACTCTCTGAGAGGCTTATGTCTTCTTTATCTGTTGTCAGGAGGGAGTCTTGACAGGGATGAGTGTTAACTCTATGAGAGGCTTTCACTGTTGTCAGGAGGGAGTCTTGACAGGGACGAGTGTTAACTATCTGAGAGGCTTTAACTGTTGTCAGGAGGGAGTCTTGACAGGGATGAGTGTTAACTCTCTGAGAGGATTTAACTATTGTCAGGAGGGAGTCTTGACAGGGATGAGTGTTAACTCTCTGAGAGGCTTTAACTGTTGTCAGGAGGGAGTCTTGACAGGGATGAGTGTTAACTCTCTGAGAGGCTTTAACTGTTGTCATGAGGGAGTCTTGACAGGGATGAGTGTTAACTCTCTGAGAGGCTTATGTCTTTTTTATCTGTTGTCAGGGCTATTCCAGGAAATACAGAGCACACAGGGTTAGCGTCCCAAAGAGCACCCTGTTCCCTAGGGGCCCTGTTCAAATGCTTCACACTCTATGGGGAATAGGGTGCTTTAGAGCCCTGGTCAACAGTAGTGCACTATATAGGGAATAGGGTGCCATTTGGGACGTAATCTAAGACTTCACACTCATGATATTTATAGACAGACAACTTGTGTTGTTGCTCACTGCTGCTGGACTTCCTGTTCCTGCTGTGGGCGGGGGGGTCCGAGGATTGACGGGGGGAGCCCAATTCCCAACTCAGCAGGACTGCATCCTGGAGCGATGTTTGTCCAAATCTCTGGCCTCGTTCCGCTGGGCAGGACTGGAGCTGGGGGAGAGAGCCTGGGGTTGGTCTAGGTGAGAGGGGATGTGGCTGGGTTAGGTAAACATACTGATGGGGAGGAGGAGTTGGGCTGGGTCAGGCTGGGGGAGAGAGCCTGGGGTTGGTCTAGGTGAGAGGGGATGTGGCTGGGTCAGGCTGGGGGAGAGAGCCTGGGGTTGGTCTTGGTGAGAGGGGATCTCCCTCTCTACCTCTCTCTCTACCTCCCTCTCTACCTCTCTCTACCTCCCTCTCCCCTCTACCTCTCCCTCTATCTCCCTCTCTACCTCCCTCTCTACCTACAGTTGAAGTCAGAAGTACATACACTTAGGTTGGAGTCATTAAAACTCATTTTTCAACCACTCCACAAATGTCTTGTTAACAAACTATAGTTTCGGCAAGTCGGTTAGGACATCTACTTTGTACATGACACAAGTAATTTTTACAACAATTATTTACAGACAAATTATTTCACTTATAATTCACTGTATCACAATTCCAGTGGGTCAGAAGTTTGCATACACTGAGTTGACTGTGCCTTTAAACAGCTTGGAACATTCCAGAAAATTATGTCATGGCTTTAGAAGCTTCTGATAGGCTAATTGACATAATTTGAGTCAATTGGAGGTGTACCTGTGGATGTATTTCAAGGCCTACCTTCATACTCAGTGTCTCTTTACTTGACATCATGGGAAAATCAAAAGAAATCAGCCAAGATCTCAGAAAATAAATGTAGACCTCCACAAGTCTGGTTCATCCTTGGGAGTAATTTCCAAATGCCTGAAGGTACTACGTTCATCTGTACAAACAATAGTAAGCAAGTTTAAACACCATGGGATGACGCAGCCATCATACCGCTCAGGAAGGAGACGCGTTCTGTCTACTCGAGAAAAGTGCAAATCAATCCCAGAACAACAGCAAAGGACCTTGTGAAGATGCTGGAGGAAACAGGTACAAAAGTATCTATATCCACAGTAAAACGAGTCCTATATCAACACAACCTGAAAGGCCGCTCAGCAAGGAAGAAGCCACTGCTCCTAAACCACCATATAAAAGCCAGACTACGGTTTGCAACGGCACATGGAGACAAAGATCGTACGTTTTGGAGAAATGTCCTCTGGTCTGATGAAACTAAAATAGAACTGTTTGGCCATGATGACCATCGTTATGTTTGGAGGAAAAAGGGGGAGGCCTGCAAGCCTAAGAACACCATCCGAACCGTGAAGCACGGGGGTGGCAGCGCTTTGCTGCAGGAGGGACTGGTTGTCACGTTCTGACCATCGTTCTTGTGTGTTTTCCTTGTTTTAGTGATGGTCAGGACGTGAGCTGGGTGGGCATTCTATGTTGTGTGTCTGGTTTGTCTATTTCTGTGTTTGGCCTGATACGGTTCTCAATCAGAGGCAGGTGTTAGTCATTGTCTCTGATTGGGAACCATATTTAGGTAGCCTGTTTTGTGTGGGGTTTTGTGGGTGATTGTTCCTGTCTTTGTGGCACCAGATAGGACTGTTTTGGTTTTTTCACGGTTCTTGTTTTTGTAGATTGTTGTACTTACATCTTTATTAAATATGCACAAAACTAACCACGATGCATCTTGGTCCGCCTCTCTTTCCCCAGAAGAAAACCGTTACACTGGTGCACTTCACAAAATAGACGGCATCATGAGGAAAGAAAATGATGTGGATATATTGAAGCAACATCTCAAGACATCAGTCAGGAAGTTAAAGCTTGGTCTTAAATGGCTCTTCCAAATGGACAATGACCCCAAGCATACGTCCAAAGTTGTGGTAAAATGGCTTAAGGACAACAAAGTCAAGGTATTGGAGTGGCCATTACAAAGCCCTGACCTCAATCCCATAGAATATTTGTGGACAGAACTGAAAAAGCGTTTGCGAGCAAGGAGGCCTACAAACCTGACTCAGTTACACCAGCTCTGTCAGGAGGAATGGGACAAAATTCACCCAACTTATTGTGGGAAGCTTGTGGAAGGCTACCCAAAACGTTTGACCCAAGTTAAACACTTACAGGCAATGCTTACAAATACTAATTGAGTGTATGTAAACTTCTGACCCACTAGGTATGTGATGAAAGAAATAAAAGCTGAAATAAATCATTCTCTACTATTATTCTGACATTTCACATTCTTAAAATAAAGTGGTGATCCCAACTGACCTAAAACAGGGATTATTTACTATGATTAAATGTCAGGAATTGTGAAAAACTGAGTTCAAATGTATTTGGCGAAGGTGTATGTAAACTTCTGACTTCAACTGTATCCCCCTCTCTCTTTCTCTCTCCCTCCTCCTCTCACCACCTCTCTTTCTTGATCTCCCTCTGGCTCGCTCTCACTCTCTCACTCACTCCCTCTCTTTGTCTCTCTCTCGCTCACTCCCTCTCTTTCTCTCTCTCTCTCTCACTCACTCACTCCCTCTCTTTGTCTCTCTCTGGCAGCCTCTCTCTCTCCCTTCCTCCCTCTCTGGCAGCCTCTCTCTCTCCCTCCCTCCCTCTCTGGCAGCCTCTCTCTCTCCCTTCCTCCCTCCCTCTCTGGCATCCTCTCTCTCTCCCTTCCTCCATCTCTGGCAGCCTCTCTCTCTCCCTTCCTCCCTCTCTGGCAGCCTCTCTCTCTCCCTTCCTCCCTCTCTGGCAGCCTCTCTCTCTCCCTTCCTCCCTCTCTGGCAGCCTCTCTCTCTCCCTCCCTTCCTTCCTCCCTCTCTGGCAGCCTCTCTCTCTCCCTCCCTTCCTTCCTCCCTCTCTGGCAGCCTCTCTCTCTCCCTCCCTTCCTTCCTCCCTCTCTGGCAGCCTCTCCCTCCCTCCCTCCCTCCCTCCCGCCCTCTTTCTGTCTCTGTCATTGGAACCTACTGCTGGACAGTCACAGACCCACAGGATGTAACTCAGTAATAACACACACAGGTAGAGACTGAGTTATAGAAAACATGGTCATGTTTATTCATGTTTCACCACACAGATGGACGGACAGACAGACAGACAGACAGATGGGCTGTGAGTCCTGATCTGTTGGCGAGGGTAGAGTCAAAGGGATAGCATCTGTAAGCTCTGCTCTGGGGTCAGTTCTCAGTAGAGTCAGATGAATAGAGGACAGAGTCTTTAAGCGCTGCTCTGGGGTCAGTTCTCAGTGTGTTTAACAGAACACTGTACTGTGATGGAGCAGGCTGGAGGTCAGGACAGCACCGGAGATTTACCCAATCAACTAAACATCCAGAAGTACAGAGTAAAAGACAGACAGAACACAGTACAGGCAGTATAGTCAGTTTACACCAGCCATCTAATAGGTCGCTAACAGAACTACTACCATCCAACAGACTCTTCACTAGAACTCATGTTTTGTCACGTTGACTTCAGTCCTACAGCCTGGATGGGGTTGGGGGGGGGGGGGGGGGGTCACGTATCCTTTAGCTGTCCTTAAATGTGCGATGTTTGGCACATTCTCCTCATTAAATAGCTGGGAACTCTAAAGAAGAAGAAAACAACATTCCTTGTCCAGGAAATGCATTGGATTCAGCACTGGAGGTTGTATGTGTCTCTAAACACCAAGTGGTTAGAAGCAGCCAGAGTGACATTGGGTTAGCATGGTAACAGCAGGGCACTCCAATGTCCTCCAAACCAACAGAAACCATGTGACAGAATATCCAATGGGTTCTAGAATCTACTACAGTGTCAACAATGGATGTAGGAGATCCTCTGTGTGTGGATACAGTTTCAGACCTGTCCAGGTGTATCGGTGGGTATTAGAGTGTATCGGTGGGTATTAGAGTGTATTAGAGTGTATCGGTGGGTATTAGAGTGTATCGGTGGGTATTAGAGTGTATTAAAGTGTATCGGTGGGTATTAAAGTGTATTAAAGTGTATCGGTGGGTATTAAAGTGTATCGGTGGGTATTAAAGTGTATTAAAGTGTATCGGTGGGTATTAAAGTGTATCGGTGGGTATTAAAGTGTATTAAAGTGTATCGGTGGGTATTAAAGTGTATCGGTGGGTATTAAAGTGTATTAAAGTGTATCGGTGGGTATTAAAGTGTATCGGTGGGTATTAAAGTGTATTAAAGTGTATCGGTGGGTATTAAAGTGTATTAAAGTGTATCGGTGGGTATTAAAGTGTATCGGTGGATATTAAAGTGTATTAAAGTGTATCGGTGGGTATTAAAGTGTATCGGTGGGTATTAAAGTGTATCTGTGGGTATTAAAGTGTATCGGTGGGTATTAAAGTGTATCGGTGGGTATTAAAGTGTATCTGTAGGTACTAAAGTGTATCGGTGGGTATTAAAGTGTATCGGTGGGAATTAAAGTGTATCGGTGGGTATTAAAGTGTATCTGTAGGTATTAAAGTGTATCGGTGGGTATTAAAGTGTATCGGTGGGTATTAAAGTGTATCGGTGGGTATTAAAGTGTATCGGTGGGTATTAAAGTGTATCTGTAGGTACTAAAGTGTATCGGTGGGTATTAAAGTGTATCGGTGGGAATTAAAGTGTATCGGTGGGTATTAAAGTGTATCTGTAGGTATTAAAGTGTATCGGTGGGTATTAAAGTGTATCGGTGGGTATTAAAGTGTATCGGTGGGTATTAAAGTGCATCTGTGGGTATTAAAGTGGATCGGTGGGTATTAAAGTGTATCGGTGGGTATTAAAGTGTATCGGTGGGTATTAAAGTGTATCGGTGGGTATTAAAGTGTGTCGGTGGGTATTAAAGTGTATCGGTGGGTATTAAAGTGTATTAAAGTGTATCTGTGGGTATTAAAGTGTATTAAAGTGTATCGGTGGGTATTAAAGTGTGTCGGTGGGTATTAAAGTGTATCGGTGGGTATTAAAGTGTATTAAAGTGTATCTGTGGGTATTAAAGTGTATTAAAGTGTATCGGTGGGTATTAAAGTGTGTCGGTGGGTATTAAAGTGTATCTGTGGGTATTAAAGTGTATCGGTGGGTATTAAAGTGTATCGGTGGGTATTAAAGTGTATGTGTGTATGACTGTGTAATAAATTGTACTGGTGTGTGTTGTAGATAGGCAGGGTGTAGGTCTGTGGGAGAACTCCTATCTGTAATGATGTGGGTGGTATAGGTCTGTGGGAGAACTCCTATCTGTAATGGTGTGGGTGGTATAGGTCTGTGGGAGAACTCCTATCTGTAATGGTGTGGGTGGTATAGGTCTGTGGGGGAACTCCTATCCTTAATGGTGTGGGTGGTATAGGTCTGTGGGAGAACTCCTATCTGTAATGGTGTGGGTGGTATGGGTCTGTTGGAGAACTCCTATCTGTAATGATGTGGGTGGTATAGGTATGTGGGGGAACTCCTATCCTTAATGGTGTGGGTGGTATAGGTCTGTGGGAGAACTCCTATCTGTAATGATGTGGGTGGTATAGGTATGTGGGGGAACTCCTATCCTTAATGGTGTGGGTGGTATAGGTCTGTGGGAGAACTCCTATCTGTAATGGTGTGGGTGGTATAGGTCTGTGGGAGAACTCCTATCTGTAATGGTGTGGGTGGTATGGGTCTGTTGGAGAACTCCTATCTGTAATGATGTGGGTGGTATAGGTATGTGGGGGAACTCCTATCCTTAATGGTGTGGGTGGTATAGGTCTGTGGGAGAACTCCTATCTGTAATGGTGTGGGTGGTATAGGTCTGTGGGAGAACTCCTATCTGTAATGGTGTGGGTGGTATAGGTCTGTGGGAGAACTCCTATCTGTAATGGTGTGGGTGGTATAGGTCTGTGGGAGAACTCCTATCTGTAATGGTGTGGGTGGTATAGGTCTGTGGGAGAACTCCTATCTGTAATGGTGTGGGTGGTATAGGTATGTGGGGGAACTCCTATCTGTAATGGTGTGGGTGGTATAGGTATGTGGGGGAACTCCTATCTGTAATGGTGTGGGTGGCCAGTTCTTCTCCAGCTGTTATCACAGGAGAACAATGCAACGATGATGTTCCACTCTATAGGTAATTGGTTCTAACCCCCTCTCTGTTCCACTCTATAGGTCATTGGTTCTAACCCCCTCTCTGTTCCACTCTATAGGTCATTGGTTCTAACCCCCTCTCTGTTCCACTCTATAGGTCATTGGTTCTAACCCCCTCTCTGTTCCACTCTATAGGTCATTGGTTCTAACCCCCTCTCTGTTCCACTCTATAGGCCATTGGTTCTAACCCCCTCTCTGTTCCACTCTATAGGTCATTGGTTCTAACCCCCTCTCTGTTCCACTCTATAGGTCATTGGTTCTAACCCCCTCTCTGTTCCACTCTATAGGTCATTGGTTCTAACCCCCTCTCTGTTCCACTCTATAGGTCATTGGTTCTAACCCCCTCTCTGTTCCACTCTATAGGTCATTGGTTCTAACCCCCTCTCTGTTCCACTCTATAGGCCATTGGTTCTAACCCCCTCTCTGTTCCACTCTATAGGTCATTGGTTCTAACCCCCTCTCTGTTCCACTCTATAGGTCATTGGTTCTAACCCCCTCTCTGTTCCACTCTATAGGTCATTGGTTCTAACCCCCTCTCTGTTCCACTCTATAGGCCATTGGTTCTAACCCCCTCTCTGTTCCACTCTATAGGTCATTGGTTCTAACCCCCTCTCTTTTCCACCCTATAGGTAATTGGTTCTAACCCCCTCTTTGTTCTACCCTATAGGTAATTGGTTCTAACCCCATCTGTTTCCACCCCCGGGTCTCTGCTGTCAGTCAGCTTCTTATAATCCCTTCTCTGTTCCATAATATAGGCCAGTGGTTCCACCCTTCTGATATTTCCCTGTTGTCTGAATCGCCCCTTCCTCTCCCCTCCTCCCCTCTGCTGGTGTAAAGGAGCTCCATGGTCAGGTTGTTAAAGGTCTATATTTGGGTCAGATGGTTTCTAGTGGTGCCTGTATCAACATCGTATAGCTGTATAATCCTACTGGAGTTGGAGAATCTATGAAACTCCTTCTTAAATATAACCTCTGGTTTAAACTCTCATTCCTTACTTTGTCAGCCTGTCAATCCCCCTCCCTGCATCAAAGCTTTAGTAACTTTGTTAACTCTGTGTTAGCTGCCTGAGTTGGTCTGGTTTCGCTGTCTCTATGTGGCCTGTGGGATGGAACTTTACAATTTGTGTAAATGTTCTGTGATGGTTGCATGGTTGTTCTGTGATGGTTGTATGAATGTTATGAGATGGTTGTATGGATGTTCTGTGATGGTTGCATGGTTGTTCTGTGATGGTTGCATGGTTGTTCTGTGATGGTTGCATGGTTGTTCTGTGATGGTTGCATGGTTGTTCTGTGATGGTTGCATGTTTGTTCTGTGATGGTTGCATGGTTGTTCTGTGATGGTTGCATGGTTGTTCTGTGATGGCTGTATGGTTGTTCTGTGATGGCTGTATGGTTGTTCTGTGATGGCTGTATGGTTGTTCTGTGATGGTTGTATGGATGTTAGGAGATGGATTGTATGAATGTTCTGTGATTGTTGTATGAATGTTATGAGATGGTTGTATGGATGTACTGTGATGGTTGCATGGTTGTTCTGTGATGGTTGCATGGTTGTTCTGTGATGGTTGCATGGTTGTTCTGTGATGGTTGTATGGATGTTAGGAGATGGATTGTATGAATGTTCTGTGATTGTTGTATGAATGTTATGAGATGGTTGTATGGATGTTCTGTGATGGCTGTATGGTTGTTCTGTGATGGTTGCATGATTGTTCTGTGATGGCTGTATGGTTGTTAGGAGATGGATTGTATGAATGTTCTGTGATTGTTGTATGAATGTTATGAGATGGTTGCATGGTTGTTCTGTGATGGTTGCATGGCTGTTCTGTGATGGTTGCATGGTTGTTCTGTGATGGTTGCATGGCTGTTCTGTGATGGTTGCATGGTTGTTCTGTGATGGTTGCATGGTTGTTCTGTGATGGTTGCATGGCTGTTCTGTGATGGCTGTATGGTTGTTAGGAGATGGATTGTATGAATGTTCTGTGATTGTTGTATGAATGTTATGAGATGGTTGTATGGATGTTATGAGATGGCTGTACGGATGTTATGAGAAGGTTGTATGAATGTTAGGAGATGGTTGTATGGATGTTATGAGAAGGTTGTATGAATGTTAGGAGATGGTTGTATGAATGTTCTGTGATGGTTGTATGGATGTTATGAGGGGCCTCCCGAGTGGCTCAGTAGTCTAAGGCTGTGCCACTAGAGATCCTGGGTTCGAGTCCAGGCTCTATCGCAGCCGGCAGCGACCGGGAGACCCATGAGACGGCATCCAGGTTAGGGGAGGGCTCTTGTCCCAATCCACACTAGCTACTCCTGTGGTGGGCCGGGTGCAATGCATGCTGACACGGTCGCCAGGTGTACGGTGTTTCCTCCCACACGTTGGTGCGGCTGGCTTCTGGCTTAAGCGGGCATTGTGTCAAGAAGCAGTGCGGCTTGGCTGGGTTGTATTTCAGAGGACGCATGGCTCTCGACCTTCGCCTCGAGTCCGTCGCCGCAAGTCCGTCGCCTCGAGTCCGTCGCCGCGAGTCCGTCGCCGCGAGTCCGTCGCCTCGAGTCCGTCGCCGCGAGTCCATAAGGGAGTTGCAGCGATGGGACAAGACTGTATCTATCAGTTGGATACCACGAAATTGGGGAGAAAAAGGGGTAAAAATTCAAAGTAAATTATATCCTGTGATGGTTGTATGAATGTTCTGTGATGGTTGTGTGGAGGTTCCTCCCAATACATTGAGGTTGACAGGTCTTCATAGTGTTCTCTGACCCTGAGGTAGTGTTAGGGGTCAGGGTTAGGTAGGGTTAGTGAGGTAGGGTTAGGGGTCAGGGTTAGGTAGGGTTACTGAGGTAGGGTTAGGGTTCAGGGTTAGGTAGGGTTAGTGAGGTAGGGTTGGGGTTCAGGGTTAGGTAGGGTTACTGAGGTAGTGTTAGGGGTCAGGGTTAGGTAGGGTTACTGAGGTAGGGTTGGGGGTCAGGGTTAGGTAGGGTTAGTGAGGTAGGGTTAGGGGTCAGGGTTAGGTAGGGTTAGTGAGGTAGGGTTAGGGGTCAGGGTTAGGTAGGGTTAGTGAGGTAGGGTTAGGGGTCAGGGTTAGGTAGGGTTACTGAGGTAGGGTTAGGGGTCAGGGTTAGGTAGGGTTACTGAGGTAGGGTTGGGGTTCAGGGTTAGGTAGGGTTACTGAGGTAGGGTTAGGGGTCAGGGTTAGGTAGGGTTACTGAGGTAGGGTTGGGGGTCAGGGTTAGGTAGGGTTACTGAGGTAGGGTTAGGGGTCAGGGTTAGGTAGGGTTAGTGAGGTAGGGTTAGGGATCAGGGTTAGGTAGGGTTAGTGAGGTAGGGTTAGGGGTCAGGGTTAGGTAGGGTTACTGAGGTAGGGTTGGGGTTCAGGGTTAGGTAGGGTTACTGAGGTAGTGTTAGGGGTCAGGGTTAGGTAGGGTTACTGAGGTAGGGTTGGGGGTCAGGGTTAGGTAGGGTTACTGAGGTAGGGTTAGGGGTCAGGGTTAGGTAGGGTTACTGAGGTAGGGTTGGGGGTCAGGGTTAGGTATGGTTACTGAGGTAGGGTTAGGGGTCAGGGTTAGGTAGGGTTAGTGGAGTAGGGTTAGGGGTCTGGGTTGTTTGTTTGGTAGGGTTAGTTTGATAGACAGGTGTCAGATTTAGTGTCTGAGCCTGAACCAACTGACCTCTAAACTCTAACCTCTGACCTAGAAGTCTTATGAATAGCTCTCTGGCATTGCTGTCTGACCTCGTACCCGACAGGAAGTCTGAGGTCTTATGCAACACACAACTCTGTCCTCCAGACTTCCAAATGACATCAATGTATGATTTAGGTAAAAGCCCACCCGACAGAGAGTGATCTGAAGCTGGGATTGGCCTGTCGTAAAGCATCTTACAGGCTAGCTTAGGGGTTTCAATCCTAGCTCTGTACATATGAACATGTCCTTAGGCAGCTTTCCACTCCCTAAGACACCATGTCATTAGCTATGGCACAGTCTGATGTGAGCCTGATACCTGCTACCTACCTGCTAACCTGCCTCAACACTTCAACCTACCTGCTGCTTGCCCTCAACATCACAGAGTTCTATCAGGTTCTACTGGGTTCACTCGGGTTCTACTAGATTCTACCAGGTTCTAACAGGTTCTGAGGTTCTACCAGGTTCTATTAGGGTCTATCATACTGTTCCACTGTTCTCAGGGCGGGGTATCACCAAACATAGAGGTGAGCATTCACCAAGGTTAGAAGTTGGCTTTAGACTTAGAGAGTGGAGGTGGCTTTAGGCTTAGAGAGTGGAGGTGGCTTTAGGCTTAGAGAGTGGAGGTGGCTTTAGGCTTAGAGAGTGGAGGTGGCTTTAGGCTTAGAGAGTGGAGGTGGCTTTAGGATTAGACGTTGGGTTTCGGGTTAGAGGTTGGAGATGGTCAGACAGGACCAGATTAACAGGAAGAGGAGGGGGCTGAGAGGCTTTGGTCCTGATAACATTAGTGGAACATGACCTAATGAGGCCAGACAGACCTGCTCCATGTGCTCTATACATACTGCCCAGCCTCCCTACAGCCACAGCTCTTCCAGGCCAGAGGCCTGGTACCAAAGTACCATATCAGACCTCATGTATTGAGCCTGGATGATACAGCAAAACCTATAGTTACTACATCATGGAAAACCCAAACATGTCTGGTCTGTTGTATGTCAGCACGTCTGTTGTATGTCAGCGCGTCTGTCGTCTGTCAGCACGTCTGTTGTATGTCAGCACGTCTGTCAGCACGTCTGTTGTATGTCAGCACGTCTGTTGTATGTCAGCACGTCTGTCGTCTGTCAGCACGTCTGTCAGCACGTCTGTCAGCACGTCTGTCAGCACGTCTGTTGTATGTCAGATCGTCTGTCGTATGTCAGCACGTCTGTCAGCACGTCTGTCGTCTGTCAGCACGTCTGTCAGCACGTCTGTTGTATGTCAGATCGTCTGTCGTATGTCAGCACGTCTGTCAGCACGTCTGTCGTCTGTCAGCACGTCTGTCGTCTGTCAGCACGTCTGTCAGCACGTCTGTTGTATGTCAGATCGTCTGTCGTATGTCAGCACGTCTGTCAGCACGTCTGTCGTCTGTCAGCACGTCTGTCAGCACGTCTGTCGTCTGTCAGCACGTCTGTCAGCACGTCTGTCATCTGTCAGCACGTCTGCCGTATACCCGTACATGTTCGTGGTTTGTCCATACATCCAGACAGTACATATTTAGTCCACAATAACATTTGGACCAGATTTCTGTTTTCAACAGTCAGAGCAGTGATGTCATAGAATGAGCTGAATGACAGTGTAGATCCCCTACTCCACACCTGGTGATGTCATATCTTCTTTTTCATCTGCTGCCCTAGGTATATCAACAAGGCACGTCGTCTCTTCATACTAGGCTGTACTGTCCAGCCCAATGGTAGAGTCTCTCCATGCTAGGCTGTACTGTCCTGCCCAATGGTAGAGTCTCTCCATGCAAGGCTGTACTGTCCAGCCCAATGGTAGAGTCTCTCCATGCTAGAATGTACTGTCCAGCCCAATGGTAGAGTCTCTCCACAATAGGCTGTACTGTCCAGCCCAATGATAGAGTCTCTCCATACAAGGCCGTACTGTCCAGCCCAATGGTAGATTGTCTCCATACAAGGCCGTACTGTCCAGCCCAATGGTAGAGTCTCTCCATGCTAGGCTGTACTGTCCAGCCCAATGGTAGAGTCTCTCCATGCTAGGCTGTACTGTCCAGCCCAATGGTAAAGTCTCTCCATGCTAGGCTGTACTGTCCAGCCCCATTGTAGATTCTCTCCATGCTAGGCTGTACTGTCCAGCCCAATGGTAAAGTCTCTCCATGCTAGGCTGTACTGTCCAGCCCCATGGTAGAGTCTCTCCATGCTAGGCTGTACTGTCCAGCTCCATGGTCTGAGTCTGAAGATGCTAGGCTGTGTGGTGGCTGTGGAGCCGCATGTTAGGAGTTCTTGGTTTATTTATTTTTATTTTTTTTCCTTTGATGATGACTTCAATAAATAACAAATATATTTATATATCATATATAGCCATGTAGAAACTACATGTATTTCACATAACTTAAATAATAATTTATATGTACAGCCCCCCCTTCATAATAAGGAAATATATTCCATAATGTCTATGGTCGAGTTGTGTGTTTACGTCCTGCGGTGTTTCCGTGACAACGCACAGACACAGGAAGTGTCTATCCGTATCCAGCGCCAGCCCACAGAGGTCCGGTCCTGCGTCAGAGCTCTGACGTACGTCTGAGAGGTCTTACACTGCGAGTTCCAGTGTTTGTCATCGATGCCACGACAGCCGCTCTTAAAAGGTTTGGCAGTCCGACACTTGGTCTCATAGAAGTACTGCTTAACAAAGTTGCTTTCGGCGGTTCCCATCTTTATCTGATCCAGGACGGTGACCTGACGACCCCTGATGTCCACCGCATTCGTCTTGTCTGTCACCCACTGTGATTGGCTGTCACAGACAGAGTACTCCCCGCGGTAACTCTTGTGTTCTGCGTATCTCTTCCTGCGGGTCTTGTTGGTTCTGTCAGAGCTGCCCACATAGTCATCTATAGAGTAGAGCGGAGGAGGCTGCAGGGGAGCCCGCTCACTCAGCAGGACCCGGGGAGAGTTGTAGTGTTTCTGCTGCTCCAGCAGGTCAGACGACCTGGGCTGGTACAGCGAGCTGCGCCTCTCCAGGAATCTACTGTCGTCCAGAGGGGTGTCAATGGCGAGCAGGCCCAACGGTGGCAATGTGTCCCGGGCCTGCCTGTCCTGGCCCTCACCCTGCCTCCCCCGGCCGCGGGTCAGGTCCGCCTGCAGCAGCTGGATGATGAGGGAGTTGATGGGGTCCTGGGTGGGCGGGGGCTGCTGGCGCTCCATGTGCGTTGCCTGGATACCGTAGAGGTACGCTAGGAACAACACATACAGCAACATGGACATCACTAGATTCACCTGTAAGATCTGTGGAGTAGAGACAGAATATCAGTTATTAATCACCTATAATCAATAATTACACCACTAGATTCACCTGTAAGATCTGTGGAGTAGAGGAGACAGGATATCAGTTATTAATCACCTATAATCAATAATTACACCACTAGATTCACCTGTAAAATCTGTGGAGTAGAGGATTCAGAATATCAGTTATTAATCACCTATAATCAGTAATTACACCACTAGATTCACCTGTAAGATCTGTGGAGTATAGGAAACAGAATATAAGTTATTAATCACCTATAATCAATAATTACACCACTAGATTCACCTGTAAGTTCTGTGGAGTAGAGACAGAATATCAGTTATTAATCACCTATAATCAATAATTACACCACTAGATTCACCTGTAAGATCTGTGGAGTAGAGGAGACAGACTATCAGGTATGAATCACCTATAATCAATAATTACACCACTAGATTCAGTTATTCTGGATTCAGTTACTGATTCAGATACTGATTCAGATACTGATTCAGATCAGTTATAATTTATTAATCACCTGGAGCATTATCAATGTTTTATATTCTGAATCTAGAATCATGCCAAAATGCTAATAGAATTAGTCCTGGAGCATTATGAATGTTGTTTTATGTTCTGAATCTAGAATCATGCCAAAATGCTAATGGAATTAGTCCTGGAACATTATCAATGTTTTATATTCTGAATCTAGAATCATGCCAAAATGCTAATAGAATTAGTCCTAGAACATTATGAATGTTGTTTTATATTCTGAATCTAGAATCATGACAAAATGCTAATGGAATTAGCCCTGGAGCATTATCAATGTTTTATATTCTGAATCTAGAATCATGCCAAAATGCTAATAGAATTAGTCCTAGAACATTATGAATGTTGTTTTATATTCTGAATCTAGAATCATGACAAAATGCTAATGGAATTAGCCCTGGAGCATTATGAATGTTGTTTTATGTTCTGAATCTAGAATCATGCCAAAATGCTAATAGAATTAGCCCTGGAGCATTATGAATGTTGTTTTATGTTCTGAATCTAGAATCATGCCAAAATGCTAATAGAATTAGTCCTAGAACATTATCAATGTTGTTTTATGTTCTGAATCTTGAATCATGCCAAAATGCTAATAGAATTAGTCCTGGAACATTATGAATGTTGTTTTATGTTCTGAATCTAGAATCATGCCAAAATGCTAATAGAATTAGTCCTAGAACATTATCAATGTTGTTTTATGTTCTCAATCTTGAATCATGCCAAAATGCTAATAGAATTAGTCCTGGAACATTATGAATGTTGTTTTATGTTCTGAATCTAGAATCATGCCAAAATGCTAATGGCAATAGTCCTGGAGCATTATGAATGTTGTTTTATATTCTGAATCTAGAATCATGCCAAAATGCTAATGGAATTAGTCCTGGAACATTATGAATGTTGTTTTATGTTCTGAATCTAGAATCATGCCAAAATGCTAATAGAATTAGTCCTGGAACATTATGAATGTTGTTTTATGTTCTGAATCTAGAATCATGCCAAAATGCTAATGGCATTAGTCCTGGAACATTATGAATGTTGTTTTATGTTCTGAATCTAGATTCATGCCAAAATGCTAATAGAATTAGTCCTGGAACATTATGAATGTTGTTTTATGTTCTGAATCTAGAATCATGCCAAAATGCTAATGGAATTAGTCCTGGAACATTATGAATGTTGTTTTATGTTCTAAATCTAGAATCATGCCAAAATGCTAATAGAATTAGTCCTGGAACATTATGAATGTTGTTTTATGTTCTGAATCTAGAATCATGCCAAAATGCTAATGGAATTAGTCCTGGAACATTATGAATGTTGTTTTATGTTCTGAATCTAGAATCATGCCAAAATGCTAATGGAATTAGTCCTGGAGCATTATGAATGTTGTTTTATATTCTGAATCTAGAATCATGCCAAAATGCTAATGGAATTAGTCCTGGAGCATTATGAATGTTGTTTTATATTCTGAATCTAGAATCATGCCAAAATGCTAATAGAATTAGTCCTGGAACATTATGAATGCTGTTTTATATTCTGAATCTAGAATCATGCCAAAATGCTAATGGAATTAGTCCTGGAGCATTATGAATGTTTTATATTCTGAATCTAGAATCATGACAAAATGCTAATAGAATTAGTCCTGGAGCATTATGAATGTTGTTTTATATTCTGAATCTAGAATCATGACAAAATGCTAATAGAATTAGTCCTGGAGCATTATGAATGTTTTATATTCTGAATCTAGAATCATGACAAAATGCTAATAGAATTAGTCCTGGAGCATTATCAATGTTTTATATTCTGAATCTAGAATCATGCCAAAATGCTAATAGAATTAGTCCTGGAACATTATCAATGTTGTTTTATGTTCTGAATCTAGAATCATACCAAAATTCTAATAGAATTAGTCCTGGAGCATTATGAATGTTGTTTTATGTTCTGAATCTAGAATCATGCCAAAATGCTAATGGAATTAGTCCTGGAGCATTGTGAATGTTTTATATTCTGAATCTAGAATCATGCCAAAATGCTAATGGAATTAGTCCTGGAGCATTATGAATGTTGTTTTATATTCTGAATCTAGAATCATGCCAAAATGCTAATGGAATTAGTCCTGGAGCATTATGAATGCTGTTTTATATTCTGAATCTAGAATCATGCCAAAATGCTAATGGAATTAGTCCTGGAGCATTATGAATGTTTTATATTCTGAATCTAGAATCATGACAAAATGCTAATAGAATTAGTTCTGGAGCATTATGAATGTTTTATATTCTGAATCTAGAATCATGACAAAATGCTAATAGAATTAGTCCTGGAGCATTATCAATGTTTTATATTCTGAATCTAGAATCATGCCAAAATGCTAATATAATTAGTCCTGGAACATTATCAATGTTGTTTTATGTTCTGAATCTAGAATCATACCAAAATTCTAATAGAATTAGTCCTGGAGCATTATGAATGTTGTTTTATATTCTGAATCTAGAATCATGCCAAAATGCTAATAGAATTAGTCCTGGAACATTATGAATGTTGTTTTATGTTCTGAATCTAGAATCATGCCAAAATGCTAATAGAATTAGTCCTGGAACATTATGAATGTTGTTTTATGTTCTGAATCTAGAATCATGCCAAAATGCTAATGGAATTAGTCCTGGAGCATTGTGAATGTTGTTTTATATTCTGAATCTAGAATCATGCCAAAATGCTAATAGAATTAGTCCTGGAACATTATGAATGTTGTTTTATGTTCTGAATCTAGAATCATGCCAAAATGCTAATGGAATTAGTCCTGGAACATTATGAATGTTGTTTTATGTTCTAAATCTAGAATCATGCCAAAATGCTAATAGAATTAGTCCTGGAACATTATGAATGTTGTTTTATGTTCTGAATCTAGAATCATGCCAAAATGCTAATGGAATTAGTCCTGGAACATTATGAATGTTGTTTTATGTTCTGAATCTAGAATCATGCCAAAATGCTAATGGAATTAGTCCTGGAGCATTATGAATGTTGTTTTATATTCTGAATCTAGAATCATGCCAAAATGCTAATGGAATTAGTCCTGGAGCATTATGAATGTTGTTTTATATTCTGAATCTAGAATCATGCCAAAATGCTAATAGAATTAGTCCTGGAACATTATGAATGCTGTTTTATATTCTGAATCTAGAATCATGCCAAAATGCTAATGGAATTAGTCCTGGAGCATTATGAATGTTTTATATTCTGAATCTAGAATCATGACAAAATGCTAATAGAATTAGTCCTGGAGCATTATGAATGTTGTTTTATATTCTGAATCTAGAATCATGACAAAATGCTAATAGAATTAGTCCTGGAGCATTATGAATGTTGTTTTATATTCTGAATCTAGAATCATGCCAAAATGCTAATGGAATTAGTCCTGGAGCATTATGAATGTTTTATATTCTGAATCTAGAATCATGACAAAATGCTAATAGAATTAGTCCTGGAGCATTATGAATGTTTTATATTCTGAATCTAGAATCATGACAAAATGCTAATAGAATTAGTCCTGGAGCATTATCAATGTTTTATATTCTGAATCTAGAATCATGCCAAAATGCTAATAGAATTAGTCCTGGAACATTATCAATGTTGTTTTATGTTCTGAATCTAGAATCATACCAAAATTCTAATATAATTAGTCCTGGAGCATTATGAATGTTGTTTTATGTTCTGAATCTAGAATCATGCCAAAATGCTAATGGAATTAGTCCTGGAGCATTATGAATGTTTTATATTCTGAATCTAGAATCATGCCAAAATGCTAATGGAATTAGTCCTGGAGCATTATGAATGTTGTTTTATATTCTGAATCTAGAATCATGCCAAAATGCTAATGGAATTAGTCCTGGAGCATTATGAATGCTGTTTTATATTCTGAATCTAGAATCATGCCAAAATGCTAATGGAATTAGTCCTGGAGCATTATGAATGTTTTATATTCTGAATCTAGAATCATGACAAAATGCTAATAGAATTAGTTCTGGAGCATTATGAATGTTTTATATTC
Organism: Oncorhynchus mykiss; assembly: GCF_013265735.2. Lineage (NCBI taxonomy): Eukaryota > Metazoa > Chordata > Actinopteri > Salmoniformes > Salmonidae > Oncorhynchus > Oncorhynchus mykiss. Next base: position 268,327 of record NW_023493674.1, on the reverse strand, counting down.
TGAATCTAGAATCATGACAAAATGCTAATAGAATTAGTCCTGGAGCATTATCAATGTTTTATATTCTGAATCTAGAATCATGCCAAAATGCTAATATAATTAGTCCTGGAACATTATCAATGTTGTTTTATGTTCTGAATCTAGAATCATACCAAAATTCTAATAGAATTAGTCCTGGAGCATTATGAATGTTGTTTTATGTTCTGAATCTAGAATCATGCCAAAATGCTAATAGAATTAGTCCTGGAACATTATGAATGTTGTTTTATGTTCTGAATCTAGAATCATGCCAAAATGCTAATGGAATTAGTCCTGGAGCATTATGAATGTTGTTTTATATTCTGAATCTAGAATCATGCCAAAATGCTAATAGAATTAGTCCTGGAACATTATGAATGTTGTTTTATGTTCTGAATCTAGAATCATGCCAAAATGCTAATGGAATTAGTCCTGGAGCATTATGAATGTTGTTTTATGTTCTGAATCTAGAATCATGCCAAAATGCTAATGGAATTAGTCCTGGAGCATTATGAATGTTTTATATTCTGAATCTAGAATCATGCCAAAATGCTAATGGAATTAGTCCTGGAGCATTATGAATGTTGTTTTATGTTCTGAATCTAGAATCATGACAAAATACTAATAGAATTAGTCCTGGAACATTATGAATGTTTTATATTCTGAATCTAGAATCATGCCAAAATGCTAATAGAATTAGTCCTGGAGCATTATGAATGTTTTATATTCTGAATCTAGAATCATGCCAAAATGCTAATATAATTAGTCCTGGAGCATTATGAATGTTGTTTTATGTTCTGAATCTAGAATCATGCCAAAATGCTAATATAATTAGTCCTGGAGCATTATGAATGTTGTTTTATGTTCTGAATCTAGAATCATGCCAAAATGCTAATGGAATTAGTCCTGGAACATTATGAATGCTGTTTTATGAATGGAAAGGCACTGGAGCGATGAACCACTCTTGATGTCTCTGCCTGGCCGGCTGAGTAACTGGCTTACTGGTGCTCTTCCATGCCGTCCCTAGGAGGGGTGCGTCACTTGAGTGGGTTGAGTCACTGACATGATCTTCCTGTCCGGGTTGGCCCCACCCCCCTCGGGTTTGTTCCGGGGGGGACATCTTCGTGGGCTATACTTGGCCTTGTCTCAGGGTAGTAAGTTGGTGGTTGAAGATATCCCTCTAGTAGTGTGGGGGCTGTGCTGTGCCTGTCCGGGGGATTCATTGGATGGGGTCACAGTGTCAGCCGACCCCTCCTGTCTCAGGCTCCAATATTTATGCTGCAATAGTTTGGGTCAGGGGGGTAGGGTCAGTCTGTTATATCTGGAGTATTTCTCCTGTCTTATCGGGTGTCCTGTGTGAATTTAAGTATGCTCTGTCTAATTCTCTCCCTCCCCTCCCGGAGGACCTGAGCCTCAGGACAATCTGGCCTGATGACTCCTTGCTGTCCCCAGTCCACCTGGCCGTGCTGCTGCTCCAGTTTCAACTGTTCTGCCTGCGGCTATGGAACCCTGGCCTGTTCACCGGACATTCTACCTGTCCCGGACCTGCTGTTTTCGACTCTCTCTCTCTACCGCACCTGCTGTCTCTAACTTTGAATGATCGTCTATGAAAAGCCAACTGACATTTACTCCTGAGGTGCTGACCTGTTGCACCCTTTACAACCACTGTCATTATTATTATTATTTGACCCTGCTGGTCATCTATGAACGTTTGAATATCTTGGCCATGTTCTGTTATAATCTCAACCCGACATAGCCAGAAGAGGACTGGCCGTCCCTCTCCCCCTCTCTAGGGAGTTTTTCCTAGCCACTGTGCTTCTGCTTGTGTTTGGGATTTAGGCTGGGTTTCTGTACAGCACTTTGTGACATCAGCTGATGTAAAAAGGGCTTTATAAATACATTTGATTGATTGATTTTATGTTCTGAATCTAGAAAATCATGACAAAATGACTAGGAGTAGGAGGAGGGGGAGAGGGACTAGGAGGAGGAGGAGAAGGGGGAGAGGGTCTAGGAGGAGGAGGGGGGCTAGGAGGATGAGGGGGAGAGGGCCTAGGAGGAGAAGGAGGGGGAGGGGGACTAGGAGGAGGAGGGGGAGGGGGACTAGAAGGAGGAGGGGGGAGATGGACTAGGAGGAGGAGGAGGGGGAGAGGGACTAGGAGGAGGAGGGGGACAAGGAGGAGGAGAAGGACTAGGAGGAGGAGGAGGGGGACTAGGAGGAGGAGGAGGAGGGGGACTAGGAGGAGGAGAAGGGGGAGATGGACTAGGAGGAGGGGGAGGTGGAGGAGGGGGAGGTGGACTAGGAGGAGGGGGAGAGGGACTAGGAGGAGGAGGGGGACTAGGAGTAGGAGGGGGACAAGGAGGAGGAGGGGGGGACTAGGAGGAGGAGGGGGGGACTAGGAGGAGGAGGAGGACAAGGAGGAAGGGGAGAGGGACTAGGAGGAGGAGAGGGGGGAGGGGGACTGGGGGGCGAGGAGGGGGAGGGGGACTAGGAGGAGGAGGAGGGGGACTAGGAGGAGAAGGGGGAGGGACTAGGAGGAGGAGGAGGGGAGAGGGACTAGGAGGAGGAGGAGGGGGAGAGATTAGGACTAGGAGGAGGAGGGGGAGGAGGACTAGGAGGGGTAGGAGGACTAGGAGGGGGAGGAGGACTAGTAGGAGGAGGGGTAGGGGGACTAGGAGGAGGAGGGGGAGGAGGACTAGGAGGGGAGGAGGACTAGGGGGAGGAGGGGGAGGAGGACTAGGAAGGGGAGGGGGAGGGGGACTAGGAGGAGAAGGGGGACTAGGAGGAGGAGGAGGAGGGGGAGGGGGACTAGGAGGAGGATTGGGATTAGGAGGAGGAGGGGAGAGGAACTAGCAGGAGGAGGGGGAGAGGGACTAGGAGGAGGAGGGGAGAGGGACTAGGAGGAGGAGGGGTACAGGGACTAGGAGGGGGAGGGGTACTAGGAGGAGGAGGGGGACTAGGAGGAGGAGGAGGACTAGGAGGAGGAGGGGGAGGAGGACTAGGAGGGGGAGGGTGACTAGGATGAGGGGGAGGGGGAGAGGGACTAGGAGGAGGGGGAGGGGGACTAGGAGGAGGAGGAGGGGGAGAGAGACTAGGAGGAGGAGGGGGTGGGGGAGGAGGAGGAGGGGGAGGGGGACTAGGAGGAGGAGGTGGGGGACAAGGAGGAGGAGGAGGAGGGGGACTAGGAGCTGGAGAAGGAGGAGTGGGAATAGGAGGAGGAAGGGGACTCGGAGGAGGAGGAGGAGGGGGACTAAGATGTGGAGGGGTAGAGGGACTAGGAGGAGGAGGAGGAGGGAGAGGGGGACTAGGAGGAGGAGGACGGGGACTAGGAGGAGAAGGGGGAGGGACTAGGAGGAGGAGGAGGGGAGAGGGAGGAGGAGGAGGGGGAGAGATTAGGACTAGGAGGAGGAGGGGGAGGAGGACTAGGAGGGGTAGGAGGACTAGGAGGGGGAGGAGGACTAGTAGGAGGAGGGGTAGGGGGACTAGGAGGAGGAGGGGGAGGAGGACTAGGAGGGGAGGAGGACTAGGGGGAGGAGGGGGAGGAGGACTAGGAAGGGGAGGGGGAGGGGGACTAGGAGGAGAAGGGGGAGAGGGACTAGGAGGAGGAGGAGGGGGAGAGAGACTAGGAGGAGGAGGGGGACTAGGAGGAGGAGGAGGAGGGGGAGGGGGACTAGGAGGAGGATTGGGATTAGGAGGAGGAGGGGAGAGGAACTAGCAGGAGGAGGGGGAGAGGGACTAGGAGGAGGAGGGGAGAGGGACTAGGAGGAGGAGGGGGACTAGGAGCTGGAGAAGGAGGAGTGGGAATAGGAGGAGGAAGGGGACTCGGAGGAGGAGGGGGACTAAGATGTGGAGGGGTAGAGGGACTAGGAGGAGGAGGAGGAGGGAGAGGGGGACTAGGAGGAGGAGGACGGGGACTAGGAGGAGAAGGGGGAGGGACTAGGAGGAGGAGGAGGGGAGAGGGACTAGGAGGAGGAGGAGGGGGAGAGATTAGGACTAGGAGGAGGAGGGGGAGGAGGACTAGGAGGGGTAGGAGGACTAGGAGGGGGAGGAGGACTAGTAGGAGGAGGGGTAGGGGGACTAGGAGGAGGAGGGGGAGGAGGACTAGGAGGGGAGGAGGACTAGGGGGAGGAGGGGTAGGAGGACTAGGAAGGGGAGGGGGAGGGGGACTAGGAGGAGAAGGGGGAGAGGGACTAGGAGGAGGAGGAGGGGGAGAGAGACTAGGAGGAGGAGGGGGACTAGGAGGAGGAGGAGGAGGGGGAGGGGGACTAGGAGGAGGATTGGGATTAGGAGGAGGAGGGGAGAGGAACTAGCAGGAGGAGGGGGAGAGGGACTAGGAGGAGGAGGGGAGAGGGACTAGGAGGAGGAGGGGTACAGGGACTAGGAGGGGGAGGGGTACTAGGAGGAGGAGGAGGACTAGGAGGAGGAGGGGGAGGAGGACTAGGAGGGGGAGGGGGACTAGGAGGGGGAGGGGGAGGAGGACTAGGAGGGGAGGGGGACTAGGAGGAGAAGGACTAGGAGGAGGAGGGGGAGGAGGACTAGGAGGGGGAGGGTGACTAGGAGGAGGAGGAGGGGTAGAGGGACTAGGAGGAGGGGGAGGGGGACTAGGAGGAGGAGGAGGGGGAGAGAGACTAGGAGGAGGAGGGGGTGGGGGAGGAGGAGGAGGGGGAGGGGGACTAGGAGGAGGAGGTGGGGGACAAGGAGGAGGAGGAGGAGGGGGACTAGGAGCTGGAGAAGGAGGAGTGGGAATAGGAGGAGGAAGGGGACTCGGAGGAGGAGGAGGAGGGGGACTAAGATGTGGAGGGGTAGAGGGACTAGGAGGAGGAGGAGGAGGGAGAGGGGGAGGAGGAGGACGGGGACTAGGAGGAGGGGGAGAGGGACCAGGAGGAGGAGGGGATGGGGACTAGACATAGGAGGAGGGGGAGTAGGAGGAGGGGGAGGAGGGGGACTAGGAGCTGGAGGCCCGGGGAGGGGGACTAGGAGGAAGAGGAGGGGGACTAGGAGCTGGAGGAGGAGGGGGACTTGGAGGAGGAGGAGAGGGACTAGGAGGAGGGTGAGAGGGACTAGGAGGAGGGGGAGAGGGACTAGGAGGAGGGGGAGAGGTACTAGGAGGAGGGGGAAGGGGACTAGGAGGAGGAGAGGGATAGGGACTAGGAGGAGGAGGGGGAGGGGGACTAGGAGGAGGAGGGGGAGGGGGCCTAGGAGGAGGAGGGGGCCTAGGAGGAGGAGGAGGAGGGGGAGAGGTACTAGGAGGAGGGGGAAGGGGACTAGGAGGAGGAGAGGGATAGGGACTAGGAGGAGGAGGGGGAGGGGGCCTAGGAGGAGGAGGGGGAGGGGGCCTAGGAGGAGGAGGAGGAGGAGGGGGAGGAGTGGTAACATGAAACAGGAGGGGGCCTAGGAGGAGGAGGAGGAGGGGGAGGAGTGGGAACATGAAACAGGAGGGGGACTAGGAGATGGTGAAGTGTACCTCTGTGTGACGGGGATACCAGGGGCTGAGACCAGAGTTATTCAGAGTTGTACAGTTCATCAGCTAGTGGTTTACAGTCTATTAGGGATGTAGACATTCTGCTGGGTTGTGGCCAGTTCCTTGAAACACTGATCTGTAGCCTGGGGCATCCAGTTGCTCATTTGGTCACAACAACATTTGAGGCACAGAACTAGAATGAGATTCTATTTCTATTATTTGAGGTCAAGGGTCAAAGCAGGTGTGTGAATCACTGGTCTCTGCTAATATAATGTAACATTAGCAGCAATGTTGCGTGTAGCTCTGCTGCTACTATAGACTCCAGACGCCATGCCGAGAGGAAACCTGTCCAAACTCTTACAAGTCTGACGTGATTGCAACACATGGGTTGAAGTTGAAGTTCCCCTATGAACAGATCTAGGATCAGCTTCACCTTCCCCAATCCTAACTTTAACCATAAGTGGGAGACAATATAAAACTGACCCAAGACCAGCATCTAGGGGATGTCTTCACCCTCCACCATACAGATCAGGAAGTAGTCTGTGTGACGGCAGTAGATGTCCTGAGGGAAGAAACGGATCAGGCCTAAACGGGATCCTACCTCTGCAGCGCTGAGAGAAACCAATACAGTAGTAGTACACACTGCTCTGATACACCCTGAAGAACTAGTTTATTCCTGTTGGCTACAGAGACCCTGGCAGGTAGATAATGACTCTCACTGAGGCACAGATCATTATTGTCATCCAGATTCTGAATGACAGAGAAAGAGAGAGCTACAGAATGAGATAAACACTCTAATCTAAAAAATAATTCAAGACAAGAAGTGATGAACAACAACTCTATTCAATTAGAATATATAAAAAATGTACTTTGCGCCTCAAGTGAAGAGGTTTTGACTTCGCTAGCTAGCTACACAACATAAACCTAGCCAATAGGCTAACAAGCTAGCCAGAAAAATGTAGCTAGAACAAACCTAGCAAGGGGAGTTAATACAACTACATCAAACAACTAAACTGAGTGAGTAAACCAAAAAGGATCACGGACTCCAACTTTAAATATATCTTCTGTTGTTTTTTAGTTTGAAGATGTTCTACTCTTTTTGCTGTTTTTGAGCTAAATTAGAGCTAGCTAGCAACAGCAGACAAACAAAACCGGTTACCATGGCACCGTGGCAGCAGAACAGCAGCAGTAGCAGAGCCCAGAGGCCCCATGTCCCCCTCAGCGCTGAGTCCCTTCTCTACCCTCCAGAGGCCCCATGTCCCCCTGAGTCCCTTCTCTACCCTCCAGAGGCCCCATGTCCCCACTCCCCCTCAGCGCTGAGTCCCTTCTCTACCCTCCAGAGGCCCCATGTCCCCCTCAGCGCTGAGTCCCTTCTCTACCCTCCAGAGGCCCCATGTCCCCCTCAGCGCTGAGTCCCTTCTCTACCCTCCAGAGGCCCCATGTCCCCACTCCCCCTCAGCGCTGAGTCCCTTCTCTACCCTCCAGAGGCCCCATGTCCCCCTCAGCGCTGAGTCCCTTCTCTACCCTCCAGAGGCCCCATGTCCCCACTCCCCCTCAGCCCTGTCCCTTCTCTACCCCCCAGAGGCTCCATGTCCCCACTCCACCTCAGCACTGAGTCCCTTCTCTCAGACTGCAGGAGAGGACAGAGGACAGGCTGCAGGAGAGAAAGAGGACAGAGGACAGGCTGCAGGAGCAGCTAGATCACCACTCTATGACCTGTCCTCACACAGCAGAGGAGTCCACCTCAACCAGCCAGACCTCCCCCGGGATCACCGAGACAACGCCCCGGACCAGCGCCCTGGACCCCCCAGCCCCAGCCACAGCACCACCAACATCAATGCCCACCACAGCCGGCGCAGCACAGACCACCCCAGACCACCCCAGACCACCCCAGCCCAGCTGGGGTGCATCCTAAGAGTTTACGTTAATTTTAAAATCATATTTTAATAGTTCTGGTTGGATTGTGAGAGTGTATCTAAAAAAAGTTGGAATTGACAAGGAATGAAGTCCTCTGCTTTTGGGCTAAAGAGCAGAAACTCAGACTTCCTGAAAGGAATGAAGTCCTCTGCTTTTGGGCTAAAGAGCAGAAACACAGACTTCCTGAAATAAATGAAGTCCTCTGCTTTTGGGCTAAAGAGCAGAAACACAGACTTCATGAAAGGAATGAAGTCCTCTGCTTTTGGGCTAAAGAGCAGAAACACAGACTTCCTGAAAGGAATGAAGTCCTCTGCTTTTGGGCTAAAGAGCAGAAACACAGACTTCCTGAAATAAATGAAGTCCTCTGCTTTTGGGCTAAAGAGCAGAAACACAGACTTCCTGAAAGAAATTGATGATGTTGATATTGTAGTACTTTTAATTTTACATTGTTTTTAACCTTTATTTAACTAGGCAAGTCAGTTAAGAACAAATTCTTATTTTACAATAATGGCCTACCAAAAGGCATAAGGCCTCCTGTGGAGACGGGGTCTGGGACAAAACACACATCACGACAAGAGAGACAACACAACACTACATAAAGAGAGACCGAAGACGACAACATAGCATAGCAGCAACACAAATGACAACAACATTGTAGCAACACAACATGGTAGCAACACAACATGACAACAACATGGTAGCAGAACAAAACATGGTACAAACATTATTGGGCACGTACAACAGCACAAAGGGAAAGAAGGTAGAGACAACAATACATCACCCGATACAGCCACAACTGTCAGTAAGAGGGTACATGATTGAGTCTTTGAATGAAGAGATAAAACTGTCCAGTTTGAGTGTTTGTTGCAGCTCGTTCCAGTCGTTAGCAGCAGCGAACTGAAAAGAGGAGCGACCCAGGGATGTGTGTGCTTTGGGGACCTTTAACAGAATGTGACTGGCAGAATGGGTGTTGTATGTGGAGGATGAGGGCTGCAGTAGATATCTCAAAAAGGAGGGGGAGTGAGGCCTAAGAGGGTTTTATGAATAAGCATCAACCAGTGGTTTTACGACAGGTATACAGAGATGACCAGTTTACAGAGGAGTATAGAGTGCAGTGATGTGTCCTATAAGGAGCATTGGTGGCAAATATGATGGCCGAATGGTAAAGAACATCTAGCCGCTCGAGAGCACCCTTACCTGCTGATCTATAAATTATGTCTCAGTAATCTAGCATGGGTAGGATGGTCATCTGAATCAGGGTTAGTTTGGCAGCTGGGGTGAAAGAGGAGCATTTACGATAGAGGAAACCAAGTCTAGATTTAACTTTAGCCTGCAGCTTGGATATGTAGACAGTGCACCGTCTAGCCACACTCCCAAGTACTTGTATGAGGTGACTACCTCAAGCTTTAAACCCTCAGAGGTAGTAATCACACAGTGTATTTGAGAAGAGTGGAATCCAACCATGAAGCAACACGGCCCAATAAATGACATGGTACTAAACAGGCCTATAGACGGAGTGAGAACAGTACAAACATCGACCAAAAAGCAATTAGTAGTCAAAAAATACAATCTCTCCTGGACAACTTTTTAGCCTTTACCATTCTCCTACAGCAATGAAGGTGTAAATGTGTCAGTTTGGAACATAAACTTTAGATCTGACAAATCTATTTCTATCTATTCCAAGATCGCATAGCAGTTCAGACGTCTTTTGTCCTCGTCTTGTCGTGTCCTGTATATATATATATATTTACAACTTTTTTCACATACATTTTATTTTTATTTTCCATCAACTCATCTTCTAAACACTCTCCTGCAACCAGCCTCACCAATTTATATTTATAAAAAAGTATTATTTACCTCAGATCTGCAATCCTTCAGGAAGCTAGCCAGAAACTCCAGGAGGCTGGCCAGAAACTAGCCAGAAGCTAGCCAGGAGCTAGCCCTGAAGCTAATCAGAAGCTAACCACGGTTTGTGGTCATCGGCTGTCCTTTAGTTCGAAAATCTATCGAAAATCTATCGCCAGTTTTGTACGGCGCAGCGCGGCTCGGAACGGAACATACCGGACCAATTTTTCTCTCCATGTCCCTGGATTTCAACTGCTCTCTGGACATTCATACCCGGATCTCACAGCTAGCTAGCTGCTATCCGTGTGACAGTCGGCTTTCGTCGATTCCGGAGCAAACATCGATTGTTCCGGTGCTAGCCAGCTCCGTCAATCACGCCTGAGTTCCATCATTCACTCCTGGGCTGCAGTCACCTATCCGGACCCGTTTCACTGCCTACGCGGAGCCCCACCGGGCCTTCACAACCGGACTGCCGACGTTATCTACCTGAAGGAGATCCGGCTGGCTCCTCTGTCGCGACGTTACCGGAACGCCCATCTGCGGCCCGCTAACCGTTAGCTGTCTTTCCGGCTGCTATCTGAATAGACAATCGGACAATTTATTTATTTGAATTATTATGTTTTCTTCTCGGGCCTCTATAACTATATCTATTGTTCTTATTTTTGTTGTTGTGTGATTTGGATTAATCCCCTCTACCACACGGAACCCCACTAATCTACTGACCGAACGCAAGAGGTGGCTAACAACAGACTCCATCCTATGCTAGCTTGCTACCGGTTGGCTTGGCTAGCTGTCTAAATCGCCGTGACCCTAAACCAACCTCTCCACTCACTGGACCCTTTTGATCACTCGACTAAGCATGCCTCTCCTTAATGTCAATATGTCTTGTCCATTGCTGTTCTGGTTAGTGTTTATTGGCTTATTTCACTGTAGAGCCTCTAGTCCTGCTCACTATACCTTATCCAACCTATTAGTTCCACCACCCACACATGCAATGACATCTCCTGGTTTCAATGATGTTTCTAGAGACAATATCTCTCTTCATCACTCAATACCTAGGTTTACCTCCACTGTATTCACATCCTACCTTACCTTTGTCTGTACATTATACCTTGATGCTATTTTATCGCCCCCAGAAACCTCCTTTTACTCTCTGTTCCAGACGTTCTAGACGACCAATTCTTATTGCTTTTAGTCGCACCCTTATTCTACTCCTCCTATGTTCCTCTGGCGATGTAGAGGTGAATCCAGGCCCTGCAGTGCCTAGCTCCACTCCTATTCCCCAGGCGCTCTCTTTTGACGACTTCTGTAACCGTAATAGCCTTGGTTTCATGCATGTTAACATTAGAAGCCTCCTCCCTAAGTTTGTTCTATTCACTGCTTTAGCACACTCTGCCAACCCGGATGTTCTAGCTGTGTCTGAATCCTGGCTTAGGAAGACCACCAAAAATTCAGACATTTTAATTCCAAACTACAACATTTTCAGACAAGATAGAACTGCCAAAGGGGGCGGTGTTGCAATTTACTGCAAAGATAGCCTGCAGAGTTCTGTCCTACTATCCAGGTCTGTACCCAAACAATTTGAACTTCTACTTTTAAAAATCCACCTTTCTAAAAACAAGTCTCTCACCGTTGCCGCCTGCTATAGACCACCCTCTGCCCCCAGCTGTGCTCTGGACACCATATGTGAACTGATTGCCCCCCATCTATCTTCAGAGCTCGTGCTGCTAGGCGACCTAAACTGGAACATGCTTAACACCCCAGCCATCCTACAATCTAAACTTGATGCCCTCAATCTCACACAAATTATCAATGAACCTACCAGGTACCTCCCCAAAGCCTTAAACACGGGCACCCTCATAGATATCATCCTAACCAACTTCCCCTCTAAATACACCTCTGCTGTCTTCAACCAAGATCTCAGCGATCACTGCCTCATTGCCTGCATCCGTAATGGGTCAGCGGTCAAACGACCTCCTCTCATCACTGTAAAACGCTCCCTGAAACACTTCAGCGAGCAGGCCTTTCTAATCGACCTGGCCGGGGTATCCTGGAAGGATATTGACCTCATCCCGTCAGTAGAGGATGCCTGGATATTTTTTTAAAATGCCTTCCTAACCATCTTAAATAAACATGCCCCATTCAAGAAATTTAGAACCAGGAACAGATATAGCCCTTGGTTCTCCCCAGACCTGACTGCCCTTAATCAACACAAAAACGTCTTATGGCGTTCTGCATTAGCATCGAACAGCCCCCGTGATATGCAGCTGTTCAGGGAAGCTAGAAACCATTATACACAGGCAGTTAGAAAAGCCAAGGCTAGCTTTTTCAAGCAGAAATTTGCTTCTTGCAACACTAACTCAAAAAAGTTCTGGGACACTGTAAAGTCCATGGAGAATAAGAACACCTCCTCCCAGCTGCCCACTGCACTGAAGATAGGAAACACTGTCACCACTGATAAATCCACCATAATTGAAAATTTCAATAAGCATTTTTCTACTGCTGGCCATGCTTTCCACCTGGCTACTCCTACCCCTGTCAACAGCACTGCACCCCCAACAGCAACTCGCCCAAGCCTTCCCCATTTCTCCTTCTCCCAAATCCATTCAGCTGATGTTCTGAAAGAGCTGCAAAATCTGGACCCCTACAAATCAGCCGGGCTAGACAATCTGGACCCTTTCTTTCTAAAATTATCTGCCGAAATTGTTGCCACCCCTATTACTAGCCTGTTCAACCTCTCTTTCGTGTCGTCTGAGATTCCCAAAGATTGGAAAGCAGCTGCGGTCATCCCCCTCTTCAAAGGGGGGGACACTCTTGACCCAAACTGCTACAGACCTATATCTATCCTACCATGCCTTTCTAAGGTCTTCGAAAGCCAAGTCAACAAACAGATTACCGACCATTTTGAATCTCACCATACCTTCTCTGCTATGCAATCTGGTTTCAGAGCTGGTCATGGGTGCACCTCAGCCACGCTCAAGGTCCTAAACGATATCTTAACCGCCATCGATAAGAAACATTACTGTGCAGCCGTATTCATTGATCTGGCCAAGGCTTTCGACTCTGTCAATCACCACATCCTCATCGGCAGACTCAACAGCCTTGGTTTCTCAAATGATTGCCTCGCCTGGTTCACCAACTACTTCTCTGATAGAGTTCAGTGTGTCAAATCTGAGGGTCTGTTGTCCGGACCTCTGGCAGTCTCTATGGGGGTGCCACAGGGTTCAATTCTTGGACCGACTCTCTTCTCTGTATACATCAATGAGGTCGCTCTTGCTGCTGGTGAGTCTCTGATCCACCTCTATGCAGACGACACCATTCTGTATACTTCCGGCCCTTCTTTGGACACTGTGTTAACAACCCTCCAGGCAAGCTTCAATGCCATACAACTCTCCTTCCGTGGCCTCCAACTGCTCTTAAATACAAGTAAAACTAAATGCATGCTCTTCAACCGATCACTACCTGCACCTACCCGCCTGTCCAACATCACTACTCTGGACGGCTCTGACTTAGAATACGTGGACAACTACAAATACTTAGGTGTCTGGTTAGACTGTAAACTCTCCTTCCAGACCCATATCAAACATCTCCAATCCAAAGTTAAATCTAGAATTGGCTTCCTATTTCGCAACAAAGCATCCTTCACTCATGCTGCCAAACATACCCTTGTAAAACTGACCATCCTACCAATCCTCGACTTTGGCGATGTAATTTACAAAATAGCCTCCAATACCCTACTCAACAAACTGGATGCAGTCTATCACAGTGCAATCCGTTTTGTCACCAAAGCCCCATACACTACCCACCATTGCGACCTGTACGCTCTCGTTGGCTGGCCCTCGCTTCATACTCGTCGCCAAACCCACTGGCTCCATGTCATCTACAAGACCCTGCTAGGTAAAGTCCCCCCTTATCTCAGCTCGCTGGTCACCATAGCATCTCCCACCTGTAGCACACGCTCCAGCAGGTATATCTCTCTAGTCACCCCCAAAACCAATTCTTTCTTTGGCCGCCTCTCTTTCCAGTTCTCTGCTGCCAATGACTGGAACGAACTACAAAAATCTCTGAAACTGGAAACACTTATCTCCCTCACTAGCTTTAAGCACCAACTGTCAGAGCAGCTCACAGATTACTGCACCTGTACATAGCCCACATATAATTTAGCCCTATCAACTACCTCTTTCCCAACTGTATTTAATTTATTTATTTATTTTGCTCCTTTGCACCCCATTATTTTTATTTCTACTTTGCACATTCTTCCATTGCAAAACTACCATTCCAGTGTATTACTTGCTATATTGTATTTACCTTGCCACCAAGGCCTTTTTTTGCCTTTACCTCCCTTCTCACATTGTATATAGACTTGTTTATACTTTATTATTGACTGTATGTTTGTTTTACTCCATGTGTAACTCTGTGTTGTTGTATCTGTCGAACTGCTTTGCTTTATCTTGGCCAGGTCGCAATTGTAAATGAGAACTTGTTCTCAACTTGCCTACCTGGTTAAATAAAGGTAAAATAAAATAAAAAATAAAAAAATGATCCTCCTTGGAAACATAAGAGGAACCCATAGAGAATAGAGAATGAAAAATGGTTCGATAATGATTGGAGAAATCTAAAGAAGTCATTGAGAAATATATCTAATCAAAAACACAGAGAACCAGACAACAACAATATAGGCCTTCAATATGGGGAAACACTTAAGCAATACAAACACACCCTAAGAACAAAGGAACAGAACATTAGAAATCAGCTGGATGGAATTGAGGAATCCATAGAATTAAACCACTTCTGGGAGAATTGTAATAAATGAAACAAACCTCATCATTTGGCTCTCCAAAATGGGGATATGGGGAGAAATCACTTTGCAAACCTCATCATTTGGCTCTCCAAAATGAGGATATGGGGAGAAATCACTTTGCAAACCTCATCATTTGGCACTCCATAATGGGGATATGGGGAGAAATCACTTTGCAAACCTCATAATTTGGCTATCCATAATGGGGATATGGGGAGAAATCTCTTTGCAAACCTCCTCATTTGGCTATCCGTAATGGGGATATGGGGAGAAATCACTTTGCAAACCTCATCATTTGGCTATCCATAATGGGGACATGGGGAGAAATCACTTTGCAAACCTCATCATTTGGCACTCCATAATGGGGATATGGGGAGAAATCACTTTGCAAACCTCATCATTTGGCTATCCATAATGGGGATATGGGGAGAAATCACTTTGCAAACCTCATCATTTGGCACTCCATAATGGGGATATGGGGAGAAATCACTTTGCAAACCTCATCATTTGGCTCTCCATAATGGGGATATGGGGAGAAATCACTTTGCAAACCTCATCATTTGGCTATCCATAATGGGGATATGGGGAGAAATCACAAACATGACAAATCCTTGAATCAGCAGTCAAAGACTATCAGAGACCTGTGGAAACTACGCACTCCCCAACCCAAAAAGACCTGTGGATACCCCAGTTACAGAAGAAGAATTATTGGAAAAACTACGCACTCTACAACCCAAAAAGGCCTGTGGTGCTAATGGTATTTTAAATGGGCAGACTGATAAGACATGGTAAAGGGCAGACTGATAAAGACATGGTAAAGGGCAGACTGATAAAGACATGGTAAAGGGCAGACTGATAAGACATGGTAAAGGGCAGACTGATAAGGGCTGACAGATAAAGACATGGTAAAGAGCAGACTGATAAAGACATGGTAAAGGGCAGACTGATAAGGGCTGACAGATAAAGACATGGTAAAGGGCAGACTGATAAAGACATGGTAAAGGGCTGACAGATAAAGACATGGTAAAGGGCAGACTGATAAAGACATGGCAAAGGGCTGACAGATAAAGACATGGTAAAGGGCAGACTGATGAAGACATGGTAAAGGGCTGACTGATGAAGACATGGTAAAGGGCTGACTGATAAAGACATGGTAAAGGGCAGACTGATAAGGGCTGACAGATAAAGACATGGTAAAGGGCAGACTGATAAAGACATGGTAAAGGGCTGACAGATAAAGACATGGTAAAGGGCAGACTGATAAAGACATGGCAAAGGGCTGACAGATAAAGACATGGTAAAGGGCATACTGATGAAGACATGGTAAAGGCCTGACTGATGAAGACATGGTAAAGGGCTGACTGATAAAGACATGGTAAAGGGCAGACTGATGAAGGGCTGACAGATAAAGACATGGTAAAGGGCTGACTGATAAGACATGGTAAAGGGATGACAGATAAAGACATGGTAAAGGGCAGACTGATGAAAGGCTGACAGATAAAGACATGGTAAAGGGCAGACTGATAAAGACATGGTAAAGGGCAGACTGATAAAGACATGGAAAGGGCAGACTGATAAAGGGCTGACAGATAAAGACATGGTAAAGGGCAGACTGATAAAGACATGGTAAAAGGCAGACTGATAAAGACATGGTAAAGGGCTGGCAGATAAAGGGCTGACAGATAAAGACATGGTAAAGGGCAGACTGATAAAGACATGGTAAAGGGCTGACAGATCAAGACATGGTAAAGGGCAGACTGATAAAGACATGGAAAGGGCAGAATGATAAAGGGCTGACAGATAAAGACATGGTAAAGGGCAGACTGATAAAGACATGGTAAAGGGCTGACAGATAAAGACATGGTAAAGGGCAGACTGATAAAGACATGGTAAAGGGCATACTGATAAAGACATGGTAAAGGGCAGACTGATGAAGGGCTGACAGATGAAGACATGGTAAAGGGCTGACTGATAAAGACATGGTAAAGGGCTGACTGATAAGACATGGTAAAGGGCTGACAGATAAAGACATGGTAAAGAGCAGACTGATGAAGACATGGTAAAGGGCTGACAGATAAAGACATGGTAAAGGGCTGACTGATAAAAACATGGCAAAGGGCTGACAGATAAAGACATGGTAAAGGGCTGACTGATAAAGACATGGCAAAGGGCTGACAGATAAAGACATGGTAAAAGGCAGACTGATAGAGACATGGTAAAGGGCAGACTGATGAAGGGCTGACAGACAAAGACATGGTAAAGGGCAGACTGATAAAGACATGGTAAAGGGTAGACTGGTCCAGTCAGGGCACAGAGACAGAGTTCTGACCTAATACTTTAGACCACAGGACTGCTAGTGGAAACTCTCCCAGTTTCAGCCACTGCCTTTGGCATTATACCCCACTTCCAGCCCTCTACCACAGCCTCAGCCCTCTACCTTGGCCCCAGCTCCAGTCCTCTACCTTGGCCCCAGCTCCAGCCATCTACCTTGGCTCCTGCTCCAGTCCTCTACCTCGGCCCCAGTTCCAGTCCTCTTTCTCATAACCTAAAACCCAAGGCCAAATCTACACTGGAGTTGTTTAACAAGAAGACAGTGACTGTTCTTGAGTGGCCAAGTTACAGTTTTGACAGAGTTTGAAGAATTCTGAAAAGAAAAATGGGCAAATATTGCACAATCTAGGTGTGGAAAGCTCTTAGAAACTTACCCAGAAAGACTCACAACAGTAATCACTGCCAAAGGTGCTTCTACTAAGTATCTAAAAACCTGTTTTCACTTTGTCATTATGAGGTATTGTGTGTAGATGGGTGAGAAAAATATATAATTTAATTGATTTTGAATTCAGGCTGTAACAACACAACGTGGAATAAGTGGTAAGGATACTTTCTGAAGGCCCTGTATTCTCTATCCATGGAACTAGTTCACTGTGCCTCCAGGCTGGAGCTAGCATGCCATGTTTGTTTACGCATACAAAGCTGTTCATTTCATTCTATTCAAACAGACCTAATTTCAAAGGAAACAAGCACTCATTAGGATCTGGTGTAGCCAATTAGTGGTTGCAGACAACACACCTGAACACACTTAACAAGATGGAGGATAGAGAGCTTTGTTGATGCTGATAATGGAATGTATATGTTTTTAAATTACATTCTTAGAATGTTCTTTGAACGTTCCGCATGTTCTTAATGTTCTGAGAACATGACTTCAAATAGAACCATGAGGAGACCTGCAGAAAAAGTTATGCTGAAGTACTGAAATTCCCACAGAAGAATGTTGTTTCTTAACTTTCTCTGAATGTTAACTTTCTTTAAAGACCCAGCACAGTCATCCTGTTTCTTAACTTTCTCTGAATGTTAACTTTCTTTAAAGACCCAGCACAGTCATCCTAGTTCCCAAGTAAAAATAAATGACCAAAAACATCACCAATAATATTTTTATGCTCAGAATTAAAGAAACTGTACCTTTTCTCTCATCTCTAACTATCAGGAAGTCTGAAAGAACAGACTAAGTGGGTGGGGAGCTTATATTCATGAGCTCGCCTTGACTGACAGCTCTTTGAAACACCCTTGTGGTCGTTGCCAGGTAGCAAGGTAACAACGGGTCACATGTCATTGATGACCAGGTAAACAATGGACCACATGTCATTTCAAGCCTAAATAGTAGGCCTCAACCCAATTTCTCTGGCAAAATGCTCTCATGGTCAACAGAGCTGGTAATGGACTGTTGGATATCAGAGAAACAGCAGCAACACACCACTGCATTTCTACTGTTTTGTAACTAATTACAGAACACACTTCTGATACACTTCTTCAGCAGAATGAGTAAAACCTGAGACGCCTTAGAAGCTTAGACATAAGGGAATGTACATGGAAACAGCATACAATAAGTGGACTGGACAATGTATTGGTGCCTCTGCATTAGCATTAGAAATTACAATATGTTCACAATTGTATGTATTGAGAGGTATGTGGCAGGGTCTACAGTCAATCACAGATTACAAAAGGAAAACCAGCCCCGTCGCGGACACCGATGTCCTGCTCCCAGACAGACTAAACAACTTCTTTGCTCGCTTTGAGGACAATACAGTGCCACCGACACGGCCCGCTACCAAAAGCTGCAGGCTCTCCTTCACCGCAGCCAACGTCAGTAAAACATTTAAATGTGTTAACCCTCGCAAGGCTGCCTGCCCAGACGGCATCACTAGCCTCGTCCTCAGAGCATGCGCAGACCAGCTGGCTGGTGTGTTTACGGACATATTCAATCAATCCCTATCCAAGTCTGCTGTTCCCACATGCTTCAAGAGGGCCACCATTGTTCCTGTTCCCAAGAAAGCTAAGGTAACTGAGCTAAATGACTATCCGTCATCATCAAGTGCTTTTAGAGACTAGTCAAGGACCATATCACCTCCACCCTACATGACAACCTAGACCCACTCCAATTTACTTACCGCCCCAATAGGTCCACAGGCGATGCAATCGAAACCACACTGCACACTGCCCTAACCCATCTGGACAAGAGGAATACCTATGTAAGAATGCTGTTCATCGACTACAGCTCAGCATTTAAAACCATAGTACCTTCCAAACGTGTCATTAAGCTCGAGACCCTGGGTCTCGACCCTCCCTGTGCAACTGGGTACTGGACATTCTGACGGAACGCCCCCAGGTGGTGAGGGTAGGAAACAACATCTCCACCCCGCTGATCCTCAACACTGGGGCCCCACAAGGGTGCATTCTCAGCCCTCTCCTGTACTCCCTGTTCACCCACGACTGCGTGGCCACGCACGCCTCCAACTCAATCATCAAGTTTGCAGGTAGGCTTGATTACCAACAACGGAAAGAGCAGAGGGAGCACCCCCCTATCCACATCGACGGGACAGTAGTGGAGAGGGTGGAAAGTTTTACGTTTTTGTCGTACACATCAGAGACAAACTGAAATGGTCCAACCACACAGACAGCGTTGTGAAGAAGGCGTCTCTTCAACCTCAAGAGGCTGAAGAAATTCGGCTTGTCACCAAAAACACTCACAAACTTTTACAGATGCACAATCGAGAGCATCCTTTCGGGATGTATCACCGCCTGGTACGGCAACTGCTCCCCCACAACCGTAAGGCTCTCCAGATGGTAGTGAGGTCTGCACACCGCATCACTGGGGGCAAACTACATGCCCTCCAGGACACCTACACCACCCGATGTCACAGGAAGGCCAAAAAGATCATCAAGGACAACAACCACCCGAGCCACTGCCTGTTCACCCCACTATCATCCAGAAGGGGAGGTCAGTACAGGTGCATCAAAGCTGGGACCGAGACTGAAAAACAGCTTCTATCTCAAGGCCATCAGACTGTTAAACAGCCACCACTAACATTGAGTGGCTGCTGCCAACATACTGACTCAAATCTCTAGCCACTTTAATAATAAAAAATTGGATGTAATAAATGTATCACTAGCCACTTTAAACTATGCCACTTTATATAATGTTTACATACCCTACATTACTCATCTCATGTGTATATACTGTACTCTATACCATCTACTGCATCTTGCCTATGCCGTTCGGCCATCGCTCATCCATATATTTATATGTGCATATTCCTATTCATTCCTTTACACTGTGTGTATAAGGAAGTTGTCGTGAAATTGTTAGATTACTCGTTGGTTATTACTGCACTGATGGAACTAGAAGCACAAGCATTTCGCTACACTCACATTAGCATCTGCTAACCATGTGTGTATGTGACCAATAAAATTTGATTTGATTTGATCAGCCATTCCTTTGATCATTTACAATAGGCCAGCATGTCAAAATATTGATCAACATGAACACTCAAAGATGAGAAATCATGGTGAGACATCATTTGACAATTAAAAAATGATAAAAGCCGTAGGAATTCAGGTCCCATTGATTCGTACAATTTGTAACACTCATCTCCCGTCTGAATTCTTGAGATAAACAACATAAAGTGACAATGTGATAGCATAGCACGTACAAGTGAATTAGTTAGGCTTTAGGAAATGCAACCAACTACAGATTTTGATGGGGAGATGGAGAGGAGGGGGACACATTTAGTCACCACTTGGCTTCAGTCACCCCAAAGATTGAATCGGGAGACAAATCCAGCTACGGTCTCCTCCTTGTTGGGCCTCTTTCACTGAACGTTTTGAGGACATGACTTAAGATGGAAGCCTGAGGTAACCTGTAGTGTCCATATACTTTTGGTCATGTTGTGTATATCCGGTCTGTAGGGCCAAGAGGGGAGCAGCTATAGAGAGTCACTTATGATCCAATAGTGTCTCTGGGCTGGAGTGGGGCAGCCACAGAGACGGTTAATGTAGAGCTTTGTGATGCTTCCCAGAACCACAAGAGAACAGCTCCCCACAGAACCAAAATAGAAAATTACCTAAAAAAAACAGGCTTGCTTTCGGCCCCCAGGATTTTTTTCATTTCAAGACAATGGTTTCTTACAGAGCGTCCCGTTAACCGCTGTGATCTGGCCAGAGGAGGGGAGGAATACTTATCCGCTTAACTTTGAAATAACCTGGTCTTGTGATATTGATTTGTGAAGCTTCCATGAAGAATCACTGTTTACTGGGTGGTGATCGTGCCCACAGAACAGGACCTCTGTTATTAGTAATGCCTCAGGACACTGCAATGCTGCACGCTGTGTTGGAATGTCAAACAGGACAGTTCAATGCTGCATGCTGGGTTTGAATGTCAAACAGGACACTGCAATGCTGCACACTGTGTTGTCATATCAAACAGGACACTGCAATGCTGCATGCTGTGTTGTCATATCAAACAGGACATTGCAATGCTGCACACTGTGTTGGAATGTCCAACAGGACACTACAATGCTGCACACTGTGTTGTCATATCAAACAGGACACTGCAATGCTGCACACTGTGTTGTCATATCAAACAGGACACTGCAATGCTGCACGCTGTGTTGTCATATCAAACAGGACACTGCAATGCTGCACACTGTGTTGAAATGTCCAACAGGACACTGCAATGCTGCACACTGTGTTGTCATATCAAACAGGACACTGCAATGCTGCACACTGTGTTGGAATGTCAAACAGGACAGTTCAATGCTGCACGCTGTGTTGGAATGTCAAACAGGACACTGCAATGCTGCACGCTGTGTTGGAATGTCAAACAGGACACTGCAATGCTGCACACTGTGTTGAAATGTCCAACAGGACACTGCAATGCTGCACACTGTGTTGTCATATCAAACAGGACACTGCAATGCTGCACACTGTGTTGGAATGTCAAACAGGACAGTTCAATGCTGCACGCTGTGTTGGAATGTCAAACAGGACACTGCAATGCTGCACGCTGTGTTGGAATGTCAAACAGGACACTGCAATGCTGCACACTGTGTTGAAATGTCCAACAGGACACTGCAATGCTGCACACTGTGTTGTCATATCAAACAGGACACTGCAATGCTGCACACTGTGTTGGAATGTCAAACAGGACACTGCAATGCTGCACACTGTGTTGGAATGTCAAACAGGACACTGCAATGCTGCACACTGTGTTGGAATGTCAAACAGGACACTGCAATGCTGCACACTGTGTTGTCATATCAAACAGGACACTGCAATGCTGCACACTGTGTTGTCATATCAAACAGGACACTGCAATGCTGCACGCTGTGTTGGAATGTCAAACAGGACACTGCAATGCTGCACACTGTGTTGGAATGTCAAACAGGACACTGCAATGCTGCACACTGTGTTGTCATATCAAACAGAACACTGCAATGCTGCACACTGTGTTGTCATATCAAACAGGACACAGCAATGCTGCACGCTGTGTTGGAATGTCCAACAGGACACTGCAATGCTGCACGCTGTGTTGTCATATCAAACAGGACACTGCAATGCTGCACACTGTGTTGTCATATCAAACAGGACACTGCAATGCTGCACACTGTGTTGTCATATCAAACAGGACACTGCAATGCTGCACGCTGTGTTGTCATATCAAACAGGACACTGCAATGCTGCACGCTGTGTTGTCATATCAAACAGGACACAGCAATGCTGCACGCTGTGTTGGAATGTCCAACAGGACACTGCAATGCTGCACGCTGTGTTGTCATATCAAACAGGACACTGCAATGCTGCACACTGTGTTGTCATATCAAACAGGACACTGCAATGCTGCACGCTGTGTTGGAATGTCAAACAGGACAGTTCAATGCTGCACACTGTGTTGGAATGTCAAACAGGACACTACAATGCTGCACGCTGTGTTGTCATATCAAACAGGACACTGCAATGCTGCACGCTGTGTTGGAATGTCAAACAGGACAGTTCAATGCTGCACACTGTGTTGGAATGTCAAACAGGACACTGGATACTATGATACAGACAGACAGTCTGGTGATACTAGGATACAGGCAGACAGTCTGGTGATACTAGGATACAGACAGACAGTCTGGTGATGCTAGGATACAGACAGACAGTCTGGTGATGCTAGGATACAGACAGACAGTCTGGTGATTGTAGGATACAGGTGGACAGTCTGGTGATACTAGGATACTAGGATACAGACAGACGGACAGTCTGGTGATACTAGGATACAGCCAGACAGGCTGGTGATACTAGGATACAGACAGACAGTCTGGTGATACTAGGATACTAGGATACAGACAGACAGACAGTCTGGTGATACTAGGATACAGACCACACATACAGAGCTACAGGGTTACAGCTTGGTTTCCATTCATAAACCAACTATTCCACTAATTTTTGCCAGGGCTGATTTGTAACAGGACTGATTTGTGCCAGGGCTGATTTGTGCCAGGGCTAATTTGTGCCAGGGCTGATTTGTGCCAGGGCTGATTTGTGCCAGGGCTGATTTGTGCCAGGGCTGATTTGTGCCAGGGCTGATTTGTGCCAGGGCTAATTTGTGCTAGGGACACCTAGAATTAGAGCTACAGACACTACAGAAAGCAACAGACAGTCACAGCTAGGGATACAAAGAACACACACTGCAAGAGCTAGGGCTACAGACAACAGACAGCTATGGGTAGGGCTACAGACACTACAGACAGCCACCGACACTACCAGGGCCACATACAATCCAGGCAGCAACATACACCACAGACAGTTAGAGCTAGGGCTACAGACAATAGACAGCTATAGGTAGGGCTACAGACACTACAGACAGCTAAAGCTACAGACACACCAGACAGCTTCAGCTAGGGTTACAGACACTACAGACGGCTACAGCTAGAGTTACAGACACTACCGACAGCTACAGTTAGGGCTATAGACATACCAGACACATACAGCTAGGGTTACAGACACCACAGACAGCTACAGCTAGAGTTACAGGCACTACAGACAGCTAGAGACACACCAGACAGCTACAGCTAGAGTTCCAGACACTACAGACAGCTAGAGTTACAGACACCACAGACAGCTACAGCTAGAGTTACAGACACTACCGACAGCTACAGTTAGGGCTATAGACATACCAGACACATACAGCTAGTGTTACAGACACCACAGACAGCTACAGCTAGAGTTACAGGCACTACAGACAGCTAGAGACACACCAGACAGCTACAGCTAGAGTTCCAGACACTACAGACAGCTAGAGTTACAGACACCACAGACAGCTACAGCTAGAGTTACAGACACTACCAACAGCTACGGTTAGGGCTACAGACACTACAGGCACCTACAGTTAG
The DNA here is from genome assembly GCF_013265735.2 of Oncorhynchus mykiss. NCBI lineage: Eukaryota > Metazoa > Chordata > Actinopteri > Salmoniformes > Salmonidae > Oncorhynchus > Oncorhynchus mykiss. Next base: position 244,580 of record NW_023493674.1, on the reverse strand, counting down.
CCAGACACTACAGACACCTACAGCTAGAGTTACAGACACTACAGACGGCTAAAGATACATATACAGACACTATCGACAGCTACATTTAGGGCTACAAACAATACAGACACCTACAGCTAGAGTTACAGACACTACAGACGGCTAAAGCTACATTTACAGACACTACGAACAGCTTCAGTTAGGGCTACAGACACTACAGACACATACAGCTAGAGTTACAGACACATACAGCTACATTTACAGACACTACCGACAGCTTCAGTTAGGGCTACAGACAGACAGCTACAGCTACATTTACAGACACTACCGACAGCTTCAGTTAGGGCTACAGACAGACAGCTAAAGCTAGAGTTACAGACAGCTACAGACAGCTTCAGTTAGGGCTACAGACAGACAGCTACAGCTAGGGTTACAGACAGCTACAGACATCTACAGTTAGCCAGACACTGCAGACAGCTACAGTTAGCCAGACACTCCAGACAGCTACAGTTAGCCAGACACTATAGACAGTTACAGTTAGCCAGACACTACAGACAGCTACAGATAGCCAGACACTGCAGACAGCTACAGTTAGCCAGACACTACAGACAGCTACAGCTAGAGTTACAGACACCACAGACAGCTACAGCTAGAGTTACAGACACTACAGACAGCTACCGCTAGAGTTACAGACACTCCAGACAGTTACAGTTAGCCAGACACTACCGACAGCTACAGCTAGAGTTACAGACACCACAGACAGCTACAGCTAGAGTTACAGACACTACAGACAGCTACCGCTAGAGTTACAGACACTCCAGACAGTTACAGTTAGCCAGACACTATAGACAGTTACAGTTAGCCAGACACTAAAGACAGCTACAGATAGCCAGACACTGCAGACTGCTACAGTTAGCCAGACACTACAGACAGCTACAGCTAGAGTTACAGACACCACAGACACTACAGCTAGAGTTACAGACACTACAGACAGCTACCGCTAGAGTTACAGACACTCCAGACAGTTACAGTTAGCCAGACACTACCGACAGCTACAGCTAGAGTTACAGACACCACAGACAGCTACAGCTAGAGTTACAGACACTACAGACAGCTACCGCTAGAGTTACAGACACTACAGACAGCTAGAGACACACCAGACAGCTACAGCTAGAGTTCCAGACACTACAGACAGCTAGAGTTACAGACACCACAGACAGCTACAGCTAGAGTTACAGACACTACCGACAGCTACAGTTAGGGCTATAGACATACCAGACACATACAGCTAGGGTTACAGACACCACAGACAGCTACAGCTAGAGTTACAGGCACTACAGACAGCTAGAGACACACCAGACAGCTACAGCTAGAGTTCCAGACACTACAGACAGCTAGAGTTACAGACACCACAGACAGCTACAGCTAGAGTTACAGACACTACCAACAGCTACGGTTAGGGCTACAGACACTACAGGCACCTACAGCTAGCCAGACACTACAGACACCTACAGCTAGAGTTACAGACACTACAGACGGCTAAAGATACATATACAGACACTATCGACAGCTACATTTAGGGCTACAAACAATACAGACACCTACAGCTAGAGTTACAGACACTACAGACGGCTAAAGCTACATTTACAGACACTACGAACAGCTTCAGTTAGGGCTACAGACACTACAGCTACATACAGCTAGAGTTACAGACACATACAGCTACATTTACAGACACTACCGACAGCTTCAGTTAGGGCTACAGACAGACAGCTACAGCTACATTTACAGACACTACCGACAGCTTCAGTTAGGGCTACAGACAGACAGCTACAGCTAGAGTTACAGACAGCTACAGACAGCTTCAGTTAGGGCTACAGACAGACAGCTACAGCTAGGGTTACAGACAGCTACAGACATCTACAGTTAGCCAGACACTGCAGACAGCTACAGTTCGCCAGACACTCCAGACAGCTACAGTTAGCCAGACACTATAGACAGTTACAGTTAGCCAGACACTACAGACAGCTACAGATAGCCAGACACTGCAGACAGCTACAGTTAGCCAGACACTACAGACAGCTACAGCTAGAGTTACAGACACCACAGACAGCTACAGCTAGAGTTACAGACACTACAGACAGCTACCGCTAGAGTTACAGACACTCCAGACAGTTACAGTTAGCCAGACACTACCGACAGCTACAGCTAGAGTTACAGACACCACAGACAGCTACAGCTAGAGTTACAGACACTACAGACAGCTACCGCTAGAGTTACAGACACTCCAGACAGTTACAGTTAGCCAGACACTATAGACAGTTACAGTTAGCCAGACACTAAAGACAGCTACAGATAGCCAGACACTGCAGACAGCTACAGTTAGCCAGACACTACAGACAGCTACAGCTAGAGTTACAGACACCACAGACAGCTAGAGTTACAGACACTACAGACAGTTACAGTTAGCCAGACACTACCGACAGCTACAGCTAGAGTTACAGACACTACAGACAGCTACAGTTAGCCAGACACTACAGACAGCTACAGCTAGAGTTACAGACACCACAGACAACTACAGCTAGAGTTACAGACACCACAGACAGCTACAGCTAGAGTTACAGATACTACAGACAGCTACAGTTAGCCAGACACTACAGACAGCTACAGCTAGAGTTACAGACACCACAGACAGCTACAGCTAGAGTTACAGACACTACAGACAGCTACAGCTAGAGTTACAGACACAACCGACAGCTACAGCTAGAGTTACAGACACTACAGACGGCTACAGCTAGAGTTACAGACACCACAGACAGCTACAGGTAGAGTTACAGACACCACAGACAGATACAGCTAGAGTTACAGACACTACAGACAGCTACAAATAGGACTATAGACACTAGTAGAATAGCTTAGGCTAACATTCACCTGCCAGGAATGATGTTTGGTGACTGGCTGACTGGCTGATGTAGTAGGCTTATAGCCGACTGATCTCTTAACTCCTTCAGGATTAACAGAAGTGTCCCTGGGGTATATTAGGTTCTAACTGTTCAACCACCACATATCTATCAGGGCTCTACACTGTTTAACCATCACATATCTAGCAGGGCTCTTCCCTGTTTAACCACCACATATCTAGCAGGGCTCTTCACTGTTTAACCACCACATATCTAGCAGGGCTCTTCACTGTTTAAACACCACACATCTAGCAGGGCTCTTCACTGTTTAAACACCACATATCTAGCAGGGCTCTTCACTGTTTAACCACCACCGCAGGGCTCTTCACTGTTTAAACACCACACATCTAGCAGGGCTCTTCACTGTTTAACCACCACATATCCTGCAGGGCTCTTCACTGTTTAAACACCACATATCTAACAGGGCTCGTCACTGTTTAACCACCACATATCTAGCAGGGCTCTTCACTGTTTAACCACCACATATCTAGCAGGGCTCTTCACTGTTTAAACACCACATATCTAGCAGGGCTCTTCACTGTTTAAACACCACATATCTAGCAGGGCTCTTCACTGTTTAAACACCACATATCTAGCAGGGCTCTTCACTGTTTAACCACCACCGCAGGGCTCTTCACTGTTTAAACACCACATATCCTGCAGGGCTCTTCACTGTTTAACCACCACATATCTAGCAGGGCTCTTCACTGTTTAACCACCACATATCTAGCAGGGCTCTTCACTGTTTAACCACCACATATCTAGCAGGGCTCTTCACTGTTTAAACACCACAAATCTAGCAGGGCTCTTCACTGTTTAAAAACCACATATCTAGCAGGGCTCTTCACTGTTTAACCACATATCTAGCAGGGCTCTTCACTGTTTAAACACCACATATCTAGCAGGGCTCTTCACTGTTTAACCACCACCGCAGGGCTCTTCACTGTTTAATCACCACATATCTAGCAGGGCTCTTCACTGTTTAACCACCACATATCTATCAGGATTCTTCACTGTTTAACCACCACATATCCTGCAGGGCTCTTCACTGTTTAACCACCACCGCAGGGCTCTTCACTGTTTAACCACCACATATCTAGCAGGGCTCTTCACTGTTTAACCACCACATATCTATCAGGGCTCTTCACTGTTTAACCACCACATATCTAGCAGGGCTCTTCACTGTTTAACCACCACATATCTAGCAGGGCTCTTCACTGTTTAACCACCACACATCTAGCAGGGCTCTTCACTGTTTAAACACCACATATCTAGCAGGGCTCTTCACTGTTTAACCACCACATATCTAGCAGAGCTCTTCACTGTTTAACCACCACACATCCTGCAGGGCCCTTCACTGTTTAAACACCACATATCCTGCAGGGCTCTTCACTGTTTAACCACCACATATATAGCAGGGCTCTTCACTGTTTAACCACCAAATATCCTGTAGGGCCCTTCACTGTTTAAACACCACATATCCTGCAGGGCTCTTCAGTGTTTAACCACCACATATTTAGCAGGGCTCTTCACTGTTTAAACACCACCGCAGGGCTCTTCACTGATTAACCACCACTGCAGGGCTCTTCACTGTTTAACCTCCACATATCTAGCAGGGTTCTTCACTGTTTAACCACCACATATCTAGCAGGGCTCTTCACTGTTTAACCACCACATATCTAGCAGGGCTCTTCACTGTTTAAACACCACATATCCTGCAGGGCTCTTCACTGTTTAACCACCACATATCTAGCAGGGCTCTTCACTGTTTAACCACCACCGCAGGGCTCTTCACTGATTAACCACCACTGCAGGGCTCTTCACTGTTTAACCACAACATATCTAGCAGGGCTCTTCACTGTTTAACCACCAAATATCTAGCAGGGCTCTTCACTGTTTAACCACCACATATCTAGCAGGGCTCTTCACTGTTTAAACACCACATATCCTGCAGGGCTCTTCACTGTTTAACCACCACATATCTAGCAGGGCTCTTCACTGTTTAACCACCACATATCTAGCAGGGCTCTTCACTGTTTAAACACCACCGCAGGGCTCTTCACTGTTTAACCACCACATATCTAGCAGTGCTCTTCACTGTTTAACCACCACATATCTAGCAGGGCCCTTCACTGTTTAACCACCACATATCTATCAGGGCTCTTCACTGTTTAACCACCACATATCTAGCAGGGCTCTTCACTGTTTAAACACCACATATCTAGCAGGGCTCTTCACTGTTTAAACACCACATATCTATCAGGGCTCTTCACTGTTTAAACACCACATATCTATCAGGGCTCTTCACTGTTTAACCACCACATATCTAGAAGGGCTCTTCACTGTTTAAACACCACATATCTAGCAGGGCCCTTCACTGTTTAAACACCACATATCTAGCAGGGCTCTTCACTGTTTAAACACCACATATCCTGCAGGGCTCTTCACTGTTTAACCACCACATATCTAGCAGGGCCCTTCACTGTTTAAACACCACATATCTAGCAGGGCTCTTCACTGTTTAACCACCACCGCAGGGCTCTTCACTGTTTAACCATCACAAATCTAGCAGGGCTCTTCACTGTTTAACCACCACATATCTAGCAGGGCTCTTCACTGTTTAACCACCACATATCTAGCAGGGCTCTTCACTGTTTAACCACCACATATCTAGCAGGGCTCTTCACTGTTTAACCACCACATATCTAGCAGGGCTCTTCACTGTTTAAACACCACATATCTAGCAGGGCCCTTCACTGTTTAAACACCACATATCTAGCAGGGCTCTTCACTGTTTAAACACCACATATCTATCAGGGCTCTTTACTGTTTAACCACCACATATCTAGCAGGGCTCTTCACTGTTTAACCACCACATATCTAGCAGGGCTCTTCACTGTTTAACCACCACATATCTAGCGGGGCTCTTCACTGTTTAAACACCACATATCTAGCAGGGCCCTTCACTGTTTAAACACCACATATCTATCAGGGCTCTTCACTGTTTAACCACCACATATCTATCAGGGCTCTTCACTGTTTAACCACCACATATCTAGCAGGGCTCTTCACTGTTTAACCACCACCGCAGGGCTCTTCACTGTTTAATCACCACATATCTAGCAGGGCTCTTCACTGTTTAACCACCACATATCTAGCAGGGATCTTCACTGTTTAACCACCACTGCAGGGCTCTTCACTGTTTAACCACCACATATCTAGCAGGGCTCTTCACTGTTTAACCACCACATATCTAGCAGGGCTCTTCACTGTTTAACCACCACATATCTAGCAGGGCTCTTCAGTGATTAACCACCACTGCAGGGCTCTTCACTGTTTAACCACCACATATCTAGCAGGGCTCTTCACTGTTTAAACACCACATATCTAGCAGGGATCTTCACTGTTTAACCACCACCGCAGGGCTCTTCACTGTTTAACCACCACCGCAGGGCTCTTCACTATTTAAACACCACATATCCTGTAGGGCTCTTCACTCTTTAAACACCACATATCTAGCAGGGCTCTTCACTGTTTAACCACCACATATCTAGCAGGGCTCTTCACTGTTTAAACACCACATATCTAGCAGGGCTCTTCACTGTTTAACCACCACCGCAGGGCTCTTCACTGTTTAACCACCACCGCAGGGCTCTTCACTGTTTAAACACCACATATCCTGCAGGGCTCTTCACTGTTTAACCACCACATATCTAGCAGGGCTCTTCACTGTTTAACCACCACATATCTAGCAGGGCTCTTCACTGTTTAACCACCACATATCTAGCAGGGCCCTTCACTGTTTAACCACCACATATCTATCAGGGCTCTTCACTGTTTAACCACCACATATCTAGCAGGGCTCTTCACTGTTTAAACACCACATATCTAGCAGGGCTCTTCACTGTTTAAACACCACATATCTATCAGGGCTCTTCACTGTTTAACCACCACATATCTAGCAGGGCTCTTCACTGTTTAAACACCACATATCTAGCAGGGCTCTTCACTGTTTAAACACCACATATCTAGCAGGGCTCTTCACTGTTTAACCTCCACATATCTAGCAGGGCTCTTCACTGTTTAACCACCACATATCCTGCAAGGCTCTTCACTGTTTAAACACCACATATCCTGCAGGGCTCTTCACTGTTTAACCACCACATATCTAGCAGGGCTCTTCACTGTTTAAACACCACATATCTAGCAGGGCTCTTCACTGTTTAAACACCACATATCTAGCAGGGCTCTTCACTGTTTAACCACCACATATCTAGCAGGGCTCTTCACTGTTTAACCACCACATATCTAGCAGGGCTCTTCAATGTTTAAACACCACATATCTAGCAGGGCTCTTCACTGTTTAACCACCACATATCCTGCAGGGCTCTTCACTGTTTAACCACCACATATCTAGCAGGGCTCTTCCCTGTTTAACCACCACATATCTAGCAGGGCTCTTCACTGTTTAACCACCACATATCCTGCAGGGCTCTTCAATGTTTAAACACCACATATCTAGCAGGGCTCTTCACTGTTTAACCACCACATATCCTGCAGGGCTCTTCACTGTTTAACCACCACATATCTAGCAGGGCTCTTCCCTGTTTAACCACCACATATCTAGCAGGGCTCTTCACTGTTTAACCACCACATATCTATCAGGGCTCTTCACTGTTTAACCACCACATATCTAGCAGGGCTCTTCTCTGTTTAACCACCACCACAGGGCTCTTCACTGTTTAAACACCACATATCTTGCAGGGCTCTTCACTGTTTAACCACCACCACAGAGCTCTTCACTGTTTAAACACCACATATCTAGCAGGGCTCTTCACTGTTTAAACACCACATATCTAGCAGGGGTCTTCACTGTTTAAACACCACCTCAGGGCTCTTCACTAATTAACCACCACATGTCTAGCAGGGCTCTTCACTGTTTAACCACCACATATCTAGCAGGGCTCTTCACTGTTTAACCACCACATATCTAGCAGGGCTCTTCACTGTTTAACCACCACATATCTAGCAGGGCTCTTCACTGTTTAACCACCACATATCTAGCAGGGCTCTTCACTGTTTAAACACCACATATCTAGCAGGGCCCTTCACTGTTTAAACACCACATATCTAGCAGGGCTCTTCACTGTTTAAACACCACATATCTATCAGGGCTCTTTACTGTTTAACCACCACATATCTAGCAGGGCTCTTCACTGTTTAACCACCACATATCTAGCAGGGCTCTTCACTGTTTAACCACCACATATCTAGCGGGGCTCTTCACTGTTTAAACACCACCGCAGGGCTCTTCACTGTTTAATCACCACATATCTAGCAGGGCTCTTCACTGTTTAACCACCACATATCTAGCAGGGATCTTCACTGTTTAACCACCACTGCAGGGCTCTTCACTGTTTAACCACCACATATCTAGCAGGGCTCTTCACTGTTTAACCACCACATATCTAGCAGGGCTCTTCACTGTTTAACCACCACATATCTAGCAGGGCTCTTCAGTGATTAACCACCACTGCAGGGCTCTTCACTGTTTAACCACCACATATCTAGCAGGGCTCTTCACTGTTTAAACACCACATATCTAGCAGGGATCTTCACTGTTTAACCACCACCGCAGGGCTCTTCACTGTTTAACCACCACCGCAGGGCTCTTCACTATTTAAACACCACATATCCTGTAGGGCTCTTCACTCTTTAAACACCACATATCTAGCAGGGCTCTTCACTGTTTAACCACCACATATCTAGCAGGGCTCTTCACTGTTTAAACACCACATATCTAGCAGGGCTCTTCACTGTTTAACCACCACCGCAGGGCTCTTCACTGTTTAACCACCACCGCAGGGCTCTTCACTGTTTAAACACCACATATCTAGCAGGGCTCTTCACTGTTTAACCACCACATATCTAGCGGGGCTCTTCACTGTTTAACCACCACATATCTAGCAGGGCTCTTCACTGTTTAACCACCACATATCTAGCAGGGCCCTTCACTGTTTAACCACCACATATCTATCAGGGCTCTTCACTGTTTAACCACCACATATCTAGCAGGGCTCTTCACTGTTTAAACACCACATATCTAGCAGGGCTCTTCACTGTTTAAACACCACATATCTATCAGGGCTCTTCACTGTTTAACCACCACATATCTAGCAGGGCTCTTCACTGTTTAAACACCACATATCTAGCAGGGCTCTTCACTGTTTAAACACCACATATCTAGCAGGGCTCTTCACTGTTTAACCTCCACATATCTAGCAGGGCTCTTCACTGTTTAACCACCACATATCCTGCAAGGCTCTTCACTGTTTAAACACCACATATCCTGCAGGGCTCTTCACTGTTTAACCACCACATATCTAGCAGGGCTCTTCACTGTTTAAACACCACATATCTAGCAGGGCTCTTCACTGTTTAAACACCACATATCTAGCAGGGCTCTTCACTGTTTAACCACCACATATCTAGCAGGGCTCTTCACTGTTTAACCACCACATATCCTGCAGGGCTCTTCAATGTTTAAACACCACATATCTAGCAGGGCTCTTCACTGTTTAACCACCACATATCCTGCAGGGCTCTTCACTGTTTAACCACCACATATCTAGCAGGGCTCTTCCCTGTTTAACCACCACATATCTAGCAGGGCTCTTCACTGTTTAACCACCACATATCCTGCAGGGCTCTTCAATGTTTAAACACCACATATCTAGCAGGGCTCTTCACTGTTTAACCACCACATATCCTGCAGGGCTCTTCACTGTTTAACCACCACATATCTAGCAGGGCTCTTCCCTGTTTAACCACCACATATCTAGCAGGGCTCTTCACTGTTTAACCACCACATATCTATCAGGGCTCTTCACTGTTTAACCACCACATATCTAGCAGGGCTCTTCTCTGTTTAACCACCACCACAGGGCTCTTCACTGTTTAAACACCACATATCTTGCAGGGCTCTTCACTGTTTAACCACCACCACAGAGCTCTTCACTGTTTAAACACCACATATCTAGCAGGGCTCTTCACTGTTTAAACACCACATATCTAGCAGGGGTCTTCACTGTTTAAACACCACATATCCTGCAGGGCTCTTCACTGTTTAAACACCACATATCTAGCAGGGCTCTTCACTGTTTAAGCACCACCACAGGGCTCTTCACTGTTTAAACAGCGCGGGGCTCTTCAGACTATCTGATCTTTAAATGCTTCCTATCAAAACATCCAAGAGGATCATAATGGGACCTTCCTGGACAATGATCAGTTTCTACCACTGTACACCTCTACTAGCTTGATCCAGAAAATGGCTGCTCATTGTTGGACTCCAGGTGAGTGTAAATGGCTGCTCCTTGTTGGACTCCAGGTGAGTGTAAATGGCTGCTCCTTGTTGGGCTCCAGGTGAGTGTAAATGGCTGCTCCTTGTTGGACTCCAGGTGAGTGTAAATGGCTGCTCCTTGTTGGACTCCAGGTGAGTGTAAATGGCTGCTCCTTGTTGGACTCCAGGTGAGTGTAAATGGCTGCTCCTTGTTGGACTCCAGGTGAGTGTAAATGGCTGCTCCTTGTTGGACACCAGGTGAGTGTAAATGGCTGCTCCTTGTTGGGCTCCAGGTGAGTGTAAATGGCTGCTCCTTATTGGGCTCCAGGTGAGTGTAAATGGCTGCTCCTTGTTAGACTCCAGGTGAGTGTAAATGGCTGCTCATTGTTGGACTCCAGGTGAGTGTAAATGGCTGCTCCTTGTTGGACTCCAGGTGAGTGTAAATGGCTGCTCCTTGTTGGGCTCCAGGTGAATGTAAATGGCTGCTCATTATTGGACTCCAGGTGAGTGTAAATGGCTGCTCCTTGTGGGGCTCCAGGTGAGTGTAAATGGCTGCTCCTTGTTGGACTCCAGGTGAGTGTAAATGGCTGCTCCTTGTTGGACTCCAGGTGAGTGTAAATGGCTGCTCCTTCTTGGGCTCCAGGTGAGTGTAAATGGCTGCTCCTTGTTGGGCTCCAGGTGAGAGTAAATGGCTGCTCCTCGTTGGACTCCAGGTGAGTGTAAATGGCTGCTCATTGTTGGGCTCCAGGTGAGTGTAAATGGCTGCTCCTTGTTGGGCTCCAGGTGAGTGTAAATGGCTGCTCCTTGTTGTGCTCCAGGTGAGTGTAAATGGCTGCTCCTTGTTGGACTCCAGGTGAGTGTAAATGGCTGCTCATTGTTGGACTCCAGGTGAGTGTAAATGGCTGATCATTGTTCCACTCCAGGTGAGTGTAAATAGCTGCTCATTGTTGGACTCCAGGTGAGTGTAAATAGCTGCTCATTGTTGGACTCCAGGTGAGCGTAAATTGCTGCTCCTTGTTGGACTCCAGGTGAGTGTAAATGGCTGCTCATTGTTGGACTCCAGGTGAGTGTAAATGGCTGCTCCTTGTTGGGCTCCAGGTGAGTGTAAATGGCTGCTCCTTGTTGGACTCCAGGTGAGTGTAAATGGCTGCTCCTTGTTGGACTCCAGGTGAGTGTAAATGGCTGCTCCTTGTTGGACTCCAGGTGAGTGTAAATGGCTGCTCATTGTTGGACTCCAGGTGAGTGTAAATGGCTGCCCCTTGTTGGGCTCCAGGTGAGTGTAAATGGCCTTTTCCTTGTTAGACTCCAGGTGAGTGTAAATGGCTGATCCTTGTTGGGCTCGAGGTGAGTGTAAATGGCTGCTCCTTGTTGGACTCCAGGTGAGTGTAAATAGCTGCTCATTATTGGACTCCAGGTGAGTGTAAATGGCTGCTCCTTTTTGGACTCCAGGTGAATGTAAATGCTGCTCATTGTTGGACTCCAGGTGAGTGTAATTGGCTGCTCCTTGTTGGGCTCCAGGTGAGTGTAAATGGCCTTTTCCTTGTTAGACTCCAGGTGAGTGTAAATGGCTGCTCCTTGTTGGACTCCAGGTGAGTGTAAATGGCTGCTCCTTGTTGGACTCCAGGTGAGTGTAAATAGCTGCTCATTATTGGACTCCAGGTGAGTGTAAATGGCTGCTCCTTGTTGGACTCCAGGTGAATGTAAATGGCTGCTCATTATTGGACTCCAGGTGAGTGTAAATGGCTGCTCATTGTTCCACTCCAGGTGAGTGTAAATAGCTGCTCCTTGTTGGACTCCAGGTGAGTGTAAATAGCTGCTCATTGTTGGACTCCAGGTGAGCGTACATGGCTGCTCCTTGTTGGACTCCAGGTGAGTGTAAATGGCTGCTCATTGTTGGACTCCAGGTGAGTGTAAATGGCTGCTCCTTGTTGGGCTCCAGGTGAGTGTAAATGGCCTTTTCCTTGTTAGACTCCAGGTGAGTGTAAATGGCTGCTCCTTGTTGGGCTCCAGGTGAGTGTAAATGGCTGCTCCTTGTTGGACTCCAGGTGAGTGTAAATGGCTGCTCCTTGTTGGACTCCAGGTGAGTGTAAATGGCTGCTCCTTGTTGGACTCCAGTTGAGTGTAAATGGCTGCTCCTTGTTGGGCTCCAGGTGAGTGTAAATGGCCTTTTCCTTGTTAGACTCCAGGTGAGTGTAAATGGCTGCTCCTTGTTGGACTCCAGGTGAGTTTAAATGGCTGCTCCTTGTTGGACTCCAGGTGAGTGTAAATAGCTGCTCATTATTGGACTCCAGGTGAGTGTAAATGGCTGCTCCTTGTTGGCCTCCAGGTGAGTGTAAATGGCTGCTCCTTGTTGGACTCCATGTGAGTGTAAATGGCTGCTCCTTGTTGGACTCCAGGTGAGTGTAAATGTCTGCTCCTTGTTGGGCTCCAGGTGAGTGTAAATGGCTGCTCCTTGTTGGGCTCCAGGTGAGTGTAAATGGCTGCTCCTTGTTGGACTCCAGGTGAGTGTAAATGGCTGCTCCTTGTTGGGCTCCAGGTGAGTGTAAATGGCTGCTCCTTGTTGGACTCCAGGTGAGTGTAAATGGCTGCTCCTTGTTGGACTCCAGGTGAGTGTAAATGGCTGCTCCTTGTTGGACTCCAGGTGAGTGTAAATGGCTGCTCATTGTTCCACTCCAGGTGAGTGTAAATAGCTGCTCATTGTTGGACTCCAGGTGAGTGTAAATAGCTGCTCATTGTTGGACTCCAGGTGAGTGTAAATAGCTGCTCATTGTTGGACTCCAGGTGAGTGTAAATAGCTGCTCATTGTTGGACTCCAGGTGAGCGTAAATGGCTGCGTCTCGGAACCAGAAAGAAGGAGAAGAATTGTTCTCTGGCTTCTTCCCCCTTCGTCCGGACTTTCAAATCGCTTTGAGCCCCTGTACCAGCTGTCTTCTGCTGGGGGTTTGGATGTTCCCTCCAGCTACCTCTCCCTGTCCTAGTCAATCAACTGCCTGGGCACATTCTGGACCACCGAGGCCCCCCTCTGCTGGGCCGTGCTCTCTGGATCAGAGCTCTGTCCCTTTTGGCTGTTGGATCCACGCAAATCATTTGGGTTCCTGGATCCTTTCACAGCATTATAAGGCTGCGTTGAGACAATGACTTATCATTGTCTCAACACAGCCCAGCTCAGTAAATCCCTACCATTGTGACGCTGAGTTGTCGTAATGCTTCAGCAAATGTACATTATACCAGGAGGGTTAGTAGACATACCAGGGGGGTTAGTAGACACTAATGTATGTCCCTCTTACTGCCCTGAATGCTTCTGCTGATCCTACAGCTGTTGTATGCAGTAATCATGTGTCTATGAACCAGAGTTATACTGTTAGCACTGAGGTGGTGTGTCCTATAGGAAGTCCACTGTGTGCAGCTCACCCTGCACTGACATAAATAAACAGAGCATGTCTACCTCTGCTAAGCATCCCAGAAAAGTGTTAAAAATGGCCCACGTTATCATATGTAGCTTAAGAAACAAGGTTCATGAAATCAATAATTTGCTAGCAACAGATGGTTTTCATATTCTGATCATCTCTGAAACTCACTTAGTTAATACATTTGATGATACAGTGGTAGCAATACATGTTTTCAACATCATCAGAAGAGACAGGAATGCCAAAGGTGGAGGTGTTGCTGTTTATATTCAGAACCACATTCCTGTAAAGCTTAGAGAGGATCTAATGTTAAATACTATTGAAGCAATATGGCTACAGGTTCATATGCCTCACCTAAAGACCATTCTGATGGGAAGCTGCTATAGACCAAGTGCTAACAGTCAGTATCTGGATAACGTGTGAAATGCTTGATAATGTATGTGATACCAATAGAGAGGTATATTTTCTGGGGGATTTAAATATTCACTGGCTTTCATTAGGCTTCCCACTCAAGAGAGAGCTTCAAACTGTAACCAGTGCCTGCAACCTGGTTCAGGTTATCAATCAACATACCAGGTTAGTTAAACAGCACAGGAATGAAATCATCAACATGTATTGATCACATATTGACTAATACTGCAGAAACTTGTTTTAAAGCAGTATCCAAATCCACAAGATGTAGTGATCACAACATAGTAGCCATATCTAGGAAAACCAAGACGTTTTGTAGTGATTCATATGTTGGAAATGTAAAGATTATTTTCTGGTCTGTGGTGTGTAATGAGGAGCAACCAGATGCTGCTGGTCTGTGGTGTGTAATGAGGAGCAACCAGACACTGCTGGTCTGTGGTGTGTAATGAGGAGCAACCAGATGCTGCTGGTCTGTGGTGTGTAATGAGGAGCAACCAGACACTGCTGGTCTGTGGTGTGTAATGAGGAGCAACCAGATGCTGCTGGTCTGTGGTGTGTAATGAGGAGCAACCAGATGCTGCTGGTCTGTGGTGAGTAATGAGGAGCAACCAGATGCTGCTGGTCTGTGGTGTGTAATGAGGAGCAACCAGACGCTGCTGGTCTGTGGTGTGTAATGAGGAGCAACCAGATGCTGCTGGTCTGTGGTGTGTAATGAGGAGCAACCAGATGCTGCACTTTACATATTTATGAAATTGCCTAACCCAGTTACTAATAAGCACGCACCCACTAAGAAAATTACTGTAAAAACTGTTAAATCCCCTTGAAAAAGTATATGGTTGAGAGGGATGAGGCAAAATAAATGGCAGCCCAACGGATTGGCAAACCTACTGTAAATTGAGAAATCATGTGACTAAACTGAATAAAAAGAAGAAACTATACTATTACATAAATAATGAGAATAAAAAGCTTTAATTAAATTTTGGGGAAAAAGGCAAACTCTGCGCCATCATTCATTGAATCAGATGGCTCGTTCATCACTAAACCCACTGATATTGCGAACTGCTTTAATGATTTCTTTCAATGGCAAGATTAGCAAACTTAGACATGACAGCAACAAACGCTGACACTACACATCCAAGTATATCGGATATATAGCATATTATGAAAGACAATCTAATTATGACAAGCATTGAAATGTTGAATTCCGTAAAGTCAGTGTGGAAGAGGATAAAAAATGATTGTTGTCTATCAACAATGACAAGCCACCGGGTCTGACAACTTGAATGGTAAAATACTGAGGATAATAGCAGACGATATTTCCACTCCTATTTGCCATATCTTCAATGTAAGCCTACTAGAAAGTGTGAGCCCTCAGGCTTGGAGGCAAGCTGAAGTTTTCCCCTGCCTAACGATAGTAAAGCCCCTTTTCTGGCTCAAATAGCCCAACAATAAGCCTGTTACCAAACCTTCTTAAAGCTTTGGAAGAAATGGTGTTTGACCAGATACAATGCTGTTTCACAGTAAACAAATTGACAACAGACTTTCAGCACGCTTATAGAGAAGGACATTCAACAAGCACAGCACTTACACAAATGACTGATGATTGGCTGAGAGGAATTGATGCTAAAATATTGTGGGGGCTGTTTTGTTGGACTTCAGTGCGGCTTTTGACATTATTGACCATAGTCTGTTGCTGGAAAAACGTATGTGTTGTGGCTTTACACACCCTGCTATATTGTGGATGAAGAGTTACCTGTCTAACAGAACACAGAGGGTGTTCTTTAATGGAAGCCTCTACAACAAAATTGAGGTAGAATCAGGAATTCCCCAGGGCAGCTGTCTAGGCCCCTGATCGAGTTGAGGAGACTGTGGTCAAAACATATTGATACAACAGTAGCTAAGATGGGGAGAAGTCTGTCCATAATAAAGCACTGCTCTGCCTTCTTAACAACACTGTCAACAAGGCAGGTCCTACAGGCCCTAGATTTGTCGCACCGGGACTACTGTTCAGCCGTGTGGTCAGGTACCACAAAGACGGCCTCAGGAAAATTGCAATTGGCTCAGAACAGAGCAGCACGGCTGGCCCCTGGATGTACAACGAGATCTAACATTAATAATATGTATGTAAATCTCTCCTGGCTCAAAGTGCAGGAGAGATTCACTTCATCACTACTTGTATTTGTGAGAGTTATTGACATGTTGAATGCACCAAGCTGCCTGTTTAAACTACTAACACACAGCTCAGACACCCATGACTACCCCACAAGACATGACACCAGAGGTCTCTTCACAGTCCCCAAGTCCAGAACAAATTATGAGAGGCGCACAGTACTACATAGAGCCACGACTCACATAATATTCACATAAAGTAACGCAAGATAGTAGTAAAATTATATAAAAAAACTGTTAAAAACACACGTTATGCAGGGACTGTGAAGCAACACAAACATAGGCACAGACACATGCATACAAACACACGATAACACATGGATTTGGTGTTGTAGATATGTGGTAGGGGCCTTAGGGCACACAATTCATCTGTTGTGAATGTATTGTAATGTTTTAAAAACTGTATAACTGCCTTAATGTTGCTGGACTCCAGGAAGAGTAGCTGCTGCCTCTAGCAGACTGGAATATGTTCCTGGATTCATCCCATGGCATTGAGGAGTATATCACGTCAGTCATCGGCTTCATCAATAAGTGCATCGACGACGTCGTCCCCTCAGTGATAGAACGTACATTTCCCAACCAGAAGCAATGGTAACAGGCAACATCCGCACCGAGCTAAAGGCCAGAGCTTCTGCTTTCAAGGATGCTTATAAAAACTCCCGCTACGCCCTCAGACGAACCATCAAACAGGGAAAGTGTCAATACAGGACTGAGAATGAATCCTACTACACCGGCTCTGACACTCATCATATGTGGCAGGGCTTGAGAGCCCCAGCTGTTCCAGACAACTGTGTGATCATGCTCTCCGTAGCCGATGTGAGCAAGACCTTTAAACAAGTCAATATTAACAAAGCCGCTGGGCCAGACGGATTACCAGGAGGTGTACTCAAAGCATGCGCGGACCAACTGTCAAGTGTCTTCACTGACATTTTCAACCTGTCCCTGATCGAGTCTGTAATACCGACATGTTTCAAACCGATCACCATTGTCCCTGTGCACAAGATAGCGAAGGTAACCTGCTTAAATTATTACCGCCCTGTAGCACTCACGTCTGTAGCCATCTACCTCTTCCATACATTACCCCTGTCCTGTTATCTACCTCTTCTATACATAACCCTGTCCTGTTATCTACCTCTTCCATACATAATCCTGTCCTGTTATCTACCTCTTCCATACATAATCCTGTCCTGTTATCTACCTCTTCCATACATAACCCTGTCCTGTTATCTTCCTCTTTCATACATAACCCCTGTCCTGTTATCTACCTCTTCCATACATAACCCTGTCCTGTTATCTACCTCTTCCATACATAACCCTGTCCTGTTATCTACCTCTTCCATACATAACCCCTGTCCTGTTATCTACCTCTTCCATACATAACCCCTGTCCTGTTATCTACCTCTTCCATACATAACCCTGTCCTGTTATCTACCTCTTCCATACATAACCCTGTCCTGTTATCTACCTCTTCCATACATAACCCCTGTCCTGTTATCTACCTCTTCCATACATAACCCTTGTCCTATTAGTTACCTCTTCCATACATAACCCTGTCCTGTTATCTACCTCTTCCATACATAACCCTTGTCCTGTTATCTACCTCTTTCATACATAACCCTTGTCCTGTTATCTACCTCTTCCATACATAACCCCTGTCCTATTAGTTACCTCTTCCATACATAACCCTGTCCTGTTATCTACCTCTTCCATACATAACCCTTGTCTTGTTATCTACCGCTTTCATACATAACCCTTGTCCTGTTAGCTACCTCTTTTATACATAACCCCTGCCCAGTTATTTCATACATAAACCTTGGTCTGTTAGTTCTTTCACACATAAGCCCTGTCCTGTTAGCTTTTTCATAGATAACCCCTGTCCCGTTACCAACCGCTTCCATACATAACTTCTGTTCTGTTGGCTAACTATTTCATACATAACCTCTGTTCTGTTGGCTAACTATTTCATACATAACCTCTGTTCTGTTGGCTAACTATTTCATACATAACCTCTGTTCTGTTGGCTAACTATTTCATACATAACCTCTGTTCTGTTGGCTAACTATTTCATACATAACCTCTTTTCTGTTGGCTAACTATTTCATACATAACCTCTGTTCTGTTGGCTAACTATTTCATACATAACCTCTGTTCTGTTGGCTAACTATTTCATACATAACCTCTGTTCTGTTGGCTAACTATTTCATAGATAACCTCTGTTCTGTTGGCTAACTATTTCATACATAACCTCTGTTCTGTTGGCTAACTATTTCATACATAACCTCTGTTCTGTTGGCTAACTATTTCATACATAACCTCTGTTCTGTTGGCTAACTATTTCATAGATAACCTCTGTTCTGTTGGCTAACTATTTCATACATAACCTCTGTTCTGTTGGCTAACTATTTCATACATAACCTCTGTTCTGTTGGCTAACTATTTCATACATAACCTCTGTTCTGTTGGCTAACTATTTCATACATAACCTCTGTTCTGTTGGCTAACTATTTCATACATAACCTCTGTTCTGTTGGCTAACTATTTCATACATAACCTCTGTTCTGTTGGCTAACTATTTCATACATAACCTCTGTCCTTTTAGTTACACCTTCCATACATAAACCCTGTCCAGTTAGCATTTTCATACATAACCCCTGTCTTAAGTAACCCCTGCGCAGTTAGTTCTTTCATAAATAACCCACATCCTGTTTGTTCATACATGCTCTGTCCTGTTAGCTCTTTCACACATAACCCCTGTCTTGTTAGATACCTCTTTCATACATAACCCCTGTCTAGTTAGCTCTTTCATACATAACCCCTGTCTAGTTAGCTCCTTCATGCATAACCCCTGTCTAATTAGCTCCCTCATGCATAACCCCTGTCTAGTTAGCTCCTTCATGCATAACCCCTGTCTAGTTAGCTCCTTCATGCATAACCCCTGTCTAGTTAGCTCTTTCATGCAAAACCCGTCCTGTTTGCACAACTAGAAAATAGAGTAGAATCCATTATAGCCTGGTATACCCTGCCACTCCCCACATCCACAACACAGAGTATCTCTTCAGTTGGACAACATAGCCTGGGATTCCCTCTCTCTCCACACATCCACACCACAGAGTATCTCTTCAATTGATCTCTTCAGGTGTTAGTTGGACAACATAGCCTGGTATTCCCTGTCTCTCCACACATCCACACCACAGAGTATCTCTTCAGGTGTTAGTTGGACAACATAGTCTACTCAGTCTGTTGCTGGTTGGAAAAAGGTCACTGATAAAACTTCACACATGTTCACATGGGGCTCAGTTAAATCAACAGCAGCTGGTAGTGTGTGTGTGTGTTGTGTGTGTGTGTGTGTGTTAGCGGTGCCGGTGTGTGTGTTTATGTGTGCGTGTTAGCGGTGTCAGTGTGTGTGTGTGTGTGTGTGTGTGTGTGTGTGTGTGTGTGTGTGTGTGTGTGTGTGTGTCGTGTGTGTGTGTGTTAGCGGTGTGTGTGTGTTAGCGGTGTCAGTGTGTGATGTGGTCCAGCATGAGAAGTGTAAACTTAACACACATACACTGAATACTCCCCAGCAGCGGACACAGTCATGATGTCTGAACACGTTTACAGCTGAGCCCAGTCGTTGCAGAGGACGTCACAACCTGGACCAATTAGTCATTCTGAGAGGTGTGTGGACCAATGAGCATACTGAGAGGTGTGTGGACCAATGAGCATACTGAGAGCTGTGTGGACCAATGAGCATACTGAGAGGTGTGTGGACCAATGAGCATACTGAGAGGTGTGTGGACCAATGAGCATACTGAGAGGTGTGTGGACCAATGAGCATACTGAGAGGTGTGTGGACCAATGAGCATACTGAGAGGTGTGTGGACCAATGAGCATACTGAGAGGTGTGTGGACCAATGAGCATACTGAGAGGTGTGTGGACCAATGAGCATACTGAGAGGTGTGTGGACCAATGAGCATACTCTGAGTCATACTGAGAGCTGTGTGGACCAATGAGCATACTGAGAGGTGTGTGGACCAATGAGCATACTGAGAGGTGTGTGTGTGCCTGTGGTGCTGTGTAGATACCTGCCTGCGTGTGTGGGATTGTTTATGTGTGTGTGTGTGTGTGTGTGTGTGTGTGTGTGTGTGTGTGTGTGTGTGTGTGTGTGTGTGTGTGTGTGTGTGTGTGTTCCCTGACCTTTATGTGTGGTAATAAACCATTACATGATTTGAGGTTTTACTAGAGAGATTAAAGAGGTATGAGTCAGTACAGCCCTGGGCCAATTAGTTCAATTAGAAGGAGACCTCCTGCTGGTCTGGACTACCTGGTGTAGCCTACACTACTACACTACTACACTACTACACCACGACACCACTACACTACTACACCACTACACACTACACTACTATACCACTACACCACTACACTACTACTACACTATACTACTACACCACTATACTACTACACCACTACACTACTACACCACTACACCACTATACTACTACACCACTACACCACTACACTACTACACCACTATACTACTACACCACTACACTACTACACCACTATACTACTACACCACTACACCACTATACTACTACACCACTATACTACTACACAACTACACCACTACACTACTACACCACTATAATACTACACCACTATACTACTACACCACTATACTACTACACCACTACACCACTACACTACTACACCACTACACCACTACACCACTACACTACTACACTACTACACCACTACACCACTACACTACTACACCACTACACACTACACTACTACACTACTACACCACTACACTACTATACCACTATACTACTACACCACTACACTACTACACCACTATACTACTACACCACTACACACTACACTACTACACTACTACACTACTACACTACTACACCACTACACTACTACACACTACACCACTACACTACTACACACTACACCACTACACCACTATACTACTACACCACTATACTACTACACAACTACACCACTACACTACTACACCACTATAATACTACACCACTATACTACTACACCACTATACTACTACACCACTACACCACTACACTACTACACCACTACACTACTACACCACTATAATACTACACCACTATACTACTACACCACTATACTACTACACCACTACACCACTACACTACTACACCACTACACCACTACACCACTACACTACTACACCACTACACCACTACACTACTACACCACTACACACTACACTACTACACTACTACACCACTACACTACTATACCACTATACTACTACACCACTACACTACTACACCACTATACTACTACACCACTACACACTACACTACTACACTACTACACCACTACACCACTACACTACTACACCACTACACCACTACACCACTACACTACTACACTACTACACTACTACACTACTACACCACTACACCACTACACACTACACTACTACACCACTACACCACTACACTACTACACCACTACACCACTATACCACTACACACTACACTACTACACTACTACACCACTACACCACTACACACTACACTACTACACTACTACACCACTACACTACTACACCACTATACTACTACACCACTATACTACTACACCACTACACACTACACTACTACACCACTACACCACTATACCACTACACACTACACTACTACACTACTACACCACTACACCACTACACACTACACTACTACACTACTACACCACTACACTACTACACCACTATACTACTACACCACTACACTACTACACCACTATACTACTACACCACTACACCACTACACTACTACACCACTACACACTACACTACTACACCACTACACCACTATACCACTACACTACTACACTACTACACTACTACACCACTACACCACTACACACTACACTACTACACTACTACACCACTACACTACTACACCACTATACTACTACACCACTACACTACTACACCACTATACTACTACACCACTACACACTACACTACTACACTACTACACTACTACACTACTACACCACTACACTACACCACTATACTACTAGACCACTACACCACTACACTACTACACCACTATACTACTACACCACTACACCACTACACCACTACACCACTACACTACTACACACTACACTACTACACCACTATACTACTACACCACTATACTACTACACCACTACACTATTACACCACTACACACTACACTACTACACTACTACACTACTACACCACTACACCACTACACTACTACACCACTACACACTACACTACTACACTACTACACCACTACACTACTACACCACTAAACTACTACACCACTATACTACTACACTACTACACCACTATACTACTACACTACTACACTACCACACTACTACACTACTACACCACTACACTACCACACTACTACACCACTACACTACTACACCACTACACCACTAAACTACTACACTACTACACCACTACACTACTACACTACTACACCACTACACTACCACACTACTACACCACTACACTACTACACCACTACACCACTACACTACTACACTACTACACCACTACACTACTACACCACTACACCACTACACTACCACACTACTACACCACTACACTACCACATTACTACACCACTACACTACCACACTACTACACTACTACACCACTACACTACCACACTACTACACCACTACACTACTACACCACTACACTACTACACTACTACACCACTACACTACCACACTACTACACCACTACACTACCACACTACTACACCACTACACTACCACACTACTACACTGCTACACCACTACACTACTACACCACTATACTACTACACCACTATACTACTACACCACTACACTACTACACCACTATACTACTACACCACTATACTACTACACCACTATACTATTACACCACAACACTACTACACCACTATACTACTACACCACTATACTACTACACCACTATACTACTACACCACAACACTACTACACCACTATACTACTACACCACCACACTACTACACCACTACACTACCACACTACTACACCACTACACTGCTACACCACTACACTACTACACCACTATACTACACACCACTATACTACTACACCACTATACTACTACACCACTACACTACTACACCACTACACCACTACACTACTACACCACTATACTACTACACCACTACACCACTACACTACTACACCACTACACCACTATACTACTACACCACTATACTACTACACCACTATACTACTACACCACTACACTACTACACCACTATACTACTACACCACTATACTACTACACCACAACACTACTACACCACTACACCACTATACTACTACACCACTACACCACTACACTACTACACCACTACACCACTATACTACTACACCACTATACTACTACACCACTATACTACTACACCACTACACTACTACACCACTATACTACTACACCACTATACTACTACACCACAACACTACTACACCACTACACCACTATACTACTACACCACTACAATACTACACCTCTACACCACTACGCTACTACACCACTACACTACTACACCACTACACACTACACTACTACACCACTATACTACTACACCACTACACCACTATACTACTACACCACTATACTACTACACCACTACACTACTACACCACTATACTACTACACCACTACACTACTACACTACTACACCACTATACTACTACACCACTACACCACTATACTACTACACCACTACGCTACTACACCACTACACTACTACACCACTACACACTACACTACTACACTACTACACCACAACACTACTACACCACTACACCACTATACTACTACACCACTATACTACTACACCACTACACCACTATACTACTACACCACTACACTACTACACTACTACACTACTATACTACTACACCACTATACTACTACACCACTATACTACTACACCACTACACCACTATACTACTACACCACTACACTACTACACCTCTACACCACTACACCACTACACTATTACACCACTACACTACTACACCACTACACCACTATACTACTACACCACTATACTACTACACCACTACACTACTACACCACTATACTACTACACCACTATACTACTACACCACTACACCACTATACTACTACACCACTATACTACTACACCACTACAGCACTATACTACTACACCACTACGCTACTACACCACTACACTACTACACCACTACACACTACACTACTACACTACTACACCACAACACTACTACACCACTACACCACTATACTACTACACCACTACACTATTACACCACTACACACTACACTACTACACTACTACACCACAATACTACTACACCACTACACCACTATACTACTACACCACTATACTACTACACCACTATACTACTACACCACTACACTACTACACCACTATACTACTACACCACTATACTACTACACCACTACACTATTACACCACTACACACTACACTACTACAATACTACACCACAACACTACTACACCACTACACTACTACACCACTATACTACTACACCACTATACTACTACACCACTATACTACTACACCACTACACTACTACACCTCTACACCACTACACCACTACACTACTACACCACTATACTACTACACCACAATACTACTACACCACTACACCACTATACTACTACACTACTACACTACTACACCACAACACTACTACACCACTACACTACTACACCACTATACTACTACACTACTACACCACTATACTACTACACCACTATACTACTACACCACAACACTACTACACCACTACACTACTACACCACTATACTACTACACCACTATACTACTACACCACTATACTACTACACCACTACACTACTACACACTACACTACTACACTACTACACTACTACACTACTACACCACTACACTACTACACCACTATACTACTACACCACAATACTACTACACCACTACACCACTATACTACTACACTACTACACCACTACACTACTACACCACTATACTACTACACCACTATACTACTACACCACTATACTACTACACCACTACACACTACACTACTACACTACTACACTACTACACTACTACACCACTACACTACTACACCACTATACTACTACACCACAATACTACTACACCACAATACTACTACACCACTACACCACTATACTACTACACTACTACACCACTACACTACTACACCACTATACTACTACACCACTATACTACTACACCACTATACTACTACACCACTACACTACTACACTACTACACTACTACACTACTACACTACTACACCACTACACTACTACACCACTATACTACTACACCACAATACTACTACACTACTACACCACTACACTACTACACCACAACACTACTACACCACTACACTACTACACCACTATACTACTACACCACTATACTACTACACCACTATACTACTACACCACAACACTACTACACCACTACACTACTACACCACTATACTACTACACCACTACACCACTACACCACTACACCACTACAGCCGTACCTCAGACCTCTACAGCCGTACCTCAGACCTCTACAGCAGTACCTCAGACCTCTACAGCAGTACCTCAGACCTCTACAGCAGTACCTCAGACCTCTACAGCAGTACCTCAGACCTCTACAGCCGTACCTCAGACCTCTACAGCAGTACCTCAGACCTCTACAGCAGTACCTCAGACCTCTACAGCCGTACCTCAGACCTCTACAGCCGTACCTCAGACCTCTACAGCAGTACCTCAGACCTCTACAGCAGTACCTCAGACCTCTACAGCCGTACCTCAGACCTCTACAGCAGTACCTCAGACCTCTACAGCTGTACCTCAGACCTCTACAGCCGTACCTCAACCCTCTACAGCCGTACCTCAGACCTCTACAGCAGTACCTCAGACCTCTACAGCCGTACCTCAGACCTCTACAGCAGTACCTCAGACCTCTACAGCCATACCTCAGACCTCTACAGCCGTACCTCAGACCTCTACAGCAGGGAGCTGACATGATAAAAGTAGCTTGGTCTCTAACCCTGAATACTGCAGTTCCACACTAATGTGATAACAGCATGGTCTCTAACCAGACACTGGTCTGTAACAGAAAGACAGTTAACACCACAGTAAAATACACAGCCGTGCTGTTCCCAGAACACGTCATGGTGTGGTGTTGTTGCTGTGACCAACCCGGTCTCAAGGTGACAGACTGAGGCTGGTGGTTTGGCACACTGCCCACTAAGCCACTCTAACACCCAACACAGCCAGCCTATCAGGGGCAGCCTATCAGCGAGAAGCAGAGATGCTTCATTCAGACAAACTGACTCCAGATGTTCTATAAAGGGGACTACATTCATATTACGCACACACGCACACTCTCTCTTTCTCTCTCTCTCTCCTTTCTGTCATCCTTGTAGAGCTGTTCCCATCTGGCCTGGTGCAGGAAGGAGGAGAGAGAGGCCAGCGAGGAAGAGGAGAGTTAGGAGGAGGAGCAGCAATCCCCTCCACACAGCAGTGAGTTTACATTGAGGGGCTCAGTCATTCCTCTGGGTTCTCAGTCTCAACATTCACTGTTTGAAATCTCATCAACATCAACTGGATGCACATGTTCCAATCAGGCCTCACAGAGAAATCTCACTTGTTAATTACCATGTATAAGATGCCATGTTCCACTGTAGGGTTAGGGCTAGACATACAGGGCCTTGTGTGTTGTGGTACAGTCCACATTGTGTTGTGGTACAGTCCACATTGTGGTGTGGTACAGTCCACATTGTGTTGTGGTACAGTCCACATTGTGTTGTGGTACAGTCCTGATTGTGTTGTGGTACAGTCCACATTGTGTTGTGGTACAGTCCACAGTGTGATGTGGTACAGTCCACATTGTGTTGTGGTACAGTCCACATTGTGTTGTAGCACAGTCCACATTGTGTTGTGGTACAGTCCACATTGTGTTGTGGTACAGTCCACATTGTGTTGTGGTACAGTCCACATTGTGTTGTGGTACAGTCCACATTGTGTTGTGGTACAGTCCTGATTGTGTTGTGGTACAGTCCACATTATGTTGTTTTACAGTCCACATTGTGTTGTGGTACAGTCCACATTGTGTTATGGTACAGTCCACATTGTGTTGTGGTACAGTCCACATTGTGTTGTGGTACAGTCCACATTGTGTTGTGGTACAGTCCACATTGTGTTGTGGTACAGTCCACATTGTGTTAACCCTAACTCTAACCCTACAGTGGAACATGTAGTATCATATATGTCTATATAGTTCTCCTAGCATTCAGACAGCTCCCATAGCATCTAGACAGGTATCCTAGCCTCCAGACAGCTCCCATAGCATATAGACAGGTATCCTAGCCTTCAGACAGCTCCCGTAGCACCTAGACAGGTATCCTAGCCTTCAGACAGCTCCCATAGCATCTAGACAGTTCTCCTAGCCTTCAGACAGCTCCCATAGCATCTAAACAGATCTCCTAGCCTTCAGACAGCTCCCATGGCATCTAGACAGTTCTCCTAGCATTTAGACAGCCCCCAAAGCATCTAAACAGTTATCCTAACATTTAGACAGCTCCCACAGCATTTAGACAGTTCTCCTAGCATTCAGACAGGTCCCACAGCATTTAGACAGTTATCTTAGCCTTTAGACAGCTCCCACAGCCTTTAGACAGCTCCCATAACATCTAGACAATTCGCCTAGCATTCAGAAAGCTCCCATGGGGTTTACACAGTTCTCCTAGCATTCAGACAGCTCCCACAGCATTTAGACAGTTCTGCTAGCAGTCAGACAGCTCCCACAGCATTTAGACAGTTATCCTAGCCTTTAGACAGTTCTCCTAGCAGTCAGACAGCTCCCACAGCATTTAGACAGTTCTCCTAGCCTTTATACAGCTCCCACAGCATTTAGACAGTTATCCTAGCATTCAGACAGCTCCCACAGCATTTAGACAGTTCTCCTAGCAGTCAGACAGCTCCCACAGCATTTAGACAGTTCTCCTAGCAGTCAGACAGCTCCCACAGCATTTAGACAGTTCTCCTAGCAGTCAGACAGCTCCCACAGCATTTAGACAGTTCGCCTAGCCTTTAGACAGCTCCCACAGCATTTAGACAGTTCTTATAGCAATCAGACAGCTAACACAGCATTTAGACAGTTCTCCTAGCCTTTAGACAGCTCCCACAGCATTTCGACAGTTCTCCTAGCTGTCAGACAGCTAACACAGCATTTAGACAGTTCTCCTAGTGTTTCATCTAAAATTAGGATGATAACATCCCCAAAATATTCAGAGAATGTTTTTGATAATTCTGTAATATCTGTAACATTCTACATCTGTAACAACCAGAACATTCCCCAGACGTTCGCATTAGGCTTCCAGGTAATGTAGTAACGCAATGTACCAGTAATGCTTTCCCAGCAAACCAAAATTGGTTCTGTGAAAGTTCTGAGAACATTCGTTAGGTCGCAGCAAATGTTCTAATTTGCATTTTGGGAACCTATCTCTTGTAATGTACCCCTACTGTTTCCACAACCTAATTACATTTTATGAGAACCTTTTATGCACCCTAAAATAAACATTGTAGAATCATCCACTCAGCTGGACAGTTTTTGAGTTATGAGAACATTCGTTAGGTCGCAGCAAATGTTCTCATAACACAAAAACTGTCCAGCTGAGTGGATGATTCTACAATGTTTAAGTTAGGTTGCACAGGACGTTCCCTTAATGTTGTAAGAATGAAATAAGTCAGTATGTATTATGTTCATAGCGTATTTGATTTAGGTTTAACGTAATATTAAATTTATGTTCCCACAATGTACATTTGACCTTGTCTTGGAGGTGCTCAGAACATTTCAGAACATTTAGAAAATGTCATATTTAAGTTTGACCTAATATTACCACAACATTCCCAGCATGCAAATCAATGTTATCGGTAATGTAGCCATACTGATTCAACAGTAGCTCAGATGGGGAGAAGTCTGTCCATGATAAGGCCCTGCTCTACCTTCTTAACAACACTATCAACAAGGCAGGTCCTACAGGCCCTCGTTTCTACCTTCTTAACAACACTATCAACAAGGCAGGTCCTACAGGCCCTAGTTTCTACCTTCTTAACAGCACTATCAACAAGGCAGGTCCTACAGGCCCTAGTTTCTACCTTCTTAACAACACTACCAACAAGGCAGGTCCTACAGGCCCTAGTTTCTACCTTCTTAACAACACTACCAACAAGGCAGGTCCTACAGGCCCTAGTTTCTACCTTCTTAACAACACTATCAACAAGGCAGGTCCTACAGGCTCTAGTTTCTACCTTCTTAACAACACTATCAACAAGGCAGGTCCTACAGGCTCTAGTTTCTACCTTCTTAACAACACTATCAACAAGGCAGGTCCTACAGGCCCTAGTTTCTACCTTCTTAACAACACTATCAACAAGGCAGGTCCTACAGGCTCTAGTTTCTACCTTCTTAACAGCACTATCAACAAGGCAGGTCCTACCTTGTCCTACCATTTTAAAATGGTATAAAATGCCATAATTTTGCTGGACCCCAGGAATGGGGATCCATAATAAATACAAATACAAAGCAGGAATCCACAGGTCTTGGGGGTGACCCCCTATGATGCCCTACTTCTTGTGTAGTGTTTTCATTTTGAAAGAAAACCAGGAGGTTGAGACCTGAGCAATTAACAATTGTCTGAAATGAGAATTTCCGTTAAATCTGGAGAGAAACATAGTGGGGAAGTATTCCAATTCCAATCCAATGTAATCTATAAAGCAGGAAGCCGCAGGTCTTGGGCGACCCTTTGCCGCCCCATTTCTAGTGTTTTCACATTGAACAAACACCAGGAGGTTGACCCCAAGCCTCCTCGGGCTGGCCTTCTAGGCAAGGTGTGTCTTTGAGTTAAACCCCACCTACTCAAATGACCCTGCTGCCATGAACCCGGAGGAGAAATAAAAGTAACTTGCAAACTAGCTAACGTTACAGCAGCCAGAAACAAACACAGAGAAAACGAAGCCAACAAGCCAACTTGTTTGCAGGCTGTAGCAGGGACAAAAGAAACAAGCATCATGCTAGCTAACTAGGTGGTGGACAGCATTTTCGGCCCAGGACCACCCAACAAAAGCATCGAGCAATAACATCACACAGACATGTATTTGTCAGGGAGATACTGGTGGAGACAGTCTGATCTCTAGAGGGAACCTGAGATACTGGTGGAGACAGTCTGATTTAGAGGGAACCTGAGATACTGGTGGAGACAGTCTGATCTCTAGAGGGAACCTGAGATACTGGTGGAAACAGTCTGATTTAGAGGGAACCTGAGATACTGGTGGAGACAGTCTGATTTAGAGGGAACCTGATATACTGGTGGAGACAGTCTGATTTAGAGGGAACCTGAGATACTGGTGGAGACAGTCTGATTTAGAGGGAACCTGAGATACTGGTGGAGACAGTCTGATTTAGAGGGAACCTGAGATACTGGTAGAGACAGTCTGATTTAGAGGGAACCTGATATACTGGTGGAGACAGTCTGATTTAGAGGGAACCTGATATACTGGTGGAGACAGTCTGATTTAGAGGGAACCTGAGATACTGGTGGAGACAGTCTGATTTAGAGGGAACCTGAGATACTGGTGGAGACAGTCTGATTTAGAGGGAACATGAGATACTGGTGGAGACCACAGGATGACTGATGAATAACCCGTCTGTCTATATACAGTATTGATTCCTATCTAGTGTTACCAGCCCACCAGGACCACTGAATGAATATCCAGCGTGGTCAGTCAAGTAAACAATGGCTCATCTGAATGACATAGTGGTGAACTATGGTCCATCAAGTCATAGGATGGCGCATTAGCATGACACATGTGACACAGGTTACAACACAACACCACATCCTATTGGATGAAAATGAGACTGTTGCAACACTGACTTATTCTGTGGTAACGTCTTCTCCCCCATTTAGCTGTAGTCAACAGAGCATTGATGGTGGTAACGTCTTCTCCCCCATTTAGCTGTAGTCAACAGAGCATTGATGGTGGTAATGTCTTCTCCCCCATTTAGCTGTAGTCAACAGAGCATTGATGGTGGTAATGTCTTCTCCCCCATTTAGCTGTAGTCAACAACCCTGGAGAGCATTGAAGAAGATGAGGTGGTTGAATTCATAAACGGTGTGTAAATTCTCCTCCTATTCCGTCAACATTGTGTTATTGTCACGGCCGTTGAATGAAGAGGACAGCGTGGTGAGCGTTCATATTATTTTATTTAGAAAAGACGCCGAACAAAACAATAAACAAACTGTGAAGCTAAAGGCCATGTCCCATAAACACAGGCAACTTCCCACAAAGAAAGGAGGGAAAAGGGCTACCTAAGTATGGCTCCCAATCAGAGACAACGATAGACAGCTGTCCCTGAATGAGAACCACACCCAGCCAAAACATAGAAATAGAAAATCAAAACATAGAATGCCCACCCCCATATCACACCCTGACCAAAGCAAATAGAGACATTAAAAGGCTCGCTAAGGTCAGGGCGTGACAGTTATCAAACCAAACTAATGTTTATTTGGTGTATGTACAGGATGC
The DNA here is from genome assembly GCF_013265735.2 of Oncorhynchus mykiss. Classification (NCBI taxonomy): domain Eukaryota; kingdom Metazoa; phylum Chordata; class Actinopteri; order Salmoniformes; family Salmonidae; genus Oncorhynchus; species Oncorhynchus mykiss. The sequence goes on along the minus strand of NW_023493674.1, from coordinate 212,652 downwards.
AGCGGGGGGGGAGTACAGGAAGATGACATTGAGTTGTACTGTAACAAAATGTTTCATGCTTTCCCACGTCAACCTAAAATGCAGAGGATCTCCTGGACCTGTTGGAGGAGGAAACAACATCAGCCATAAACTATGAGGAACATCCCAAACATTCAACCTATAATGCAGAGGATCTCCTGGACGTGTTGGAGGAGGAAACAACATCAGCCATAAACTATGAGGAACATCCCAACCATTCAACCTATAATGCAGAGGATCTCCTGGACGTGTTGGAGGAGGAAACAACATCAGCCATAAACTATGAGGAACATCCCAAACATTCAACCTATAATGCAGAGGATCTCCTGGACCTGTTGGAGGAGCAAACAACATCAGCCATAAACTATGAGGAACATCCCAAACATTAAACCTATAATGCAGAGGATCTCCTGGACCTGTTGGAGGAGGAAACAACATCAGCCATAAACTATGAGGAACATCCCAAACATTCAACCTATAATGCAGAGGATCTCCTGGACCTGTTGGAGGAGGAAACAACATCAGCCATAAACTATGAGGAACATCCCAAACATTCAACCTATAATGCAGAGGATCTCCTGGACCTGTTGGAGGAGGAAACAACATCAGCCATAAACTATGAGGAACATCCCAAACATTCAACCTATAATGCAGAGGATCTCCTGGACCTGTTGGAGGAGGAAACAACATCAGCCATAAACTATGAGGAACATCCCAAACATTCAACCTATAATGCAGAGGATCTCCTGGACCTGTAGAAGGAGGAAACAACATCAGCCATAAACTATGAGGAACATCCCAAACATTCAACCTATAATGCAGAGGATCTCCTGGACCTGTTGGAGGAGGAAACAACATCAGCCATAAACTATGAGGAACATCCCAAACATTCAACCTATAATGCAGAGGATGTCCTGGACCTGTTGGAGGAGGAAACAACATCAGCCATAAACTATGAGGAACATCCCAAACATTCAACCTATAATGCAGAGGATCTCCTGGACGTGTTGGAGGAGGAAACAACATCAGCCATAAACTATGAGGAACATCCCAAACATTCAACCTATAATGCAGAGGATCTCCTGGACCTGTTGGAGGAGGAAACAACATCAGCAATAAACTATGAGGAACATCCCAAACATTCAACCTATAATGCAGAGGATCTCCTGGACCTGTTGGAGGAGGAAACAAAATCAGCCATAAACTATGAGGAACATCCCAAACATTCAACCTATAATGCAGAGGATCTCCTGGACCTGTTGGAGGAGGAAACAACATCAGCCATAAACTATGAGGAACATCCCAAACATTCAACCTATAATGCAGAGGATCTCCTGGACGTGTTGGAGGAGGAAACAACATCAGCCATAAACTATGAGGAACATCCCAAACATTCAACCTATAATGCAGAGGATCTCCTGGACCTGTTGGAGGAGGAAACAACATCAGCCATAAACTATGAGGAACATCCCAAACATTAAACCTATAATTCAGAGGATCTCCTGGACCTGTTGGAGGAGGAAACAACATCAGCCATAAACTATGAGGAACATCCCAAACATTCAACCTATGATGCAGAGGATCTCCTGGACCTGTTGGAGGAGGAAACAACATCAGCCATCAACTATGAGGAACATCCCAAACATTCAACCTATAATGCAGAGGATCTCCTGGACCTGTTGGACAGAGGAAACAACATCAGCCATAAACTATGAGGAACATCCCAACCATTCAACTACACTACATGATGAGGAACATCCCAAACCTTCAGCTACATGGTGAGGAACATTCTAAACCTTCAGCTACATGATGAGGAACATCCTAACCCTTCAGCTACATGATGAGGAACATCCCAACCCTTCAGCTACATGATGAGGAACATCCTAACCCTTCAGCTACATAATGAGGAACATCCCAACCATTCAGCCATACTACATGATGAGGAACATCCTAACCCTTCAGCTACATGATGAGGAACATCCTAACCCTTCAGCTATACTACATGATGAGGAACATCCCAACCCTTCAGCTACATAATGAGGAACATCCCAACCATTCAGCCATACTACATGATGAGGAACATCCTAACCCTTCAGCTATACTACATGATGAGGAACATCCCAACCCTTCAGCTACATAATGAGGAACATCCCAACCATTCAGCCATACTACATGATGAGGAACATCCCAACCCTTCAGCTGCATAATGAGGAACATCCCAACCATTCAGCTACACTACATGATGAGGAACATCCTAACCCTTCAGCTACATGGTGAGGAACATTCTAACCCTTCAGCTACATGATGAGGAACATCCTAACCGTTCAGCTACACTACATGATGAGGAACATCCTAACCCTTCAGCTACATGATGAGGAACATCCTAACCCTTCAGCTACATGATGAGGAACATCCTAACCCTTCAGCTACATGATGAGGAACATCCTAACCCTTCAGCTACAAGATGAGGAACATCCCAACCCTTCAGCTATACTACATGATGAGGAACATCCTAACCGTTCAGCTACACTACATGATGAGGAACATCCGAACCCTTCAGCTACATGATGAGGAACATCCCAACCATTCAGCTACACTACATGATGAGGAACATCCTAACCCTTCAGCTACATGGTGAGGAACATTCTAACCCTTCAGCTACATGATGAGGAACATTCTAACCCTTCAGCTACATGATGAGGAACATCCTAACCCTTCAGCTACATGATGAGGAACATCCTAACCCTTCAGCTACATGATGAGGAACATCCTAACCCTTCAGCTACATGATGAGGAACATCTCAACCCTTCAGCTATACTACATGATGAGGAACATCCCAACCATTCAGCTACACTACATGATGAGGAACATCCTAACCCTTCAGCTACATGATGAGGAACATCCTAACCGTTCAGCTACATGATGAGGAACATCCTAACCCTTCAGCTACATGGTGAGGAACATCCTAACCCTTCAGCTACATGATGAGGAACATCCCAACCCTTCAGCTACATAATGAGGAACATCCGAACCCTTCAGCTACATGGTGAGGAACATTCTAACCCTTCAGCTACATGATGAGGAACATCCTAACCCTTCAGCTACATGATGAGGAACATCTCAACCCTTCAGCTATACTACATGATGAGGAACATCCTAACCCTTCAGCTACACTACATGATGAGGAATATCCTAACCCTTCAGCTACATGATTAGGAACATCCGAACCCTTCAGCTACATGGTGAGGAACATTCTAACCCTTCAGCTACATGATGAGGAACATCCTAACCCTTCAGCTACATGATGAGGAACATCTCAACCCTTCAGCTATACTACATGATGAGGAACATCCCAACCATTCAGCTACACTACATGATGAGGAATATCCTAACCCTTCAGCTACATGATTAGGAACATCCGAACCCTTCAGCTACATGGTGAGGAACATTCTAACCCTTCAGCTACATGATGAGGAACATCCTAACCCTTCAGCTACATGATGAGGAACATCTCAACCCTTCAGCTATACTACATGATGAGGAACATCCTAACCCTTCAGCTACATGGTGAGGAACATCCTAACCCTTCAGCTACATGATGAGGAACATCCCAACCATTCAGCTACACTACATGATGAGGAACATCCCAACCATTCAGCTACACTACATGATGAGGAATATCCTAACCCTTCAGCTACATGATTAGGAACATCCGAACCCTTCAGCTACATGGTGAGGAACATTCTAACCCTTCAGCTACATGATGAGGAACATCTCAACCCTTCAGCTACATGATGAGGAACATCCCAACCATTCAGCTACACTACATGATGAGGAACATCCTAACCCTTCAGCTACATGGTGAGGAACATCCTAACCCTTCAGCTACATGATGAGGAACATCTCAACCCTTCAGCTACATGATGAGGAACATCCCAACCATTCAGCTATACTACATGATTAGGAACATCCGAACCCTTCAGCTACATGGTGAGGAACATCCTAACCCTTCAGCTACATGATGAGGAACATCTCAACCCTTCAGCTACATGATGAGGAACATCCCAACCATTCAGCTATACTACATGATTAGGAACATCCGAACCCTTCAGCTACATGGTGAGGAACATCCTAATCCTTCAGCTACATGATGAGGAACATCTCAACCCTTCAGCTATACTACATGATGAGGAACATCCTAACCCTTCAGCTACATGACGAGGAACATCCTAACCCTTCAGCTACATGATGAGGAACATCCTAACCCTTCCGCTACATGATGAGGAACATCCCAACCCTTCAGCTACATGATGAGGAACATCCCAACCATTCAGCTACACTACATGATGAGGAACATCCCAACCATTCAGCTACACTACATGATGAGGAACATCTTAACCCTTCAGCTACATGATGAGGAACATCTTAACCCTTCAGCTACATGATGAGGAACATCCCAACCCTTCAGCTACATGATGAGGAACATCTCAACCCTTCAGCTACACTACATGATGAGGAACATGCTAACCCTTCAGCTACACTACATGATGAGGAACATCCTAACCCTTCAGCTACACGATGAGGAACATCCCAACCCTTCAGCTACACTACATAATGAGGAACATCCCAACCCTTCAGCTACATTATGAGGAACATCCTAACCCTTCAGCTACATTACATGATGAGGAACATCCTAACCCTTCAGCTACACGATGAGGAACATCCCAACCCTTCAGCTACACTACATAATGAGGAACATCCCAACCCTTCAGCTACATTATGAGGAACATCCTAACCCTTCAGCTACATGATGAGGAACATCCCAACCCTTCAGCTACAAGATGAGGAACATCCTAACCCTTCAGCTACATTATGAGGAACATCCTAACCCTTCAGCTACATGATGAGGAACATCCCAAACCTTCAGCTATGCTACATGATGAGGAACATCCTAACCCTTCAGCTACACTACATGATGAGGAACATCCCAACCATTCAGCTATACTACATGACGAGGAACATTCTAACCCTTCAGCTACACTACATTATGAGGAACATCCTAACCCTTCAGCTACATGATGAGGAACATCCTAACCCTTCAGCTACATGATGAGGAACATCCTAACCCTTCAGCTACATGACGAGGAACATCCTAACCCTTCAGCTACATGATGAGGAACATCCTAACCCTTCAGCTACATGATGAGGAACATCCTAACCCTTCAGCTACATGATGAGGAACATCCTAACCCTTCAGCTACATGATGAGGAACATACTAACTTTTCAGCTACACTACATGAGTCGCCATCAGCATTGTGTCGATGTGACGTTGTACCTGCTACACCAGAAACCAACCAAATCAACTTCATTTCAATTCACAAGAGCTTCAGTCATTATCAGTAGTCCAGTTCTCCATGGTTCTGTTACTATGACAGTGGTCCAGTCCTCCATGGTTCTGTTACTCTGACAGTAGTCCAGTCCTCCATGGTTCTGTTACTATGACAGTGGTCCAGTCCACCATGGTTCTGTTACTCTGACAGTAGTCCAGTCCACCATGGTTATGTTACTATGACAGTGGTCCAGTCCACCATGGTTCTGTTACTCTGACAGTAGTCCAGTCCACCATGGTTCTGTTACTATGACAGTGGTCCAGTCCACCATGGTTCTGTTACTCTGACAGTAGTCCAGTCCTCCATGGTTCTGTTACTATGACAGTGGTCCAGTCCACCATGGTTCTGTTACTATGACAGTGGTCCAGTCCTCCATGGTTCTGTTACTCTGACAGTAGTCCAGTCCTCCATGGTTCTGTTACTCTGACAGTAGTCCAGTCCTCCATGGTTCTGTTACTATGACAGTGGTCCAGTCCACCATGGTTCTGTTACTATGACAGTGGTCCAGTCCTCCATGGTTCTGTTACTCTGACAGTAGTCCAGTCCACCATGGTTCTGTTACTCTGACAGTGGTCCAGTCCTCCATGGTTCTGTTACTCTGACAGTAGTCCAGTCCTCCATGGTTCTGTTACTCTGACAGTGTTAATGCTGATGGGAGAAAACAAATCATATCACTGAAATGTAATAAAATCCCTGTGTCAAAGGACTTTCCAGACCAGGTTTTCGTAGTAGACTCTAGCTCAATGTCATTGTAAATTCATTCCTCAAGGTTCATCAAGAGAAAGGAAAATACGTAAAAAGAGCGTAATGTCTGCAGTTCTGTATGAGCACCAGTTTCCTGCCAAGCCCTCTGCACCGTTGTTCCTGAAGAAACTCTGGCTTGGTTGGTAGTGGGACAGGAGAGGCAAGTCTGAGTCTGTGGGGAATGTTGGCACTGTGTGGGAAAACATCACACTAATTGTTACTTCGCAATGTCATATTCCAGGTCGCAGTTGCAAATGAGAATTTGTTCCCAACTAGCCTACCTGGTTAAATAAAGGTTAAATAAAAAATAAAAAATATTCCTGTATATACCCCACCTTATCCTGTACATACGCCAAATAAACATCCATTTTGGTTTGATAACATATTATTGCTTATGAATTCAGCAATCAACTCACCATCAATGAATTGATAGTTGGTAACATACTGGCCATGGTCTCACCTGAGAGAGAGGAGGTAGGTAATATACTGGCCATGGTCTCACCTGAGAGAGAGGAGGCAGGTAATATAATGGCCATGGTCTCACCTGAGAGAGACAGGAGCTAGGTAACATACTGGCCATGGTCTCACCTGAGAGAGAGGAGGTAGGTAATATACTGGCCATGGTTGCACCTGAGAGAGACAGGAGCTAGGTAACATACTGGCCATGGTCTCACCTGAGTGAGACAGGAGGTAGGTAGTATACTGGCCATGGTCTCACCTGAGAGAGAGGAGGTAGGTAATATACTGGCCATGGTCTCACCTGAGAGAGAGAGGAGGTAGGTAATATACTGGCCATGGTCGCACCTGAGAGAGAGGAGGTAGGTAATATAGTGGCCATGGTCTCACCTGAGAGAGAGGAGGTAGGTAATATACTGGCCATGGTCTCACCTGAGAGAGAGGAGGTAGGTAATATACTGGCCATGGTCTCACCTGAGAGAGAGGAGGTAGGTAATATACTGGCCATGGTCTCACCTGAGAGAGAGGAGGTAGGTAATATTCTAACTCAATATAATTGTATATTAATTTCTCTGGTTTCATCAGGAGAAGGGAAAATACTTGGAGCGTAATGTCTGCCATTCTGTCTGATCAACAGTTTCCTACCGAGCTCTCTGCACCGATGTTCCTGAAGAAAATATGTATAGGTTGGTAGTGGGACAGGAGTCTGTGGGGGATGTTGGCACTGTGTGGGAAAACATCACACTGTTACTCCCATAGTAATAACGGTACAACGTCATCTTCTCGTATTCATCACACTGTTACTTCCATAGTAATAACGCTACAACGTCATCTTCTCGTATTCATCACACTGTTACTTCCATAGTAATAACGCTACAACGTCATCTTCTCGTATACATCACACTGTTACTACCATAGTAATAACGCTACAACGTCATCTTCTCGTATACATCACACTGTTACTACCATAGTAATAACGCTACAAGGCAACGTCATCTTCTCGTATTCATCACACTGTTACTACCATAGTAATAACGCTACAACGTCATCTTCTCGTATACATCACACTGTTACTACCATAGTAATAACGCTACAAGGCAACGTCATCTTCTCGTATTCATCACACTGTTACCCCCATAGTAATAACGCTACAACGTCATCTTCTCGTATTCATCACACTGTTACTTCCATAGTAATAACGCTACAAGGCAACGTCATCTTCTCGTATTCATCACACTGTTACTTCCATAGTAATAACGCTACAACGTCATCTTCTCGTATTCATCACACTGTTACTTCCATAGTAATAACGCTACAAGGCAACGTCATCTTCTCGTATTCATCACACTGTTACTTCCATAGTAATAACGCTACAACGTCATCTTCTCGTATTCATCACACTGTTACTCCCATAGTAATAAAGCTACAACGTCATCTTCTCGTATTCATCACACTGTTACTACCATAGTAATAAAGCTACAACGTCATCTTCTCGTATTCATCACACTGTTACTCCCATAGTAATAAAGCTACAACGTCATCTTCTCGTATTCATCACACTGTTACTTCCATAGTAATAACGCTACAACGTCATCTTCTCGTATTCATCACACTGTTACTCCCATAGTAATAACGGTACAAGGCAACGTCATCTTCTCGTATTCATCACACTGTTACTTCCATAGTAATAACGCTACAACGTAATCTTCTCGTATTCATCACACTGTTACTCCCATAGTAATAACGGTACAATTTAAATGGGGGAGAAGACATTACCACTATCAATGCTCTGTTTACTACAGCTAAATGGGGGAGAAGACATTACCACCATCAATGCTCTGTTGACAACAGCTAAATGGGGGAGAAGACGTTACCACTATCAATGCTCTGTTGACTACAGCTAAATGGGGGAGAAGACATTACCACCATCAATGCTCTGTTGACTACAGCTAAATGGGGGAGAAGACATTACCACCATCAATGCTCTGTTGACTACAGCTAAATGGGGGAGAAGACGTTACCACTATCAATGCTCTGTTGACTACAGCTAAATGGGGGAGAAGACATTACCACCATCAATGCTCTGTTGACTACAGCTAAATGGGGGAGAAGACATTACCACCATCAATGCTCTGTTGACTACAGCTAAATGGGGGAGAAGACGTTACCACTATCAATGCTCTGTTGACTACAGCTAAATGGGGGAGAAGACATTACCACCATCAATGCTCTGTTGACTACAGCTAAATGGGGGAGAAGACATTACCACCATCAATGCTCTGTTGACTACAGCTAAATGGGGGAGAAGACGTTACCACTATCAATGCTCTGTTGACTACACCTAAATGGGGGAGAAGACATTACCACCATCAATGCTCTGTTGACTACAGCTAAATGGGGGAGAAGACATTACCACAGAATAAGTCAGTGTTGCAACAGTCTCATTTTCATCCAATAGGATGTGGTGTTGTGTTGTAACCTGTGTCACATGTGTCATGCTAATGCGCCATCCTATGACTTGATGGACCATAGTTCACCACTGTGTCATTCAGATGAGCCATTGTTTACTTGACTGACCACGCTGGATATTCATTCAGTGGTCCTGGTGGGCTGTTAACACTAGATAGGAATCAATACTGTATATAGACAGACTGGTTATTCATCAGTCATCCTGGTGGGCTGTTAACACTAGATAGGAATCAATACTGTATATAGACAGACTGGTTATTCATCAGTCATCCTGGTGGGCTGTTAACACTAGATAGGAATCAATACTGTATATAGACAGACTGGTTATTCATCAGTCATCCTGGTGGGCTGTTAACACTAGATAGGAATCAATACTGTATATAGACAGACTGGTTATTCATCAGTCATCCTGGTGGGCTGTTAACACTAGATAGGAATCAATACTGTATATAGACAGACTGGTTATTCATCAGTCATCCTGGTGGGCTGTTAACACTAGATAGGAATCAATACTGTATATAGACAGACTGGTTATTCATCAGTCATCCTGGTGGGCTGTTAACACTAGATAGGAATCAATACTGTATATAGACAGACTGGTTATTCATCAGTCATCCTGGTGGGCTGTTAACACTAGATAGGAATCAATACTGTATATAGACAGACTGGTTATTCATCAGTCATCCTGGTGGGCTGTTAACACTAGATAGGAATCAATACTGTATATAGACAGACTAGTTATTCATCAGTCATCCTGGTGGGCTGTTAACACTAGATAGGAATCAATACTGTATATAGACAGACTGGTTATTCATCAGTCATCCTGGTGGGCTGTTAACACTAGATAGGAATCAATACTGTATATAGACAGACTGGTTATTCATCAGTCATCCTGGTGGGCTGTTAACACTAGATATGAATCAATACTGTATATAGACAGACTGGTTATTCATCAGTCATCCTGGTGGGCTGTTAACACTAGATAGGAATCAATACTGTATATAGACAGACTAGTTATTCATCAGTCATCCTGGTGGGCTGTTAACACTAGATAGGAATCAATACTGTATATAGACAGACTGGTTATTCATCAGTCATCCTGGTGGGCTGTTAACACTAGATAGGAATCAATACTGTATATAGACAGACTAGTTATTCATCAGTCATCCTGGTGGGCTGTTAACACTAGATAGGAATCAATACTGTATATAGACAGACTGGTTATTCATCAGTCATCCTGGTGGGCTGTTAACACTAGATAGGAATCAATACTGTATATAGACAGACTGGTTATTCATCAGTCATCCTGGTGGGCTGTTAACACTAGATAGGAATCAATACTGTATATAGACAGACTGGTTATTCATCAGTCATCCTGGTGGGCTGTTAACACTAGATAGGAATCAATACTGTATATAGACAGACTGGTTATTCATCAGTCATCCTGGTGGGCTGTTAACACTAGATAGGAATCAATACTGTATATAGACAGACTGGTTATTCATCAGTCATCCTGGTGGGCTGTTAACACTAGATAGGAATCAATACTGTATATAGACAGACTGGTTATTCATCAGTCATCCTGGTGGGCTGTTAACACTAGATAGGAATCAATACTGTATATAGACAGACTGGTTATTCATCAGTCATCCTGGTGGGCTGTTAACACTAGATAGGAATCAATACTGTATATAGACAGACTGGTTATTCATCAGTCATCCTGGTGGGCTGTTAACACTAGATAGGAATCAATACTGTATATAGACAGACTGGTTATTCATCAGTCATCCTGGTGGGCTGTTAACACTAGATAGGAATCAATACTGTATATAGACAGACTAGTTATTCATCAATGTTCTGAACAGGAAACCATAGCTAACTAACTATTTTGGTAGTTTACCAACAAAATCATTATTGAATCACAAAGCATAACACAAAATGCATACAGCCTTTCTTACCTCTCAGACTGTCTCCACCAGTATCTCAGGTTCCCTCTAAATCAGACTGTCTCCACCAGTATATCAGGTTCCCTCTAAATCAGACTGTCTCCACCAGTATCTCAGGTTCCCTCTAAATCAGACTGTCTCCACCAGTATCTCAGGTTCCCTCTAGATCAGACTGTCTCCACCAGTATCTCAGGTTCCCTCTAGATCAGACTGTCTCCACCAGTATCTCAGGTTCCCTCTAAATCAGACTGTCTCCACCAGTATCTCAGGTTCCCTCTAGATCAGACTGTCTCCACCAGTATCTCAGGTTCCCTCTAGATCAGACTGTCTCCACCAGTATCTCAGGTTCCCTCTAAATCAGACTGTCTCCACCAGTATCTCAGGTTCCCTCTAAATCAGACTGTCTCCACCAGTATCTCAGGTTCCCTCTAAATCAGACTGTCTCCACCAGTATCTCAGGTTCCCTCTAAATCAGACTGTCTCCACCAGTATCTCAGGTTCCCTCTAGATCAGACTGTCTCCACCAGTATCTCAGGTTCCCTCTAAATCAGACTGTCTCCACCAGTATCTCAGGTTCCCTCTAAATCAGACTGTCTCCACCAGTATCTCAGGTTCCCTCTAAATCAGACTGTCACCACCAGTATCTCAGGTTCCCTCTAGATCAGACTGTCTCCACCAGTATCTCAGGTTCCCTCTAGATCAGACTGTCACCACCAGTATCTCAGGTTCCCTCTAGATCAGACTGTCTCCACCAGTATCTCAGGTTCCCTCTAAATCAGACTGTCTCCACCAGTATCTCAGGTTCCCTCTAGATCAGACTGTCTCCACCAGTATCTCAGGTTCCCTCTAAATCAGACTGTCTCCACCAGTATCTCAGGTTCCCTCTAGATCAGACTGTCTCCACCAGTATCTCAGGTTCCCTCTAGATCAGACTGTCTCCACCAGTATCTCAGGTTCCCTCTAGATCAGACTGTCACCACCAGTATCTCAGGTTCCCTCTAGATCAGACTGTCTCCACCAGTATCTCAGGTTCCCTCTAAATCAGACTGTCTCCACCAGTATCTCAGGTTCCCTCTAGATCAGACTGTCTCCACCAGTATCTCAGGTTCCCTCTAAATCAGACTGTCACCACCAGTATCTCAGGTTCCCTCTAAATCAGACTGTCTCCACCAGTATCTCAGGTTCCCTCTAGATCAGACTGTCTCCACCAGTATCTCAGGTTCCCTCTAGATCAGACTGTCTCCCCCAGTATCTCAGGTTCCCTCTAAATCAGACTGTCACCACCAGTATCTCAGGTTCCCTCTAGATCAGACTGTCACCACCAGTATCTCAGGTTCCCTCTAGATCAGACTGTCTCCACCAGTATCTCAGGTTCCCTCTAAATCAGACTGTCTTCACCAGTATCTCAGGTTTCCTCTAAATCAGACTGTCTCCACCAGTATCTCAGGTTCCCTCTAAATCAGACTGTCTTCACCAGTATCTCAGGTTCCCTCTAAATCAGACTGTCTCCACCAGTATCTCCCTGACAAATACATGTCTGTGTGATGTTACTGTACCACATTTTATTGCTCTATGCTTTTGTGGGGTGGTCCTGGGCCGAACATGCTGTCGACCACCTAGTTAGCTAGCATGATCGTCTACAAACCAAACACCCTAACATGTCAACAATCTGCAGATCTAGCTTTAACTAGCTAACGTTAGTTAGTTGAAATAAAGGCTTTGGGAATCTGGTGGAGTGTATCTACATGATTCTATTGTTAGACTCGTTTCTGTACAAAACAGTCCGAATTCAGAAGATGTTAGCTAGCTAGCTAAGTATCTGTGTTCGCTAGCTTGGACATTCAGGTTAGCAGCTAGCTAGTAAGATAAAAACAGAACCCAACACTTACCTATCAGTGCATGAGAACGGTGGCCATTTCGGCGTCACTCTTCCGGCAGGGTAGCCTAGTGGTTAGAATGATGTTTCTTTTGTCCCTGCTACAGTCTGCAAACAAGTTGGCTTGTTGGCTTCGTTTGCTCTGTGTTTGTTTCTGGCTGCTGGAACGTTAGCTAGTTTGCAAGTTACTTTTATTTCTCCTCCGGGTTCATGGCAGCAGGGTCATTTGAGTAGGTGGGGTTTAACTCAAAGACACACCTTGCCTAGAAGGCCAGCCCGAGGAGGCTTGGGGTCAACCTCCTGGTGTTTGTTCAATGTGAAAACACTACACAAGAAATGGGGCGGCAAAGGGTCGCCCAAGACCTGCGGCTTCCTGCTTTATAGATTACATTGGATTGGAATTGGAATACTTCCCCACTATGTTTCTCTCCAGATTTACCGGAAATTATCATTTCAGACAATTGTTAAATATGGTCATTCAGAACACCATTTCTACATTAGTAAAATGTTCCTTAGTACCGTCAAATTAAATAAGAAAACAAGTTAACTTTCTCGCAATTTCAAAATCCCATTTCATAAAACCCAAGATTAAGTCCAGCATATGAAGAGGTTCTGAGGAACGTTTTAATAACTCAGAAAGTGCATTTCACTGCGCCTGGAATAACATTGGCAAAATATCGCCAATGCAACGAATCAAATTTGATTTGAATTGTGTTCTGTGTTGACCATCTTTGACTGAAACCCTATGAGGTCACAACTATCCCTTGATGCAGAGGATTAATGATCTGACTACAGAGTTCACAACTATCCCCTGGTGCAGAGGATTAATGATCTGGCTACAGAGGTCACAACTATCCCCTGGTGCAGAGGATTAATGATCTGGCTACAGAGGTCACAACTATCCCCTGGTGCAGAGGATTAATGATCTGGCTACAGAGGTCACAACTATCCCTTTATGCAGAGGATTAATGATCTGGCTACAGAGGTCACAACTATCCCCTGGTGCAGAGGATTAATGATCTGGCTACAGAGGTCACAACTATCCCCTGGTGCAGAGGATTAATGATCTGGCTACAGAGGTCACAACTATCCCCTGGTGCAGAGGATTAATGATCTGGCTACAGAGGTCACAACTATCCCCTGGTGCAGAGGATTAATGATCTGGCTACAGAGGTCACAACTATCCCCTGGTGCAGAGGATTAATGATCTGGCTACAGAGGTCACAACGATCCCCTGGTGCAGAGGAGTAATGATCTGGCTACAGAGGTCACAACTATCCCCTGGTGCAGAGGAGTAATGATCTGGCTGCTGGTATGAAGATTACAGGTTCAATCGCACATTGTTCAAACATGTTTCTTTAGATTATTTAAAAAGAAATTGAGGCTCAGATACAGTCTACTGCCAGAGAGGATGTCTTTGTTAAGTATATCAGCAACAATATAGTCCTGAAATGGGAATTGCCATAAAACATGGAGAGAAACCAAATGGGGATGTTTTATCTTATACTTTAACGAGCACATTAACGATAACATTGATTTGCATGCTGGGAATGTTGTGGTAATATTAGGTCAAACTTAAATATGACATTTTCTAAATGTTCTGAAATGTTCTGAGGACCTCCAAGACAAGGTCAAAAATGTACATTGCGTATATTTTGTTCAACCTAAACCAAATATGAACGTCTTATTTACTGACTTATTTCATTCCTGCAAAAGGAACATTTTGTGCACATTGGAGTTTGTGTGTTCTGGGGACATGTCTCTTATCATATCCCCACAATGTTCCCACAACCCACAATGTTCCCACAACCTAATGAAACACTCTGAAAACCTTTAAAGAACAGATTAAATGTGTTCTGGGAACCTATCTCTTGTCATGTCAACACAATGTTCCCACAACCTAATGAAACACTCTGAAAACCTTTAAAGAACAGATTAAATGTGTTCTGGGAACCTATCTCTTATCATATCCCCACAATGTTCACACAACCTAATGAAACACTCTGAAAACCTTTAAAGAACAGATTGAATGTGTTCTGGGAACATATCTCTTGTCATGTCAACACAATGTTCCCACAACCTAATGAAACACTCTGAAAACCTTTAAAGGACAGATTAAATGTGTTCTGGGAACCTATCTCTTGTCATATCCCCACAATGTTCCCAAAACCTAATGAAACACTCTGAAAACCTTTAAAGAACAGATTAAATGTGTTTTGGGAACCTATCTCTTGTCATGTCAACACAATGTTCCCACAACCTAATGAAACACTTATGAAGACCTTTAAAGAACAGATTAAATGTGTTCTGGGAACCTATCTCTTGTCATGTCAACACAATGTTCCCACAACCTAATGAAACACTCTGAAAACCTTTAAAGAACAGATTAAATGTGTTATGGGAACCTATCTCTTATCATATCCCCACAATGTTCACACAACCTAATGAAACACTCAGAAAACCTTTAAAGAACAGATTTAATGTGTTCTGGGAACCTATCTCTTGTCATGTCAACACAATGTTACCACAACTTAATGAAACACTTATGAAGACCTTTAAAGAACATATTAAATGTGTTCTGGGAACATATCTCTTGTCATGTCAACACAATGTTCCCACAACCTAAAGAAACACTCTGAAAACCTTTAAAGAACAGATTAAATGTGTTCTGGGAACCTATCTCTTGTCATATCCCCACAATGTTCCCACAACCTAATGAAACACTCTGAAAACCTTTAAAGGACAGATTAAATGTATTCTGGGAACCTATCTTGTCATATCCCCACAATGTTCCCAAAACCTAATGAAACACTCTGAAAACCTTTAAAGAACAGATTAAATGTGTTTTGGGAACCTATCTCTTGTCATGTCAACACAATGTTCCCACAACCTAAATAAACATTCTGAAAACCTTTAGAGAACAGATTAAATGTATTCTGGGAACGTTCTTGTAACCTCAGGGGAATGTTTTCACATCAACATTGTAAAATCATCCACACAACTGGACAGTTTTAGATTTTTTGAGAACATTTGCCGCAACCTAACGAATGCTTTGGGAACTTTCACAGAACCCTTTTTGGTTTGCTGGGTTAGTTCCAACCATTCCATGTGTTCCATGAAGATTTACTGGAAGGTAGAAATGTACTACCTTGTATTACCACAGCCTCCAATGACTATATCCACCACTCCCATGTACTGGAACAGCTCCAGCCCTTAGGTTTTTCTAAATGGGGAAAAGGGTGCTCAGCTGAGTAATACAGCATTCTGACTTCCACCCACTCCTCCCCTAAGGCGCTCTGCCCCTTCCTCCACTGAGGCGCTCTGCCCCCTCCTCCACTGAGGCACTCTGCCCCTTCCTCCACTGAGGCGCTCTGCCCCCTCCTACACTGAGGCGCTCTGCCCCTTCCTCCCCTGAGGCGCTCTGCCCCCTCCTTCACTGAGGCGCTCTGCCCCCTCCTCCACTGTGGCACTCTGCCCCCTCCTCCACTGAGGCACTCTGCCCCCTCCTCAACTGAGGCTCTCTGCCCCTTCCTCCACTGAGCTGCTCTGCCTCCTCCTCCACTGAGGCGCTCTGCCCCTTCCTCCACTGACGCACTCTGCCCCCTCCTCCACTGAGGCGCTCTGCCCCTTCCTCCACTGAGGCGCTCTGCCCCCTCCTACACTGAGGCGCTCTGCCCCCTCCTCCACTGAGGCACTCTGCCCCTTCCTCCACTGAGGCGCTCTGCCCCCTCCTCCACTGAGGCGCTCTGCCCCCTCCTCCACTGAGGCGCTCTGCCCCCTCCTCCACTGAGGCGCTCTGCCCCCTCCTCCACTGAGGTGCTCTGCCCCCTCCTCCCCTGAGGCACTCTGCCCCCTCCTCCACTGAGGCGCTCTACCCCCTCCTCCCCTGCGGCACTTCGTCAAGTGGAAATGGGAAGGGCAGAATTCTGATCGTTACACAGGAGTTGCTGCTGAATGTTTTGATACCTGAGGGCAGGTGACTCACCTGTGTACATACACATGTACACGAGCACATGCATATATAAAGGCAGAGTCTAAATGAATACATAAAGGCAGTCTAAATGCATACATAAAGGCAGTCTAAATGAATACATAAAGGCAGTCTAAATGCATACATAAAGGCAGTCTAAATGAATACATAAAGGCAGTCTAAATGCATACATAAAGGCAGTCTAAATGAATACATAAAGGCAGTCTAAATGAATACATAAAGGCAGTCTAAATGCATACATAAAGGCAGTCTAAATGCATACACAAAGGCAGTCTAAATGCATACATAAAGGCAGTCTAAATGCATACATAAAGGCAGTCTAAATGCATACATAAAGGCAGTCTAACTGCATATATAAAGGCAGAGTCTAAATGCATACATGAAGGCAGTCTAAATGCATACATAAAGGCAGTCTAACTGCATATATAAAGGCAGAGTCTAAATGCATACATAAAGGCAGTCTAAATGCATACATATAGGCAGTCTAAATGCATACATAACGGCAGTCTAAATGCATACATAAAGGCAGAGTCTAAATGCATACATATAGGCAGTCTAAATGCATACATATAGGCAGTCTAAATGCATATATAAAGGCAGTCTAAATGCATACATAAAGGCAGTCTAAATGCATACATATAGGCAGTCTAAATGCATACATATAGGCAGTCTAAATGCATATATAAAGGCAGTCTAAATGCATACATATAGGCAGTCTAAATGCATACATATAGGCAGAGTCTAAATGCATACATAAAGGCAGAGTCTAAATGCATACATAAAGGCAGTCTAAATGCATACATAAAGGCAGAGTCTAAATGCATACATAAAGGCAGAGTCTAAATGCATACATAAAGGCAGTCTAAATGCATACATATAGGCAGAGTCTAAATGCATACATATAGGCAGTCTAAATGCATACATAAAGGCAGTCTAAATGCATACATATAGGCAGTCTAAATGCACACATAAAGGCAGTCTAAATGCATACATAAAGGCAGTCTAAATGCATACATAAAGGCAGTCTAACTGCATATATAAAGGCAGAGTCTAAATGCATACATAAAGGCAGTCTAAATGCATACATAAAGGCAGTCTAAATGCATACATACAGGCAGTCTAAATGCATACATAAAGGCAGTCTAAATTCATACATATAGGCAGAGTCTAAATGCATACATGAAGGCAGTCTAAATGCATACATAAAGGCAGTCTAAATGCATACATAAAGGCAGAGTCTAAATGCATACATAAAGGCAGTCTAAATGCATACATAAAGGCAGTCTAAATGCATACATATAGGCAGTCTAAATGCACACATAAAGGCAGTCTAAATGCATACATAAAGGCAGTCTAAATGCATACATAAAGGCAGTCTAACTGCATACATAAAGGCAGTCTAAATGCATACATACAGGCAGTCTAAATGCATACATAAAGGCAGTCTAAATTCATACATACAGGCAGTCTAAATGCATACTTTAAGGCAGAGTCTAAATGCATACATATAGGCAGTCTAAATGCGTACATAAAGGCAGAGTCTAAATGCATACATATAGGCAGTCTAAATGCATACATAAAGGCAGAGTCGAAATGCATACATAAAGGCAGAGTCTAAATGCATACATAAAGGCAGTCTAAATGCATATATAAAGGCAGTCTAAATGCATATATAAAGGCAGAGTCTAAATGCATACATAAAGGCAGTCTAAATGCATACATAAAGGCAGTCTAAATGCATATATAAAGGCAGAGTCTAAATGCATACATAAAGGCAGAGTCTAAATGCATACATAAAGGCAGTCTAAATGCATACATAAAGGCAGTCTAAATGCATACATAAAGGCAGTCTAAATGCATACATAAAGGCAGAGTCTAAATGCATACATAAAGGCAGTCTAAATGCATACATATAGGCAGTCTAAATGCATATATAAAGGCAGAGTCTAAATGCATACATAAAGGCAGTCTAAATGCATACATAAAGGCAGTCTAAATGCATATATAAAGGCAGAGTCTAAATGCATACATAAAGGCAGAGTCTAAATGCATACATAAAGGCAGTCTAAATGCATACATAAAGGCAGTCTAAATGCATACATAAAGGCAGTCTAAATGCATACATAAAGGCAGAGTCTAAATGCATACATAAAGGCAGTCTAAATGCATACATATAGGCAGAGTCTAAATGCATACATATAGGCAGTCTAAATGAATACATAAAGGCAGTCTAAATGCATACATATAGGCAGAGTCTAAATGCATACATAAAGGCAGTCTAAATGCATACATATAGGCAGTCTAAATGCATACATATAGGCAGTCTAAATGCATACATATCGGCAGAGTCTAAATGCATACATAAAGGCAGAGTCTAAATGCATACATATAGGCAGTCTAAATGCATACATATAGGCAGTCTAAATGCATACTTAAAGGCAGTCTAAATGCATACATAAAGGCAGAGTCTAAATGCATACATATAGGCAGTCTAAATGCATGCATATAGGCAGAGTCTAAATGCATACATAAAGGCAGAGTCTAAATGCATACATATAGGCAGTCTAAATGCATACATAAAGGCAGAGTCTAAATGCATACATAAAGGCAGTCTAAATGCATACATAAAGGCAGTCTAAATGCATACATATAGGCAGAGTCTAAATGCATACATATAGGCAGTCTAAATGAATACATAAAGGCAGTCTAAATGCATACATTTAGGCAGAGTCTAAATGCATACATAAAGGCAGTCTAAATGCATACATATAGGCAGTCTAAATGCATACATATAGGCAGTCTAAATGCATACATATAGGCAGAGTCTAAATGCATACATAAAGGCAGAGTCTAAATGCATACATATAGGCAGTCTAAATGCATACATATAGGCAGTCTAAATGCATACTTAAAGGCAGTCTAAATGCATACATAAAGGCAAAGTCTAAATGCATACATAACGGCAGTCTAAATGCATACATAAAGGCAGTCTAAATGCATACATAAAGGCAGAGTCTAAATGCATACATATAGGCAGTCTAAATGCATACATAAAGGCAGTCTAAATGCATACATATAGGCAGAGTCTAAATGCATACATAAAGGCAGAGTCTAAATGCATACATAAAGGCAGAGTCTAAATGCATACATATAGGCAGTCTAAATGCATGCATAAAGGCAGTCTAACTGCATACATAAAGGCAGAGTCTAAATGCATACATATAGGCAGTCTAAATGCATGCATAAAGGCAGTCTAACTGCATACATAAAGGCAGAGTCTAAATGCATACATAAAGGCAGAGTCTAAATGCATACATAAAGGCAGGGTCTAAATGCATACATATAGGCAGTATAAATGCATACATAAAGGCAGAGTCTAAATGCATACATAAAGGCAGAGTCTAAATGCATACATAAAGGCAGAGTCTAAATGCATATATAAAGGCAGAGTCTAACTGCATACATAAAGGCAGAGTCTAAATGCATACATATAGGCAGTCTAAATGCATACATAAAGGCAGAGTCTAAATGCATACATAAAGGCAGTCTAAATGCATACATAAAGGCAGTCTAAATGCATACATATAGGCAGTCTAACTGCATACATAAAGGCAGTCTAAATGCATACATATAGGCAGTCTAAATGCATACATAAAGGCAGAGTCTAAATGCATACATATAGGCAGTCTAAATGCATACATAAAGGCAGAGTCTAAATGAATACATATAGGCAGTCTAACTGCATACATAAAGGCAGAGTCTAAATGCATACATAAAGGCAGAGTCTAAATGCATACATATAGGCAGTCTAACTGCATACATAAAGGCAGAGTCTAAATGCATACATAAAGGCAGAGTCTAAATGCATACATATAGGCAGTCTAACTGCATACATAAAGGCAGAGTCTAAATGCATACATAAAGGCAGAGTCTAAATGCATACATATAGGCAGTCTAACTGCATACATAAAGGCAGAGTCTAAATGCATACATATAGGCAGTCTAAATGCATGCATAAAGGCAGTCTAACTGCATATATAAAGGCAGTCTAAATGCATATATAAAGGCAGTCTAAATGCATACATATAGGCAGTCTAACTGCATACATAAAGGCAGTCTAAATGCATACATATAGGCAGTCTAAATGCATACATAAAGGCAGAGTCTAAATGCATACATATAGGCAGTCTAAATGCATACATAAAGGCAGAGTCTAAATGCATACATATAGGCAGTCTAACTGCATACATAAAGGCAGAGTCTAAATGCATACATAAAGGCAGAGTCTAAATGCATATATAAAGGCAGTCTAAATGCATATATAAAGGCAGTCTAAATGCATACATAAAGGCAGTCTAACTGCATACATAAAGGCAGAGTCTAAATGCATACATAAAGGCAGAGTCTAAATGCATATATAAAGGCAGTCTAAATGCATACATAAAGGCAGTCTAAATGCATATATAAAGGCAGTCTAAATGCATACATAAAGGCAGAGTCTAAATGCATACATAAAGGCAGTCTAAATGCATACATAAAGGCAGAGTCTAAATGCATACATAAAGGCAGTCTAAATGCATACATAAAGGCAGAGTCTAAATGCATACATAAAGGCAGAGTCTAAATGCATACATATAGGCAGAGTCTAAATGAAAACATTTTTTAAATAACTGTCATATTTGTAAAAAAATATGTAATGTGTTTTTAATTTGTGGAATGAACAGCTGACTGTGCTGTAGCATGGACTCAAATCCATAACATTTGTGTTGTGATAACCTGTTAATTCATATGCCTTGACACCGTGATATATAGACCTAAAGGCCTTGACACCGTGATATATAGACCTAAAGCCCTTGACACAGTGATATATAGACCTAAAGGCAGAGACACAGTGATATATAGACCTAAAGGCCTTGACACCGTGATATATAGACCTAAAGGCCTTGACACAGTGATATATAGACCTAAAGGCAGAAACACAGTGATATATAGACCTAAAGGCCTTGACACCGTGATATATAGACCTAAAGGCCTTGACACCGTGATATATAGACCTAAAGGCCTTGACACAGTGATATATAGACCTAAAGGCCTTGACACCGTGATATATAGACCTAAAGGCCTTGACACCGTGATATATAGACCTAAAGGCAGAAACACAGTGATATATAGACCTAAAGGCCTTGACACCGTGATATATAGACCTAAAGGCAGAAACACAGTGATATATAGACCTAAAGGCCTTGACACCGTGATATATAGACCTAAAGGCCTTGACACAGTGATATATAGACCTAAAGGCAGAAACACAGTGATATATAGACCTAAAGGCCTTGACACCGTGATATATAGACCTAAAGGCAGAGACACAGTGATATATAGACCTAAAGGCCTTGACACCGTGATATATAGACCTAAAGGCAGAGAAAATAAGAAGACACAGTGGCAGAATAAATTCAACCATGCCTCAGTTTCATCACAAAACTGTAGAGCAACCTCTGTCCCGTGAAGTCCAGAAAGCATATCGCATGTAGAGTAACAGACATGACCTACAGCAAGGTCAAGCAAGTTATTGTTTCCGACGTTTTCACCCCACTAAACAACTATTGATTTAGAACCACAGAGCGTTACCGAAAGTCCCAAAGAAAACAGGAGCTGCCTCCTGTATTTCAGCCCCATTTCAACATCAGCAAATCACCTCTGCTTAGTCTGATACAGTGACAACTAAAAGATACTAAAAAACAATGTGTCCAATCAACGTAAGCTAAATATGATGTGGCTGTCCATGGTTCTGATTTCTGTGTGTGTGTGTGTGTGTGTGTGTGTGTGTGTGTGTGTGTGGTGTGTGTGTGTGTGTGTGTGTGTGTGTGTGTGTGTGTGTGTGTGTGTGTGTGTGTGTGTGTGTGTGTGTGTGTGTGTGTGTGTGTGTGTGTGTGTGTGTGTGTGTGTGTGCCCACAACAGGGGCACAACAATGTATGAATTTATGGTTGGATCAGAATCACCGTTATAATCATTGGCCAGTATGGAGAATTAAGTAAAACCACAAGTCCAAATCCCTATCTCCGTCCATGGCTAATTTAAGAAAGGGCCAATTTTAGCTAGCTGGCTAGCTAGGCACCAGAGGACAACTCATTTTTCTGTCAATGATGCATGCTCTCAATGGGATGCACTCAGACATCATTACAGATAGATAGACTGGGAAACACTCCAACACTCAGACATCATTACAGATAGATAGACTGGGACACACTCCAACACTCAGACATCTTTACTACATCATTCACTAGGGATACTACATCATTCACCAGGGATACTACATCATTCACCAGGGATACTACATCATTCACTAGGGATACTACATCATTCACTATGGATACTACATCATTCACTAGGGATACTACATCATTCACCAGGGATACTACATCATTCACTAGGGATACTACATCATTCACTATGGATACTACATCATTCACTAGGGATACTACATCATTCACCAGGGATACTACATCATTCACCAGGGATACTACATAATTCACCAGGGATACTACATCATTCACCAGGGATACTACATCATTCACCAGGGATACTACATCATTCACCAGGGATACTACATAATTCACTAGGGATACTACATCATTCACCAGGGATACTACATAATTCACTAGGGATACTACATCATTCACTATGGATACTACATCATTCACCAGGGATACTACATCATTCACCAGGGATACTACATCATTCACCAGGGATACTACATCATTCACCAGGGATACTACATCATTCACCAGGGATACTACATCATTCACCAGGGATACTACATCATTCACTAGGGATACTACATCATTCACCAGGGATACTACATCATTCACCAGGGATACTACATCATTCACCAGGGATACTACATAATTCACTAGGGATACTACATCATTCACTAGGGATACTACATCATTCACTAGGGATACTACATCATTCACCAGGGATACTACATCATTCACCAGGGATACTACATAATTCACTAGGGATACTACATCATTCACTAGGGATACTACATCATTCACTAGGGATACTACATCATTCACTAGGGATACTACATCATACAACATCATTCACAAGTGATAAGAAACATAAGAAACAAAGGCTTTTGATATAATCTTGTCTTTACATATACTATAATATATGTGTGAAATTAGTTTTGATTTAGAATGGACCAATATCATGGACCTGTATCGAAACAGGGGGGAAAAATCCATGTCATCTATGCACCTACATAGCAAATGGAGGAGGCTTTACTCTGTGGTCTATTTTCCTGCCAGTCAGGCAGGCTATACTCCTGTTGTAAAGAGAAACAATGGGATTAATAGAATGAAAGTTGAGTGATAAATATAGTAGGACTAGCCCATAGAAAGCTGATCCTCCTCTTTGTAGTAGAGGCCCGTCACTCTGTTTTCTCCCCCAGCTGCACAGCCTATAGAAACGTTGTGCAACATGAGCTCATGAGCTCTCATTACGTTTTTTGATTAGATTTTCAATTACATTTACATTGATGTCAGTGGTTGAGTGTTTGGTAGGCCAGTTGTTTGGTAGGCTACTAATGACCATCAGCAGCATCAGAGCTGGGAGAAGACTAGCTACCGTGACTAAATGTTCTTGTGGAATTTGACTGCCTTCATGACTCGTGACCGCTGGTGTGGCGTTAAGACGGTTACCGCAACAGCCCTAAATACACCCCACTGCTAGGCAACACCCCCCACAATGCAGCAGCACACATTATCAAAAGGGACCACGAATGCAAATATGCATGTAATGCTTATAGAATCAAGGGTGAATAGAACAGGCTTGGAACCTCTAACCCTGGTAATATGACTGGTAAATAGAATGAACAGAACCTCTAACCCTGGTAAATAGAATGAATAGAACCTCTAACCCTGGTAATATGACTGGTAAATAGAATGAATAGAACCTCTAACCCTGGTAAATAGAATGAATAGAACCTCTAACCCTGGTAATATGACTGGTAAATAGAATGACTCGAACCTCTAACCCTGGTAATATGACTGGTAAATAGAATGACTAGAACCTCTAACCCTGGTAATATGACTGGTAAATAGAATGAATAGAACCTGTAACCCTGGTAATATGACTGGTAAATAGAATGAATAGAAGCTCTAACCCTGGTAAATAGAATGAATAGAACCTGTAACCCTGGTAATATGACTGGTAAATAGAATGAATAGAACCTCTAACCCTGGTAATATGACTGGTAAATAGAATGAATAGAACCTCTAACCCTGGTAAATAGAATGAATAGAACCTGTAACCCTGGAAAATATGACTGGTAAATAGAATGAATAGAACCTCTAACCCTGGTAATATGACTGGTAAATAGAATGAATAGAACCTCTAACCCTGGTAAATAGAATTAATAGAACCTCTAATCCTGGTAATATGACTGGTAAATAGAATGAATAGAACCTCTAACCCTGGTAATATGACTGGTAAATAGAATGAATAGAACCTCTAACCCTGGTAAATAGAATGAATAGAACCTCTAACCCTGGTAATATGACTGGTAAATAGAATGAATAGAACCTCTAACCCTGGTAATATGACTGGTAAATAGAATGAATAGAACCTCTAACCCTGGTAATATGACTGGTAAATAGAATGAATAGAACCTCTAACCCTGGTAATATGACTGGTAAATAGAATGAATAGAACCTCTAACCCTGGTAATATGACTGGTAAATAGAATGAATAGAACCTGTAACCCTGATCACATGACTGGTAAATAGAATGAATAGAACCTCTAACCCTGGTAAATAGAATGAATAGAACCTGTAACCCTGGTAATATGACTGGTAAATAGAATGAATAGAACCTGTAACCCTGGTAATATGACTGGTAAATAGAATGAATAGAACCTCTAACCCTGGTAATATAACTGGTAAATAGAATGAATAGAACCTCTAACCCTGGTAATATGACTGGTAAATAGAATGACTAGAACCTCTAACCCTGGTAATATGACTGGTAAATATAATGAATAGAACCTGTAACCCTGATAATATGACTGGTAAATAGAATGAATAGAACCTCTAACCCTGGTAATATGACTGGTAAATAGAATGAATAGAACCTGTAACCCTGATAATATGACTGGTAAATAGAATGAATAGAACCCCTAACCCTGGTAATATGACTGGTAAATATAATTAATAGAACCTCTAACCCTGGTTAATATAATTAATAGAACCTCTAACCTTGGTAACATGACTGGTAAATAGAATGAATAGAACCTCTAACCCTGGTAATATGACTGGTAAATAGAATGAATAGAACCTCTAACCCTGGTAAATAGAATGAATAGAACATATAACCCTGGTAATATGACTGGTAAATAGAATGAATAGAACCTCTAACCCTGGTAAATAGAATGAATAGAACCTGTAACCCTGGTAATATGACTGGTAAATAGAATGAATAGAACCTCTAACCCTGGTAATATGACTGGTAAATAGAATGAATAGAACCTCTAACCCTGGTAAATAGATTTAATAGAACCTCTAACCCTGGTAATATGACTGGTAAATAGAATGAATAGAACCTCTAACCCTGGTAATATGACTGGTAAATAGAATGAATAGAACCTCTAACCCTGGTAAATAGAATGAATAGAACCTCTAACCCTGGTAATATGACTGGTAAATAGAATGAATAGAACCTCTAACCCTGGTAATATGACTGGTAAATAGAATGAATAGAACCTCTAACCCTGGTAATATGACTGGTAAATAGAATGAATATAACCTCTAACCCTGGTAATATGACTGGTAAATAGAATGAATAGAACCTCTAACCCTGGTAATATGACTGGTAAATAGAATGAATAGAACCTGTAACCCTGATAATATGACTGGTAAATAGAATGAATAGAACCTCTAACCCTGGTAAATAGATTTAATAGAACCTCTAACCCTGGTAATATGACTGGTAAATAGAATGAATAGAACCTCTAACCCTGGTAATATGACTGGTAAATAGAATGAATAGAACCTCTAACCCTGGTAAATAGAATGAATAGAACCTGTAACCCTGGTAATATGACTGGTAAATAGAATGAATAGAACCTCTAACCCTGGTAATATGACTGGTAAATAGAATGACTAGAACCTCTAACCCTGGTAATATGACTGGTAAATAGAATGAATAGAACCTGTAACCCTGATAATATGACTGGTAAATAGAATGAATAGAACCCCTAACCCTGGTAATATGACTGGTAAATATAATGAATAGAACCTCTAACCCTGGTAATATGACTGGTAAATAGAAGGAATAGAACCTGTAACCCTGATAATATGACTGGTAAATAGAATGAATAGAACCCCTAACCCTGGTAATATGACTGGTAAATAGAATGAATAGAACCTCTAACCCTGGTAATATGACTGGTAAATAGAATGAATAGAACCTCTAACCCTGGTAAATAGAATGAATAGAACATATAACCCTGGTAATATGACTGGTAAATAGAATGAATAGAACCTCTAACCCTGGTAAATAGAATGAATAGAACATATAACCCTGGTAATATGACTGGTAAATAGAATGAATAGAACCTCTAACCCTGGTAAATAGAATGAATGTGTCTCCTGACCCCTCCTGTCTCAGCCTCCAGTATTTATGCTGCAGTAGTTTATGTGTCGGGGGGCTAGGGTCAGTTTGTTATATCTGGAGTACTTCTCATGTCCTATTTGGTGTCCTGTGTGAATCTAAGTGTGCGTTCTCTAATTCTCTCATTCTCTCTTTCTTTCTCTCTCTCGGAGGACCTGAGCCCTAGGACCATGCCCCAGAAATACCTAACATGATGACTCCTTGCTGTCCCCAGTCCACCTGACCGTGCTGCTGCTCCAGTTTCAACTGTTCTGCCTTATTATTATTCGACCATGCTGGTCATTTATGAACATTTTAACATCTTGGCCATGTTCTGTTACAATCTCTACCCGGCACAGCCAGAAGAGGACTGGCCACCCCACATAGCCTGGTTCCTCTCTAGGTTTCTTCCTAGGTTTTGGCCTTTCTAGGGAGTTTTTCCTAGCCACCGTGCTTCTACACCTGCATTGCTTGCTGTTTGGGGTGTTAGGCTGGGCTTCTGTAAGAAGGGCTATATAAATACATTTGATTTGATTTGATAATATTATGAAAGTGATAATGTTATGAAAGTGATAATGTTATGAAAGATAATGCTACGAAATTGATAATGTTATGAAAGAGATAATATTATGAAGGAGACAATGCTATGAAAGAGATAATGCGATGAACGTGATAATGCTATGTGTCACTAAACACTGAGATTCTTTATCTCTGCATGTCAAAGCTGATGTTGTAAACTCCATATCTAGAGGCTCTATCAGACCCATCTTTACATGATGTTAATGCTCTCCTCAATGTTGTAATGTCTGTCTACATTGTGTATAATAACAGTAACAGTCCTACTTCCCTTCCAACCGTTTGATGTGTGAGGAGCAGATATATGTTCAGCCAATCTCCTTATTCACTGTTCCTTATCTAATCACAGATCTAGTTTGGGAGTGGGAGTTTACTATCATGTTTGGTAGCAGCAGTAACATCAGCTAGAGGCTTGTTTATATGTTGTCTGGGTTCAACTCTGACCCCTCAACTCTGACCCCTCAGATCAGGACACGGCTGGGCCTCCGCCTTATCTCAACGGACCGCTGAAGGGCAGACCCTGTGTGTGTGTGTGTGTGTGTGTGTGTGTGTGTGTGTGTGTGTGTGTGTGTGTGTGTGTGTGTGTGTCTAACAGCAAAGCTGCTTTCGTAATAATCTCTGTGAGTAGAGAGGAGAGGAGGAGACTAGAAAGAAGAGGGAGAGAGGAGGAGGAGGAGGAGAATAGGAAGAAGAGGGAGAGGAGGAGGAGAATAGGAAGAAGAGGGAGAGGAGGAGGAGGAGGAGAATAGGAAGAAGAGGGAGAGGAGGAGGAGAATAGGAAGAAGAGAGAGAGGAGGAGGAGAATAGGAAGAAGAGGGAGAGAGGAGGAGGAGGAGGAGAATAGGAAGAAGAGGGAGAGGAGGAGAATAGGAAGAAGAGGGAGAGGAGGAGGAGAATAGGAAGAAGAGGGAGAGAGGAGGAGGAGGTTGGTTAGAGAGGGGAAAAGTGGAAGAGGAGTAGGAGGATGGTTATAGAGGGGAGAAAAGGAGGAGGAGGAGGGTTAGACAGGGGAGGAAGAGGAGGCCCGGGGCAGATCCAGACAGTGATTATCTTGTTATCTTGTCAGAACATTGTCTGCTGTTATGTGTTATATTACTCCAGAAGTCAGAGGTAACTCACACAACGCTCTGTTGAAGCTCCACACAAACACAGACACAAGACGATCTAATTCAGGCTATTCAGGGAATGGATGGTCTTGAAGAGAAACACTAGGCGCCACACTGCCTCATTCACCCATGCTCTACCAAGGTTTTCCAGCACACAGTGTTGTCCTACTAACAGCCTAATTCACCCATGCTCTACCAAGGTTTTCCAGTACACAGCGTTGTCCTACTAACAGCCTAATTCACCCATGCTCTACCAAGGTTTTCCAGCACACAGCGTTGTCCTACTAACAGCCTAATTCACCCATGCTCTACCAAGGTTTTCCAGTACACAACGTTGTCCTACTAACAGCCTAATTCATGCTCTTAGAGGACGTGCTCCCACATCAATGTGATTTGTACCGCATACAAGGTAAAGTACTGAATTATCCCGACATTATTCCACTACCTTTCCAAGCTTCTTCTTCCTGATTATATGAAAGGAAGCTTAGCTTTTTATATTTACATGACCATTAGGCTTGATCGAGTGAGATGTTTTGTCTTATAGTAATGTAAACTCAGCAAAAGCAGAAATGTCCCTTTTTCAGGACCCTGTCTTTCAAAGATAATTCGAAAACATCAAAATAACTTCACAGATCTTCATTGTAAAGGGTTTAAACACTGTTTCCCATGCTTGTTGAACGAATCATAAACAATTAATGAACACGCACCTGTGGAACGGTCGTTAAGACACTAACAGCTTACAGACGATAGGCAATTAAGGTCACAGTTATAAAAACTTAGGACACTAAAGAGGCCTTTCTACTGACTCTGAAAAACACCAAAATAAAGATGCCCAGGGTCCCTGCTCATCTGCGTGAATGTGCCTTAGGCATGCTTCAAGGAGGCATGAGGACTGCAGATGTGGCTATTAGACTCTATTGGACTCTACTGTAGTCTCTTGGACTCTACTGTATTCTACTGTGTCCAACAGGACACTACTGTAATACTTAACTCTGCTGTGCTACCAAACTGTACTGAACTCTACTGTGTCCTACTGGACTCTACTGTGTCATACTTTACCCCACTGGACTCTACTGTGTCATACTTAACTCTACTTTACTCTACTATACTCTACTGGACCTGACTGTACTTTGTGTCCTACTGGACTCTTCTGGACTCTACTATGTCCAACTTAATTTTACTGAACTCTACTGTGTCCTACTACTATACTGAACTCTACTGTGTCCTACTGTACTCTACTGGGTTCTACTGTGTCCTACTGTACTCTACTGGGCTCTACTGGACTCTAATAAACTCTACTGGGTCCTACTGGACTCTACTGTGTCCTACTTAACTCTACTGATTTCTACTGCATCCTACTGGACTCTACTGAACTCTTATGCGTCCTACTTAGTTTTACTGAACTCTACTGTGTCCTACTGAACTCTATTGAGCTCTACTGTGTCCTACTGGACTCTACTGGACTCTACTGTGTCCTACTGGCCTCTACTGAACTCTACTGCATCCTACTGGCCTCTACTGAACTCTACTGTGTCCTACTGGCCTCTACTGAACTCTACTGCATCCTACTGGACTCTTCTGAACTCTACTGAACCCAATATATAGGCTTCTGTAGGGCTGAACCCAATCTATAGGCTTCTTTAGGGCTGAACCCAAGCTATAGGCTTCTGTAGGGCTGAACCCAAGCTATAGGCTTCTTTAGGGCTGAACCCAAGCGATAGGCTTCTTTAGGGCTGAACCCAAGAAATAGGCTTCTGGAGGGCTGAACCCAAGAAATAGGCTTCTTTAGGGCTAAACCCAAGCTATGGGCTTCTTTAGGGCTGAACCCAAGCTATGGGCTTCTGTCAGGCTGAACCCAAGAAATATGCTTTTCTGTAGGGCTGAACCCAAGATATGGGCTTCTTTAGGGCTGAACCCAAGCTATGGGCTTCTGTAGGGCTGAACCCAAGCTATGGGCTTCTGTAGGGCTGAACATGCAGAGTTGACGTATGAGTTTTAGAATGTTTCAGTATAGCCTATGACTGGGCTTTAGAATGTTTCATTATAGCCTATGACTGGGCTATAGAATGTTTCATTATAGCCTATGACTGGGCTTTAGAATGTTTCATCATAGCCTATGACTGGGCTTTAGAATGTTTCATCATAGCCTATGACTGGGCTTCAGAATGTTTCATTATAGCCTATGACTGGGCTTCAGAATGTTTCATTATAGCCTATGACTGGGCTATAGAATGTTTCATTATAGCCTATGACTGGGCTATAGAATGTTTCATTATAGCCTATGACTGGGCTTCAGAATGTTTCATTATAGCCTATGACTGGGCTATAGAATGTTTCATTATAGCCTATGACTGGGCTATAGAATGTTTCATTATAGCCTATGACTGGGCTTTAGAATGTTTCATCATAGCCTATGACTGGGCTTTAGAATGTTTCATCATAGCCTATGACTGGGCTATAGAATGTTTCATCATAGCCTATGACTGGGCTATAGAATGTTTCATTATAGCCTATGACTGGGCTATAGAATGTTTCATTATAGCCTATGACTGGGCTATAGAATGTTTCATTATAGCCTATGACTGGGCTTCAGAATGTTCCATTATAGTGTATGACTGGGCTATATAATGTTTCATTATAGCCTATGACTGGGCTATAGAATGTTTCATTATAGCCTATGACTGGGCTATAGAATGTTTCATTATAGCCTATAACTGGGCTATAGAATGTTTCATTATAGCCTATGACTGGGCTTTAGAATGTTTCATTATAGCCTATGACTGGGCTTTAGAATGTTTCATTATAGCCTATGACTGGGCTTTAGAATGTTTCATTATAGCCTATGACTGGGCTTTAGAATGTTTCATTATAGCCTATGACTGGGCTTCAGAATGTTTCATTATAGCCTATGACTGGGCTATAGAATGTTTCATTATAGCCTATGACTGGGCTTTAGAATGTTTCATTATAGCCTATGACTGGGCTATAGAATGTTTCATTATGGCCTATGACTGGGCTTTAGAATGTTTCATTATAGCCTATGACTGGGCTTTAGAATGTTTCATCATAGCCTATGACTGGGCTATAGAATGTTTCATTATAGCCTATAACTGGGCTATAGAATGTTTCATTATAGCCTATGACTGGGCTTTAGAATGTTTCATTATAGCCTATGACTGGGCTATAGAATGTTTCATTATAGCCTATGACTGGGCTATAGAATGTTTCATTATAGCCTATGACTGGGCTTCAGAATGTTTCATTATAGCCTATGACTGGGCTATAGAATGTTTCATTATAGCCTATGACTGGGCTATAGAATGTTTCATTATAGCCTATGACTGGGCTTTAGAATGTTTCATTATAGCCTATGACTGGGCTATAGAATGTTTCATTATAGCCTATGACTGGGCTATAGAATGTTTCATTATAGCCTATGACTGGGCTATAGAATGTTTCATTATAGCCTATGACTGGGCTATAGAATGTTTCATTATAGCCTATGACTGGGCTTTAGAATGTTTCATTATAGCCTATGACTGGGCTATAGAATGTTTCATTATAGCCTATGACTGGGCTTTAGAATGTTTCATTATAGCCTATGACTGGGCTATAGAATGTTTCATTATAGCCTATAACTGGGCTTCAGAATGTTTCATTATAGCCTATGACTGGGCTATAGAATGTTTCATTATAGCCTATGACTGGGCTATAGAATGTTTCATTATAGCCTATCACTGGGCTTTTTTCAGTTGTATTTTAAAATGTGTATCATGTTAAATATTAGCCACTATCAGGAGCCACCGTCCGTAATACCCACATGCATTTTATAACTGTCCATTCTGTGTTAGTTTTCTTCAGTTTGTATCTTCCATTTGGCATCATACCATTCCGTTTTCCTTTCTTTCATTACTGGACCATATTAGACTAAGGTTGTGCAATAATTTAGGACATGTAGCCTATTGAAACAGTATGGAACTAAGACCACACCTAGCAGGTTAAACCTGGAGCCTGGTGCACATGACTGGACCGCTGTCATCAAGTGCCATGATTAGTGAGTATCAGGGTAGATTTATAGGACTACTGTTTAACCCCTATTACAGTTCCATGATTAGTGAGGATCAGGACTACTGTTTAACCCCTATTACAGTGCCATGATTAGTGAGGATCAGGGTAGATTTATAGGACTACTGTTTAACCCCTATTACAGTGCCATGATTAGTGAGGATCAGGGTAGATTTATAGGACTATTATAGTGCCATGATTAGTGAGGATCAGGGTAGATTTATAGGACTACTGTTCAACCCCTATTATAGTGCCATGATTAGTGAGGATCAGGGTAGATTTATAGGACTATTATAGTGCCATGATTAGTGAGGATCAGGGTAGATTTATAGGACTACTGTTTAACCCCTATTACAGTTCCATGATTAGTGAGGATCAGGGTAGATTTATAGGACTACTGTTTAACCCCTATTACAGTTCCATGATTAGTGAGGATCGGGGTAGATTTATAGGACTACTGGTCAACCCCTATTACAGTGCCATGATTAGTGAGGATCAGGACTACTGTTTAACCCCTATTACAGTTCCATGATTAGTGAGTATCAGGGTAGATTTATAGGACTACTGGTCAACCCCTATTATAGTGCCATGATTAGTGAGGATCAGGGTAGATTTATAGGACTACTGTTTAACCCCCATTATAGTGCCATGATTAGTGAGGATCAGGGTAGATTTATAGGACTACTGTTCAACCCCTATTATAGTGCCATGATTAGTGAGGATCAGGGTAGATTTATAGGACTATTATAGTGCCATGATTAGTGAGGATCAGGGTAGATTTATAGGACTACTGTTTAACCCCTATTACAGTGCCATGATTAGTGAGGATCAGGGTAGATTTATAGGACTACTGTTTAACCCCTATTACAGTTCCATGATTAGTGAGGATCAGGATAGATTTATAGGACTACTGTTTAACCCCTATTATAGTGCCATGATTAGTGAGGATCAGGGTAGATTTATAGGACTATTATAGTGCCATGATTAGTGAGGATCAGGGTAGATTTATAGGACTACTGTTTAACCCCTATTACAGTTCCATGATTAGTGAGGATCAGGGTAGATTTATAGGACTACTGTTTAACCCCTATTATAGTGCCATGATTAGTGAGGATCAGGGTAGATTTATAGGACTATTATAGTGCCATGATTAGTGAGGATCAGGGTAGATTTATAGGACTATTATAGTGCCATGATTAGTGAGTATCAGGGTAGATTTATAGGACTACTGTTCAACCCCTATTACAGTTCCATGATTAGTGAGGATCAGGGTAGATTTATAGGACTATTATAGTGCCATGATTAGTGAGGATCAGGGTAGATTTATAGGACTATTATAGTGCCATGATTAGTGAGGATCAGGGTAGATTTATAGGACTATTATAGTGCCATGATTAGTGAGGATCAGGGTAGATTTATAGGACTATTATAGTGCCATGATTAGTGAGGATCAGGGTAGATTTATAGGACTATTATAGTGCCATGATTAGTGAGGATCAGGGTAGATTTATAGGACTATTATAGTGCCATGATTAGTGAGTATCAGGGTAGATTTATAGGACTACTGGTCAACCCCTATTACAGTTCCATGATTAGTGAGGATCAGGACTACTGTTTAACCCCTATTACAGTTCCATGATTAGTGAGGATCAGGACTACTGTTTAACCCCTATTACAGTTCCATGATTAGTGAGGATCAGGGTAGATTTATAGGACTACTGGTCAACCCCTATTATAGTGCCATGATTAGTGAGGATCAGGGTAGATTTATAGGACTACTGTTCAACCCCTATTATAGTGCCATGATTAGTGAGGATCAGGGTAGATTTATAGGACTACTGTTTAACCCCTATTACAGTGCCATGATTAGTGAGGATCAGGACTACTGTTTAACCCCTATTACAGTTCCATGATTAGTGAGGATCAGGACTACTGTTTAACCCCTATTACAGTTCCATGATTAGTGAGGATCAGGGTAGATTTATAGGACTATTATAGTGCCATGATTAGTGAGGATCAGGGTAGATTTATAGGACTATTACAGTGCCATGATTAGTGAGGATCGGGGTAGATTTATAGGACTCCTGGTCAACCCCTATTATAGTGCCATGATTAGTGAGGATCAGGGTAGATTTATAGGACTATTACAGTTCCATGATTAGTGAGGATCAGGGTAGATTTATAGGACTCCTGGTCAACCCCTATTACAGTTCCATGATTAGTGAGGATCAGGGTAGATTTATAGGACTACTGTTTAACTGTTCAACCCCTACTATACACTTTTATTCACCTTCCAATATTTTGTGGATTGAATTTGAACATGACAACTCTCAGGATGATTCAAACTGCTGTATTTAACACTCATCAATATATTATGTGAGTAAAGGTTCTCCCAACCATTAATGATTCATACATACTTTCAGAACCCCAAAATGTTCCTAAATAATCTAGAAATGCAGAGTAAATCTACCAGTTGGTGCAAAAACAGAGATGGAAACATAGATGTCTTTGTTTCATTGATCCCTGTATTCTGAACCTGTTCTGTCCATTAATCCCTATATTCTGAACCTGTTCTGTCCATGTACGTCCCTATATTGTGAACCTGTTCTGTCCATGTACGTCCCTATATTCTGAACCTGTTCTGTCCATTAATCCCTATATTCTGAACCTGTTCTGTCCATTAATCCCTATATTCTGAACCTGTTCTGTCCATGTACGTCCCTATATTCTGAACCTGTTCTGTCCATGTACGTCCCTATATTCTGAACCTGTTCTGTCCATGTACGTCCCTATATTCTGAACCTGTTCTGTCCATGTACGTCCCTATATTCTGAACCTGTTCTGTCCATTAATCCCTATATTCTGAACCTGTTCTGTCCATGTACGTCCCTATATTCTGAACCTGTTCTGTCCATTAATCCCTATATTCTGAACCTGTTCTGTCCATGTACGTCCCTATATTCTGAACCCATTCTGTCCATGTACGTCCCTATATTCTGAACCTGTTCTGTCCATGTACGTCCCTATATTCTGAACCCATTCTGTCCATGTACGTCCCTATATTCTGAACCTGTTCTGTCCATGGACGTCCCTATATTCTGAACCTGTTCTGTCCATGTCCATGGACGTCCCTATATTCTGAACCTGTTCTGTCCATGTACGTCCCTATATTCTGAACCTGTTCTGTCCGTGTACGTCCCTATATTCTGAACCCGTTCTGTCCATGTACGTCCCTATATTCTGAACCCGTTCTGTCTATGTCCATGTCCGTCCCTATATTCTGAACCCATTCTGTCCATGTACGTCCCTATATTCTGAACCTGTTCTGTCCATGTACGTCCCTACATTCTGAACATGTTCTGTCCATGTACGTCCCTATATTCTGAACCTGTTCTGTCCATGTACGTCCCTATATTCTGAACCTGTTCTGTCCATGTACGTCCCTATATTCTGAACCTGTTCTGTCCATGTACGTCCCTATATTCTGAACCCATTCTGTCCATGTACGTCCCTATATTCTGAACCTGTTCTGTCCGTGTACGTCCCTATATTCTGAACCCGTTCTGTCTATGTCCATGTCCGTCCCTATATTCTGAACCCATTCTGTCCATGTCCGTCCCTATATTCTGAACCTGTTCTGTCCATGTACGTCCCTGCATTCTGAACCTGTTCTGTCCATGTACGTCCCTGTATTCTGAACCCATTCTGTCCGTGTACGTCCCTATATTCTGAACCCGTTCTGTCTATGTCCATGTCCGTCCCTATATTCTGAACCCATTCTGTCCATGTACGTCCCTATATTCTGAACCTGTTCTGTCCATGTACGTCCCTACATTCTGAACCTGTTCTGTCCATGTACGTCCCTATATTCTGAATCCGTTCTGTCTATGTCCATGTCCGTCCCTATATTCTGAACCCATTCTGTCCATGTACGTCCCTATATTCTGAACCCATTCTGTCCATGTACGTCCCTATATTCTGAACCCATTCTGTCCATGTACGTCCCTATATTCTGAACCTGTTCTGTCCATGTACGTCCCTATATTCTGAACCCGTTTTGTCTATGTCCATGTCCGTCCCTATATTCTGAACCCATTCTGTCCATGTCCGTCCCTATATTCTGAACCTGTTCTGTCCATGTACGTCCCTATATTCTGAACCCATTCTGTCCATGTACGTCCCTATATTCTGAACCTGTTCTGTCCATGTACGTCCCTACATTCTGAACCTGTTCTGTCCATGTACGTCCCTATATTCTGAATCCGTTCTGTCTATGTCCATGTCCGTCCCTATATTCTGAACCCATTCTGTCCATGTACGTCCCTATATTCTGAACCCATTCTGTCCATGTACGTCCCTATATTCTGCACCCATTCTGTCCATGTACGTCCCTATATTCTGAACCTATTCTGTCCATGTACGTCCCTATATTCTGAACCCGTTTTGTCTATGTCCATGTCCGTCCCTATATTCTGAACCCATTCTGTCCATGTACGTCCCTATATTCTGAACCCATTCTGTCCATGTACGTCCCTATATTCTGAACCTGTTCTGTCCATGTACGTCCCTATATTCTGAACCCGTTTTGTCTATGTCCATGTCCGTCCCTATATTCTGAACCCATTCTGTCCATGTACGTCCCTATATTCTGAACCCATTCTGTCCATGTACGTCCCTATATTCTGAACCTCTTCTGTCCATGTACGTCCCTATATTCTGAACCCGTTTTGTCTATGTCCATGTCCGTCCCTATATTCTGAACCTGTTCTGTCCATGTACGTCCCTATATTCTGAACCC
This sequence comes from Oncorhynchus mykiss, assembly GCF_013265735.2. NCBI lineage: Eukaryota > Metazoa > Chordata > Actinopteri > Salmoniformes > Salmonidae > Oncorhynchus > Oncorhynchus mykiss. The sequence continues at coordinate 174,558 of NW_023493674.1, read as the reverse complement.
ATTCTGTCCATGTACGTCCCTATATTCTGAACCTGTTCTGTCCATGGACGTCCCTATATTCTGAACCTGTTCTGTCCATGTACGTCCCTACATTCTGAACATGTTCTGTCCATGGACGTCCCTGTATTCTGAACCCATTCTGTCCGTGTACGTCCCTATATTCTGAACCTGTTCTGTCCATGTACGTCCTTATATTCTGAACCTGTTCTGTCAATGTACGTCCCTATATTCTGAACCTGTTCTGTCCATGTCCATGGCCGTCCCTATATTCTGAACCTGTTCTGTCCATGTACGTCCCTATATTCTGAACCTGTTCTGTCCATGGACGTCCCTACATTCTGAACCCATTCTGTCCATGTACGTCCCTGTATTCTGAACCCATTCTGTCCGTGTACGTCCCTATATTCTGAACCCGTTCTGTCCATGTACGTCCCTATATTCTGAACCTGTTCTGTCCATGTCCATGGCCGTCCCTATATTCTGAACCTGTTCTGTCCATGTACGTCCCTATATTCTGAACCTGTTCTGTCCGTGGACGTCCCTATATTGTGAACCTGTTCTGTCCATGTCCATGTACGTCCCTATATTCTGAACCTGTTCTGTCCATGTACGTCCCTACATTCTGAACCCATTCTGTCCATGTACGTCCCTACATTCTGAACCCATTCTGTCCATGTACGTCCCTACATTCTGAACCCATTCTGTCCATGTACGTCCCTACATTCTGAACCCATTCTGTCCATGTACGTCCCTACATTCTGAACCCATTCTGTCCATGTCCATGTACGTCCCTATATTCTGAACCTGTTCTGTCCATGTCCATGTACGTCCCTATATTCTGAACCTGTTCTGTCCATGTCCATCCCTATATTCTGAACCTGTTCTGTCCATGTCCATCCCTACATTCTGAACCCATTCTGTCCATGTACGTCTGTCGACAGAATTCTAATTTAAGGCACACTGTATTTAAAAGGATGGCTTAACATAAATGTACTGAAATCCGTATTGACTGAAAACTGCACAAGAAAACAAGGGTTTTCGGCAGTTGAATTACATTTATTCAGAGGGAACTATGCCTGCAAAGCCCGTTACACACCTTCATAAGGTCAGTCTGAATACCAAACTAGTGAGAAGTTTACACACACACACCTTCATAAGGTCAGTCTGAATACCAAACTAGTGAGAAGTTTACACACACACACCTTCATAAGGTCAGTCTGAATACCAAACTAGTGAGAAGTTTACACACACACACCTTCATAAGGTCAGTCTGAATACCAACTAGTGAGACGTTTACACACACACACCTTCATAAGGTCAGTCTGAATACCAACTAGTGAGAAGTTTACACACACACACCTTCATAAGGTCAGTCTGAATTCCAAACTAGTGAGAAGTTTACACACACACACCTTCATAAGGTCAGTCTGAATACCAACTAGTGAGAAGTTTACACACACACACCTTCATAAGGTCAGTCTGAATACCAAACTAGTGAGAAGTTTACACACACACCTTCATAAGGTCAGTCTGAATACCAACTAGTGAGAAGTTTACACACACACACCTTCATAAGGTCAGTCTGAATACCAAACTAGTGAGAAGTTTACACACACACACCTTCATAAGGTCAGTCTGAATACCAAACTAGTGAGAAGTTTACACACACACACACCTTCATAAGGTCAGTCTGAATACCAACTACTGAGAAGTTCACACACACACCTTCATAAGGTCAGTCTGAATACCAACTAGTGAGAAGTTTACACACACACCTTCATAAGGTCAGTCTGAATACCAACTAGTGAGAAGTTCACACACACACCTTCATAAGGTCAGTCTGAATACCAAACTAGTGAGAAGTTCACACACACACCTTCATAAGGTCAGTCTGAATACCAAACTAGTGAGAAGTTTACACACACACACCTTCATAAGGTCAGTCTGAATACCAACTAGTGAGAAGTTTACACACACACACCTTCATAAGGTCAGTCTGAATACCAACTACTGAGAAGTTTACACACACACACCTTCATAAGGTCAGTCTGAATACCAAACTAGTGAGAAGTTCACACACCTTCATAAGGTCAGTCTGAATACCAAACTAATGAGAAGTTCACACACCTTCATAAGGTCAGTCTGAATACTAAACTAGTGAGAAGTTTACACACACACACCTTCATAAGGTCAGTCTGAATACCAAACTAGTGAGAAGTTCACACACACACCTTCATAAGGTCAGTCTGAATACTAAACTAGTGAGAAGTTTACACACACACCTTCATAAGGTCAGTCTGAATTCGACCGATTATGATTTTTCAGCGCCGATACCGATACCGGTTATTGGAGGACTAAAAAAGCCGATACCGATTAATGGGCCGATTTTGTTAAATTAATTTGCAATAATGACAATTACAACAATACTGAATTAACACTTATTTTAACTTAATCTAATACATCAATAAAATCTATTTAGCCACAAATAAATAATGAAACATGTTCAATTTGGTTTAAATAATGCAAAAACAAAGTGTTGGAGAAGAAAGTAAAAGTGCAATATGTGCCATGTAAAAAAGCTAACGTTTCAGTTCCTTGCTCAGAACATGAGAACATATGAAAGCTGGTGGTTCCTTTTAACATGAGACTTCAATATTCCCAGGTAAGAAGTTTTAGGTTGTAGTTATTACAGGAATTATAGGACTATTTCTCACTATACCATTTGTATTTCATATACCTTTGACTATTGGATGTTCTTATAGGCACTTCAGCATTGCCAGTGCTACCTAGGCTCGAACCAGGAACACAACAACAACAGCCACCCTCAAAGCAGCGTTACCCATGCAGAGCAAGGGGAATAACTACTCCAAGTCTCAGAGCGAGTGACGTTTGAAACGCACCCCGCTAACTAGCTAGCCATTTCACATTGGTTACACCAGCCTCATCTCGGGAGTTAATAGGCTTGAAGTCATAAACAGCTCAATGCTTGAAGCACAGCAAAGGGCTGCTGGCAAAACGCACTAAAGTGCTGTTTGAATGAATGCTTACAAGCCTGCTGCTGCCTACCATCGCTCAGTCAGACTGCTCTATCAAATCATAGACTTAATTATAACATAATAACACACAGAAATACGGGCCTTAGGTCATTAATATGATCGAATCCGGAAACTATCATTTTGAAAACAAAACGTTTATTATTTCAGTGAAATACGGAACCGTTCGGTATTTTATCTAACGGGTGGCATCCATCAGTCTAAATATTCCTGTTACATTGCACAACCTTCAATGTTATGTCATAATTACGTAAAATTCTGGCAAATTAGGCGGCCCAAACTGTTGTATATACACTGACTCTGCGTGCAATGAACGCAAGAGAAGTGACACAATTTCACCTGGTTAATATTGCCTGCTCACCTGGATTTCTTTTAGCTAAATATGCAGGTTTAAAAATATATACTTCTGTGTATTGATTTTAAGAAAGGCATTGATGTTTATGGTTCGGTACACATTGGAGCAACGACAGTCCTTTTTCACGAATACGCACCGCATCGATTATATGCATCGCAGGACACGCTAGATAAACTAGTAATATCATCAACCATGTGTAGTTAACTAGTGATTATGATTGATTGATTGATTGTTTTTTATAAGATAAGTTTAATGCTAGCTAGCAACTCACCGTGGCTTCTTACTGCATTCACGTAACAGGCAGGCTCCTCGTGGAGTGCAATGTAAGGCAGGTGGTTAGAGCATTGGACTAGTTAACTGTAAGGTTGCAAGATTGAATCCCCGAGCTGACAAGGTGAAAATCTGTCATTCTGCCCCTGAAGAAGGCAGTTAACCCACTGTTCCCAGGCCGTCATTGAAAATAAGAATGTGTTCTTAACTGACTTGCCAAGTTAAATAAAGGACAAATAAAGGTGTAAAAAAAAATATATATAATAAAAAAAATCGGCCAAATCGGTGTCCAAAAATATCGATTTCCGATTGCTATGAAAACTAGAAATCGGCCCTAATTAATCGGCCATTCCGATTAATCGGTCGACCTCTAGTCTGAATACCAACTAGTGAGAAGTTTACACACACACCTTCATAAGGTCAGTCTGAATACCAACTAGTGAGAAGTTTACACACACACCTTCATAAGGTCAGTCTGAATACCAAACTAGTGAGAAGTTCACACACACACCTTCATAAGGTCAGTCTGAATACCAAACTAGTGAGAAGTTTACACACACACCTTCATAAGGTCAGTCTGAATACCAACTAGTGAGAAGTTCACACACACACCTTCATAAGGTCAGTCTGAATACCAACTAGTGAGAAGTTCACACACACACCTTCATAAGGTCAGTCTGAATACCAACTAGTGAGAAGTTCACACACACACCTTCATAAGGTCAGTCTGAATACCAAACTAGTGAGAAGTTTACACACACACACCTTCATAAGGTCAGTCTGAATACCAACTAGTGAGAAGTTTACACACACACCTTCATAAGGTCAGTCTGAATACCAAACTAGTGAGAAGTTTACACACACACCTTCATAAGGTCAGTCTGAATACCAAACTAGTGAGAAGTTTACACACACACACCTTCATAAGGTCAGTCTGAATACCAACTAGTGAGAAGTTTACACACACACACCTTCATAAGGTCAGTCTGAATACCAAACTAGTGAGAAGTTTACACACACACACCTTCATAAGGTCAGTCTGAATACCAACTAGTGAGAAGTTTACACACACACACCTTCATAAGGTCAGTCTGAATACCAACTAGTGAGAAGTTTACACACACACACCTTCATAAGGTCAGTCTGAATACCAAACTAGTGAGAAGTTTACACACACACCTTCATAAGGTCAGTCTGAATACCAAACTAGTGAGAAGTTTACACACACACCTTCATAAGGTCAGTCTGAATACCAACTAGTGCCAAGTGTGTAGGAAAGGCCTAACAGTCGGAATCGGTCCCCATGTGTGGAATGCCGTTCACCTATTTAACTTATCCCCTTTAAGCACGGCACAATACTGCACATTCCTCACGTTGTTTAACCTGTGGGCTCACTGTTGCAATTATCACTTTCCTCTCTCTCAACCAATGGGCCTTCTCTCAACCAATGGGTCTTCTCTCTCTTAGCCAATGGGCCTTCTCTCTCTTAACCAATGGGCTTTCTCTTTCTCAACCAATGGGCCTTCAACCAATGGGCCTTCTCTCTCTTAACCAATGGGCTTTCTCTCTCTCAACCAATGGGCCTTCTCTCTCAACCAATGGGCATTAATGTTGGGATGTATTGATATGTTAATTTACCCTCGTTCTCTCACCTGCTGTTTTTCTCCACCACCTTCCCACAACCACCAGCTATAACAACCTTAAACAACCTCTTAGAACTACCCATCCTGGATCCGGTATATTTGTCATCAGCAACGCTGAATAGCATAGTGCAACAGTCAAAAAATATTACTAGAAAATATTCATATTCATGAAATCACAAGTGAAATATAGCGAAACACAGCTTAGCCTTTTGTTAATCATCCTGTCGTCTCAGATTTTGAAATTATGCTTACAGCGAAAGCAATACAAGCATTTGTGTAAGTTTATCGATAGCCTAGCATAGCATTATGTACACTTAGCATCAGGAAGCTTGGTCACGAAAATCAGAAAAGCAATCAAATTAACCTTTGATGATCTTCGGATGTTTTCACTCACGAGACTCCCAGTTAGACAGCAAATATTCCTTTTGTTCCATAAAGATATTTTTTATATCCAAATACCTCCGTAAGTTTGGTGCGTTATGCCCAGGAATCCACCGGAAATAGCGGTCACGACAACGCAGACAAAAATTCGAAATTATATCCATAATGTCGACAGAAACATGGCAAACGTTTTTTATAATCAATCCTCAAGGTGTTTTTCAAATATCTATTCGATAATATATCAACAGGGACAGTTGGCTTTTCAATAGGACCGGGAGGAACAACGGCCGACTCTCTCTTTTGCGCAAAAATCACTATGAGAGCCCCCACCTGACCACTTACGTAATGTTCACGCTCATAGGTGTACCTGTCATCACATCATCTGGCTCTGAGGATCTTCCGTTGGAGGCGAGGCCATTCCCCAAACGATCTCGTAAAATGTTCTATTGCATTCAGCCTTTGTTGTTCATTCAGCTAAGCCTGCCTGTACTGGACTGACCTTTACTCTACTGTAGTAGAAAACAACCACCATCTACAGTCAGTCTATCTACACTACAGAGATACATTGTCCATATCCTTCACTCTGCTGAAGTAGAACACAATCACCATCCCTATAGTCAGTCTATCTACACTACAGAGATACATTGTCCATATCCTTCACTCTACTGTAGTAGAACACAATCACCATCCCTACAGTCAGTCTATCTACACTACAGAGATACATTGTCCATATCCTTCACTCTACTGTAGTAGAACACAATCACAATCCCTACAGTCAGTCTATCTACACTACAGAGATACATTGTCCATATCCTTCACTCTACTGAAGTAGAACACAATCACAGAGATTATTATAGAGATATAATGTCCATATCTACACTACAGATATAATGTCCATGTCTACACTACAGAGATTATTATATAGATATAATGTCCATATCTACACTACAGATATAATGTCCATATCTACACTACATATATAATGTCCATATCTACACTACAGATATAATGTCCATATCTACACTATAGATATAATGTACATATCTACACTACAGATATAATGTCCATATCAACACTATAGATATAATGTACATATCTACACTATAGATATAATGTACATATCTACACTACAGATATAATGTCCATATCTACACTACAGATATAATGTCCATATCTACACTACAGATATAATGTCCATGTCTACACTACAGAGATTATTATATAGATATAATGTCCATATCTACACTACAGATATAATGTCCATATCTACACTACAGATATAATGTCCATATCTACACTACAGATATTATTATATAGATATAGTGTCCATATCTACACTATAGATATAATGTCCATATCTATACTACAGATATAATGTCCATATCTACACTATAGATATAATGTCCATATCTACACTACAGATATAATGTCCATATCTACACTATAGATATAATGTCCATATCTACACTACAGATATAATGTCCATATCTACACTACAGATATAATGTCCATATCTACACTACAGATATTATTATATAGATATAGTGTCCATATCTACACTATAGATATAATGTCCATATCTACACTACAGATATAATGTCCATATCTACACTATAGATATAATGTCCATATCTACACTATAGATATAATGTCCATATCTACACTATAGATATAGTGTCCATATCTACACTAAAGATATAATGTCCATATCTACACTACAGATATAATGTCCATATCTACACTATAGATATAATGTCCATATCTACACTATAGATATAATGTCCATATCTACACTACAGATATAATGTCCATATCAACACTATAGATATAATGTCCATATCAACACTACAGATATAATGTCCATATCTACACTATATATATAATGTCCATATCTACACTACAGATATAATGTCCATATCTACACTATAGATATAATGTCCATATCTACACTACAGATATAATGTCCATATCTACACTACAGATATAATGTCCATATCTACACTACAGATATAATGTCCATATCTACACTATAGATATAATGTCCATATCTACACTACAGATATAATGTCCATATCTACACTATAGATATAATGTCCATATCTACAATATAGATATAATGTCCATATCAACACTACAGATATAATGTCCATATCTACACTACAGATATAATGTCCATATCTACACTACAGACATAATGTCCATATCTACACTACAGAGATTATTATATAGATATAATGTCCATATCTACACTACAGATATAATGTCCATATCTACACTACAGATATAATGTCCATATCTACACTATAGATATAATGTCCATATCTACACTACAGATATAATGTCCATATCTACACTACATATATAATATCCATATATACACTACAGAGATTATTATATAGATATAATGTCCATATCAACACTACAGATATAATGTCCATATCTACACTACAGATATAATGTCCATATCTACACTATAGATATAATGTCCATATCTACACTATAGATATAATGTCCATATCTACACTACAGATATAATGTCCATATATACACTACAGATATAATGTCCATATCTACACTATAGATATAATGTCCATATCTACACTATAGATATAATGTCCATATCTACACTACAGATATAATGTCCATATATACACTACAGAGATTATTATATAGATATAGTGTCCATATATACACTATAGATATAATGTCCATATCTACACTACAGATATAATGTCCATATCTACACTATAGATATAATGTCCATATCTACACTATAGATATAATGTCCATATCTACACTACAGATATAATGTCCATATATACACTACAGATATAATGTCCATATCTACACTATAGATATAATGTCCATATCTACACTATAGATATAATGTCCATATCTACACTATAGATATAATGTCCATATCAACACTATAGATATAATGTCCATATCAACACTATAGATATAATGTCCATATCTACACTACAGAGAATATTATATAGATATAATGTCCATATCTACACTACAGATATAATGTCCATATCTACACTATAGATATAATGTCCATATCTACACTACAGAGAATATTATATAGATATAATGTCCATATCTACACTACAGATATAATGTCCATATCTACACTATAGATATAATGTCCATATCTACACTACAGAGATTATTATATAGATATAATGTCCATATCAACACTACAGATATAATGTCCATATCTACACTATAGATATAATGTCCATATCAACACTACAGATATAATGTCCATATCTACACTATAGATATAATGTCCATATCTACACTACAGAGAATATTATATAGATATAATGTCCATATCTACACTACAGATATAATGTCCATATCTACACTATAGATATAATGTCCATATCAACACTACAGATATAATGTCCATATCTACACTACAGATATAATGTCCATATCTACACTACAGATATAATGTCCATATCTACACTATAGATATAATGTCCATATCAACACTACAGATATAATGTCCATATCTACACTATAGATATAATGTCCATATCTACACTACAGATATAATGTCCATATCTACACTACAGATATAATGTCCATATCTACACTACAGATATAATGTCCATATCTACACTATAGATATAATGTCCATATCTACACTACAGATATAATGTCCATATCTACACTATAGATATAATGTCCATATCTACACTACAGATATAATGTCCATATCTACACTATAGATATAATGTCCATATCTACACTACAGATATAATGTCCATATCTACACTACAGATATAATGTCCATATCTACACTACAGATATTATTATATAGATATAGTGTCCATATCTACACTATAGATATAATGTCCATATCTACACTACAGATATAATGTCCATATCTACACTATAGATATAATGTCCATATCTACACTATAGATATAATGTCCATATCTACACTATAGATATAGTGTCCATATCTACACTATAGATATAATGTCCATATCTACACTACAGATATAATGTCCATATCTACACTATAGATATAATGTCCATATCTACACTATAGATATAATGTCCATATCTACACTACAGATATAATGTCCATATCTACACTACAGACATAATGTCCATATCTACACTACAGATATAATGTCCATATCAACACTACAGATATAATGTCCATATCTACACTATATATATAATGTCCATATCTACACTACAGATATAATGTCCATATCTACACTATAGATATAATGTCCATATCTACACTACAGATATAATGTCCATATCTACACTACAGATATAATGTCCATATCTACACTACAGACATAATGTCCATATCTACACTACAGATATAATGTCCATATCTACACTACAGATATAATGTCCATATCTACACTACAGATATAATGTCCATATCTACACTACAGACATAATGTCCATATCTACACTACAGAGATTATTATATAGATATAATGTCCATATCTACACTATAGATATAATGTCCATATCTACACTACAGATATAATGTCCATATCTACACTACAGATATAATGTCCATATCTACACTACAGATATAATGTCCATATCTACACTATAGATATAATGTCCATATCTACACTACAGATATAATGTCCATATCTACACTATAGATATAATGTCCATATCTACAATATAGATATAATGTCCATATCAACACTACAGATATAATGTCCATATCTACACTACAGATATAATGTCCATATCTACACTACAGACATAATGTCCATATCTACACTACAGAGATTATTATATAGATATAATGTCCATATCTACACTACAGATATAATGTCCATATCTACACTACAGATATAATGTCCATATCTACACTATAGATATAATGTCCATATCTACACTACAGATATAATGTCCATATCTACACTTCATATATAATATCCATATATACACTACAGAGATTATTATATAGATATAATGTCCATATCAACACTACAGATATAATGTCCATATCTACACTACAGATATAATGTCCATATCTACACTACAGATATAATGTCCATATATACACTACAGAGATTATTATATAGATATAGTGTCCATATCTACACTATAGATATAATGTCCATATCTACACTACAGATATAATGTCCATATCTACACTATAGATATAATGTCCATATCTACACTATAGATATAATGTCCATATCTACACTACAGATATAATGTCCATATATACACTACAGATATAATGTCCATATCTACACTATAGATATAATGTCCATATCTACACTATAGATATAATGTCCATATCTACACTATAGATATAATGTCCATATCAACACTACAGATATAATGTCCATATCTACACTATAGATATAATGTCCATATCTACACTACAGAGAATATTATATAGATATAATGTCCATATCTACACTACAGATATAATGTCCATATCTACACTATAGATATAATGTCCATATCTACACTACAGAGATTATTATATAGATATAATGTCCATATCAACACTACAGATATAATGTCCATATCTACACTACAGAGAATATTATATAGATATAATGTCCATATCAACACTACAGATATAATGTCCATATCTACACTACAGAGAATATTATATAGATATAATGTCCATATCTACACTACAGATATAATGTCCATATCTACACTATAGATATAATGTCCATATCAACACTACAGATATAATGTCCATATCTACACTACAGATATAATGTCCATATCTACACTACAGATATAATGTCCATATCTACACTATAGATATAATGTCCATATCAACACTACAGATATAATGTCCATATCTACACTATAGATATAATGTCCATATCTACACTACAGATATAATGTCCATATCTACACTACAGATATAATGTCCATATCTACACTACAGATATAATGTCCATATCTACACTATAGATATAATGTCCATATCTACACTACAGATATAATGTCCATATCTACACTATAGATATAATGTCCATATCTACACTACAGATATAATGTCCATATCTACACTACAGATATAATGTCCATATCTACACTACAGATATAATGTCCATATCTACACTATAGATATAATGTACATATCTACACTATAGATATAATGTCCATATCTACACTATAGATATAATGTCAATATCTACACTATAGATATAATGTCCATATCTACACTATAGATATAATGTCCATATCTACACTACAGATATAATGTCCATATCTACACTATAGATATAATGTCCATATCTACACTATAGATATAATGTCCATATCTACACTACAGATATAATGTCCATATCTACACTACAGATATTATTATATAGATATAGTGTCCATATCTACACTACAGATATTATGTCCATATCTACACTATAGATATAATGTCCATATCTACACTACAGATATAATGTGCATATCTACACTACAGATATTATTATATAGATATAATGTCCATATCTACACTACAGATATAATGTCCATATCTACACTACAGATATAATGTCCATATCTACACTATAGATATAATGTCCATATATACACTACAGATATAATGTCCATATCAACACTACAGATATAATGTCCATATCTACACTACAGATATAATGTCCATATCTATACTATAGAGTTTCTTCTACTGATATAATGTCCATATCTACACTATAGATATAATGTCCATATCTATACTATAGAGTTTCTTCTACAGATATAATCACCAAGTCAGCCTCCTTATGTCCTCACTGTGATTGTTCTCTGTTCTGGGGCGTCATGTGATGGGGCTGCATAAATATGTGGTCATTCACCTTCATACCACATGATGTTTCCCTGCTCTGCTCTGTTCTGCACCTCAGGACACACTGACACCCACAGCAGTATGAGGGTATAACTGTGTCCCTATATGGTACAATATGTAGAGACATGTTTCTGTGGAGTCTCTAGATGTCCATAAGTATGTCCACATGGTCCTATTAGTGTGTAAACCGTTGGGACTGGGCCTTGGCCAGGTATGCCCACTACAATAGCCTGGTTCTGGTGCCAAGCTGGTTCTGCTCTCTTGCCCAATACACATGGAACTGTCATGTTTGACTTTACAGTGACATTAGTGACGTTGACAGCCATGGAGTTGGCAAGATCACAAACAGATCTGGGACCAGGCTAGTGAGTCTACTGCTGCAATACAAACAGATCTGGGACCAGGCTAGTCAGTCTACTGCTACAATACAAACAGATCTGGGACCAGGCTAGTCAGTCTACTGCTGCAATACAAACAGATCTGGGACCAGGCTAGTCAGTCTACTGCTACAATACAAACAGATCTGGGACCAGGCTAGTCAGTCTACTGCTACAATACAAACAGATCTGGGACCAAGCTAGTCAGTCTACTGCTACAATACAAACAGATCTGGGACCAGGCCAGTCAGTCTACTGCTGCAATACTAATCAAGTTGTTAGTGTAAACTTCACAGAGAGCTTATGGTTCATGGTTTCTGGTACAGTAGGTCACATGAGCTGCGTTTGACATTACATACCAGCCTCTCTTCAAAGTTCCTCTCCTGTCACATAGTTTGGTAAATTGAATTCCATTTTGCCATTTGAGGATAACGTAGGGCTCTATTCAATCAGACCCACTTTAGCCAACATCCGCATAGGGGTTGTTTTGACGGTCTCTGAGGTGGAAGAAACTGCTTTAGACCTGTCAAATCCACAAGTGGCTCCCAGCTTTATACCTAAAGCATCCTTACTGACTGACTCCATTGTCCCCATGGGGAAATGTTGTTGCAGTGTCATGTACACGTTTAAAGTTTAAATACAAAACTAAATTGACAAGACAACTTTCATAACAGTTACATACCAATAAAAACATGTTTTTAAAGACTAGCCTGCTGGCCTTACTGAGTCTATAGGAACATTAACCTGCTGGCCTTACTGGGTCTATAGGAACATTAGCCTGCTGGTCTTACTGAGTCTATAGGAACATTATCCTGCTGGTCTTACTGAGTCTATAGGAACATTAACCTGCTGGCCTTACTGGGTCTATAGGAACATTAGTCTGCTGGTCTTACTGAGTCTATAGGAACATTAACCTGCTGGCCTTACTGGGTCTATAGGAACATTAACCTGCTGGCCTTACTGGGTCTATAGGAACATTAGCCTGCTGGCCTTACTGAGTCTATAGGAACATTAACCTGCTGGCCTTACTGGGTCTATAGGAACATTAACCTGCTGGCCTTACTGGGTCTATAGGAACATTAACCTGCTGGCCTTACTGAGTCGATAGGAACATTAGCCCGAGCTATATAGGAAGGATATCACACCTGGCACAAATTATTGTCTATTTGTGTTTTTCCTGCTGAGGGGTGTCCTATACCTGCACCCAGAGGGGAGTAGTTCAAAGTCCAGGTACAGAGGGTGGCTTGGGTCTAAAATTATTTTTGGAGCCTTGCTGAGGGCCCTGACCTTAAAGATCTCATCCAGGTCTGTCTGTTTGACTCCACGTACCTTGCAGAGGGTCCTGACCTTAAAGATCTCATCCAGGTCTGTCTGTTTGACTCCTAGTACCTTGCTGAGGGCTCTGACCTTAAAGATCTCATCCAGGCCTGTCTGTTTGACTCCAAGTACCTTGCTGAGGGCCCTGACCTTAAAGATCTCATCCAGGTCTGTCTGTTTGACTCCAAGTACCTTGCAGAGGGTCCTGACCTTAAAGATCTCATCCAGGTCTGTCTGTTTGACTCCTAGTACCTTGCTGAGGGCTCTGACCTTAAAGATCTCATCCAGGCCTGTCTGTTTGACTCCAAGTACCTTGGGGAGGGTCCTGGCCTTAAAGATCTCACCCAAGTCTGTCTGTTTGACTCCAAGTACCTTGGGGAGGGCCCTGACCTTAAAGATCTCATCCAGGCCTGTCTGTTTGACTCCAAGTACCTTGCTGAGGGCCCTGACCTTAAAGATCTCATCCAGGCCTGTCTGTTTGACTCCAAGTACCTTGGGAAGGGCCCTGACCTTAAAGATCTCATCCAGGCCTGTCTGTTGTGCTAACCGGGCTATCTGCATTGTGTCCCACCCACCACCCCTCCTTTTACACTACTGCTACTCTCTGTTCATCATATATGCATAATCACTTTAACGATACCTACATGTACATACTACCTCAATCAGCCTGACTAACAGGTGTCTGTATGTAGCATTGCTACTTTTATTTTCAAATGTCTTTTCACTGTTGTTTTATTTCTTTACTTACCTACACACGCACGCACGCACGCACGCACGCACGCACGCACGCACGCACGCACGCACGCACACACACACACACACACACACACACACACACACACACACACACACACACACACACACACACACACACACACGCACACACACACACACACATACACACACACACACACACACACACACACACACACACACACACACACATTTTTTCGCACTGTTGGTTAGAGCCTGTAAGTAACCAGTGCTCCAGTGTCAGTCAGCATTTCACTGTTGGTTAGAGCCTGTAAGTAACCAGTGCTCCAGTGTCAGTCAGCATTTCCCTGTTGGTTAGAGCCTGTAAGTAACCAGTGCTCCAGTGTCAGTCAGCATTTCACTGTTGGTTAGAGCCTGTAAGTAACCAGTGCTCCAGTGTCAGTCAGCATTTCACTGTTGGTTAGAGCCTGTAAGTAACCAGTGCTCCAGTGTCAGTCAGCATTTCCCTGTTGGTTAGAGCCTGTAAGTAACCAGTGCTCCAGTGTCAGTCAGCATTTCCCTGTTGGTTAGAGCCTGTCAGTAACCAGTGCTCCAGTGTCAGTCAGCATTTCCCTGTTGGTTAGAGCCTGTAAGTAACCAGTGCTCCAGTGTCAGTCAGCATTTCCCTGTTGGTTAGAGCCTGTAAGTAACCAGTGCTCCAGTGTCAGTCAGCATTTCACTGTTGGTTAGAGCCTGTAAGTAACCAGTGCTCCAGTGTCAGTCAGCATTTCACTGTTGTATTCGGGGCACAAATACACTTTGATTTGATTTGATTGGGATCATAGACATCATCATCATTTCCTTTCAGGACTTTTCCATTTGAGCGTAATTATTTATATTTATAAACTGGGTGGTTCAAGCCCTGAATGCTGATTGGCTGAAAGCCGTGGTATATTACACCATATACCATTGGTATAAAAAAACGTACTATTTACTGGTCTAATTATGCTAGTTACCAGTTTATAACAGCAATAAGGCACCTCAGGGGTTTGTGGTATATGGTCAGTATACCACGGCTAAAGGCTGTGTCCAGGGACTCCGCATTGTGTTATGTTGACCACATACCACACGTCATCGGCCTTATTGCTTAAATAGCCTGCCTACACTTTCTAACGCGAGTGGGAGGGGTGTGGGCGTGTGGCTTGATCCCAAGAGCAGCTGCTAACCAATTGGATAACTCCAACCTCAACACCACCAAAATATCCCTATGCCAGTGTTTACTATCGCTAGTTAACTCTTGATCTGATTGAATCTAGGCCTTCAATATTTTGTGTGGAATTGATACTTGTTATTGAAATTTCACATGTAAATCTAATTCTTTTTCAACACAAACCCTCACAGAGATTGGAAGTGACCATTTGAGGAGAGCATGATTGAGTTGACTATGACGTGGTGTGGGCTACAGTAATGTGGACATGGTGTGGTAGCCGAGGCCTGCCAGCTACTGGCTCTGTGGTGAGGTTACTGTAGCACAGAGCCAGGCTGTGCAGTACTGTACTGGTGTAGCCTATGCTGTGGCCATGTTCTGCCCTGTTGAACCACTCATCTTAATTCCCAGTCCTCCTCAAATCAGATGCGCTCTGCATCAAAGCCAGTATTTGACAGATGCGTATAGGTCTGTAGTCTGAATAGTAGTAGAATCCCTACAGCGCTGTACCAGACACAGGACCACCCCGACGCTGCGGTGGAGGCCCGGTCAGACCGATCAAACTACCAGGGAACCGCTTCTCTCTCCCTTATTAACACTTCACCACCACCCGAGCCAGGGCAATAGCCAATCCCATCTATTCCTCAGATTTGCGGGATTATCCATTTCAGGGATTGTCTGCTATCTCTGTCTGTGTTTAGGGCATTCCACATTATAACATTCAAATAACTCATTCACTGCGCATCACGCAGCCGCAAATGTTTCCCGGGACAAGGTGCCCGTTGGCTCTAATTATAATGTTCACTTTCTCATGCACAAAGACTGTTGAGCTGACAGACACGCTGACAGATTGACAGGCTGAACGCATCATGCTTTATTGTTTCAGTTGTAGAGCCACACTGACTTTATTTCCCCTCTGAGGGCGTCAGGGAAGTTGGATGTTTGATTTCGTTCATTTAAAGCGCGACCAGGAATTCCACAACATATCCACTCTATGTACAGTAGTCTACTTCACATTCTTCCGTTGAACATAATATAATAATGTGTGTATGGCAGGCTACGTGTTGGAATAGCTGAGCCGCAGACCAGCCCTGTCTATTGTCTACCTGAGGTATAGAAGGAGTGTATTCCGGGGAGGTAAGGAGTGAATTTGCCCGTACTGGTTTTCTGTTCACCCCCGGGGCAGCGCTCAGCGCATAGCGTTACACATTCCGACTGGGTCTACCCATATGATGGACTTCCTTTACCGAGCCTCAAAACACATTCTACACAATACTAGGCTATTATTCAACTGTCGTATTGAAGGAAATATATAATTTATAATTCAATCCCTTCCATGTATCCAAACCATACGTTTAGATGTGGTTTTAGAACAGTTTTACAACAGTACAACCTGTACTATATCAGCTGCAACGGTAGCTACCAACTTCACAACAGATCAGGTTGATATATTTCACTCTTTCGTTGTTTTCCTCGTTTTAATTCCACGTTCTCCTTGAAAGACGCCGCTCGGTCTGTCACTCAAGACACGGTCGTGTCACAGCGACTGAGTTACAAATCAAAACAATATCAGTTGAGCCAGTAAAGTTGTTTTGTAAACGTGTCTTACCGTAATAAAGGTAACCATAGCATCGGTGTGTAAATATCCAGCAGAGCCGACATGGAGGTGCTGATATATACAGAATCCTTTTCGAAACTTCCCACTTTAAAGCGCACCGCCTATGCGTGCTACTACAGTCCTGCTTTCCCGAAGAGAGTAGTGATCTCTCTCTCTCTCTCTCTCTCTCTCTCTCTCTCTCTCTCTCTCTCTGTGTGTGTGTGTGTCTCTCTCTTTCTCTCTCTCTCTCTTTCTCACTCTCTCTCTCTCTATGTCTCTCTCTCTCTCTCTGTGTGTGTCTCACTCTCTCTCTCTCTCTATCTCTCTCTCTCTCTCTCTCTCCCTCTCTCTCTCTCTCTCTCTCTCTCTCTCCCTCTCTCTCTCTCTCTCTCTATGTCTCTCTCTCTCTCTGTGTGTGTCTCTCTCTCTGTGTCTCTCTCTCTGGTTGCATTCGTAATCTGCAGCTCTGACGGACAGATGGCTGCTGGCCTATGTGCTTTAGAGAGGCAGACGCCTGCCCGTCGGAGCTATGGACATCGACTAGGACAGATACCGATAACTAACTCCTGCATATACAGTAAGGCTCTCCCTATCACAAACATCCAGGGCTCTCACTAACCCTAACATCCAGGGCTCTCACTAACCCTAACATCCAGGGCTATCACTATCCCTAACATCCAGGGCTCTCACTAACCCCAACATCGAGGGCTATCACTAACCCTAACATCCAGGGCTATCACTAAACCTAACATCCAGGGCTATCACTAACCCTAACATCCAGGGCTAACCCTAACATCCAGGCTCTCACTAACCCTAACATCCAGGGCTATCACTAACCCTAACATCCAGGGCTATCACTAACCCTAACATCCAGGGCTATCACAAATTCTAACATCCAGGGCTATCACAAACCCTAACATCCAGGGCTATCACAAACCCTAACATCCAGGGTTCTTACAAACATACAGGGCTCTCACTAACCCTAACATCCAGGGCTATCACTAACATCCAGGGCTATCACAAACCCTAACATCAAGGGCTATCACTAACCCTAACATCCAGGGCTATCACTAACATCCAGGGCTATCACTAACCCTAACATCCAGGGCTATCACTAACATCCAGGGCTATCACAAACCCTAACATCAAGGGTTCTCACAAACATCCAGGGCTATCACAAACCATGAACATCAAGGGCTATCACTAACCCTAACATCCAGGGTTCTCACAAACCCTAACATCCAGGGCTATCACTAACCCTAACATCCAGGGCTATCACTAACCCTAACATCCAGGGGTCTCTCTAACCCTAACATCCAGGGATATCACTAACCCTAACATCCAGGGCTCTCCCTAACAGCCAGGGCTATCACTAACCCTAACATCCAGGGCTATCACAAACCCTAACATCCAGGGCTATCACGAACCCTAACATCCAGGGCTAACACAAACCCTAACATCCAGGGCTATCACTAACCCTAACATCCAGGGCTCTCCACAACCCTAACATCCAGGGCTCTCCACAACCTTAACATCTAAGGCTATCACAAACCCTAACATCCATGGATCTCACTAACCCTAACATCCAGGGCTCTCCTTAACATCCAGGGCTATCACTAACATCCAGGGCTATAACTAACATCCAGGGCTATCACAAACCCTAACATCCAGGGCTCTCACTAACCCTAACATCCAGGGCTATCACACACCCTAACATCCAGGGCTCTCTACAACCCTAACATCCAGGGCTCTCCACAACCTTAACATCTAAGGCTATCACAAACCCTAACATCCATGGATCTCACTAACCCTAACATCCAGGGCTCTCCTTAACATCCAGGGCTATCACTAACATCCAGGGCTATAACTAACATCCAGGGCTATCACAAACCCTAACATCCAGGGCTCTCACTAACCCTAACATCCAGGGCTATCACACACCATAACATCCAGGGCTATCACTAACCCTAACATCCAGGGCTATCACAAACCCTAACATCCAGGGCTATCACAAACATCCAGGGCTATCACTAACATGAATGGCTATCACAAATCCTAACATCCAGGGCTATCACTAACCCTAACATCCAGGGCTCTCACTAACCCTAACATCCTGGTCTATCACAAACCCTAAAATCCAGGGCTCTCACTAACCCTAACATCCAGGGCTTTCACTAACCCTAACATCCAGGGCTATCACTAACCCTAACATCCAGGGCTATCATTAACCCATCCAGGGCTCTCACAAACCCTAACATCAAGGGCTAACCCTAACATCCAGGCTCTCACTAACCCTAACATCCAGGGCTATCACAAACCCTAACATCCAGGGCTATCACGAACCCTAACATCCAGGGCTATCACTAACCCTAACATCCAGGGCTATCACTAACCCTAACATCCAGGGCTCTTACTAACTCTAACATCCAGTGCTCTTACTAACCCTAACATCCAGGGCTATCACAAACCCTAAAATCCAGGGCTATCACTAAAATCCAGGGCTATCACTAACATGAATGGCCATCACAAACATCCAGGGCTCTCACTAACCCTAACATCCAGGGATATCAATAACCCTAACATCCAGGGCTATCACAAACATCCAGGGCTATCACAAATTCTAACATCCAGGGCTATCACAAACCCTAACATCCAGGGCTAATACACACCCTAACATCCAGGGCTATCACAAACCCTAACATCTAGGGTTCTTACAAACATACAGGGCTCTCACTAACCCTAACATCCAGGGCTATCACTAACCCTAACATCCAGGGCTATCACTAACATCCAGGGCTATCACAAACCCTAACATCAAGGGTTCTCACAAACATCCAGGGCTATCACAAACAATGAACATCCAGGGCTATCACTAACCCTAACATCCAGGGTTCTCACTAACCCTAACATCCAGGGCTATCACTAACCCTAACATCCAGGGCTATCACAAACCCTAACATCCAGGGCTATCACTAACCCTAACATCCAGGGCTATCACTAACATCCAGGGCTATCACAAACCCTAACATCAAGGGTTCTCACAAACATCCAGGGCTATCACAAACCATGAACATCCAGGGCTATCACTAACCCTAACATCCAGGGTTCTCACAAACCCTAACATCCAGGGCTATAACTAGCCCTAACATCCAGCGCTATCACTAACCCTAACATCCAGGGCTCTCCCTAACCCTAACATCCAGGGCTATCACGAACCCTAACATCCAGGGCTATCACTAACCATAACATCCAGGGCTATCAATAACATCCAGGGCTATCACTAACCCTAACATCCAGGGCTATCACTAACAGTAACATCCAGGGCTATCACTAACCCTAACATCCAGGGCTATCACTAACCCTAACATCCAGGGCTATCACTAACCCTAACATCCAGGGCTATCACTAACCCTAACATCCAGGGCTATCACTAACATCCAGGGCTATCACTATAACATCCAGGGCTATCACTAACCCTAACATCCAGGGCTATCACTAACCCTAACATCCAGGGCTATCACTAACCCTAACATCCAGGGCTATCACTAACCCTAACATCCAGGACACTCGTATCACTCATGACGCTACTGGTATCTATCAGGCCTTTACTGGTATCTATCAGGACTCTACTGGTATCTATCAGGACTCTACTGGTATCTATCAGGACTCTACTGGTATCTATCAGGACTCTACTGGTATCTATCAGGACTCTACTGGTATCTATCAGGACTCTGCTGCTATCTATCAGGACTCTACTGGTATCTATCAGGACTCTGCTGCTATCAATCAGGACTCTACTGGTATCTATCAGGACTCTACTGATATCTATCAGGACTCTACTGGTTTCTACCAGGACTCTGCTGGTATCTATCAGGACTCTACTGGTATCAATTAGGACTCTACTGGTATCTATCAGGACTCTGCTGCTATCAATCAGGACTCTACTGGTATCTATCAGGACTCTGCTGCTATCAATCAGGACTCTGCTGCTATCAATCAGGACTCTACTGGTATCTATCAGGACTCTGCTGCTATCAATCAGGACTCTACTGGTATCTATCAGGACTCTACTGGTATCTATCAGGACTCTACTGGTTGTCTATTTGTTTGTTTGTTTGTGTGTGTGTGTGTGTGTGTGTGTGTGTGTGTGTGTGTGTGTGTGCGTGCGTGCGTGCGTGTGTCAGGTCAGCAGACCAGAATGAGCAGCTTCCAGTAATAACTACATTCAACATCTCACTTCGAAGACATGTTTGTATGCTCTAGAGACAAAATTGTATGCTCTAGAGAAGTCCATTCTGCTAGCCCCAACCTTCTCTCCCCTCTTCTCTCACCTCTCCCTCTCTCTCTCCAGCCCCAACTGAACCCTAACCCTCTCTTCCCACTCTCCTCACCCAGCCCCCCTAGCCCCACCCTACCCTCCCTTCCCACTCTTCTCACCCAGCCCCCCAGCCCCACCCTAACCCTCCCCTTCCCACTCTTTTCACCCTGCCCCCCCAGCCCCACCCTACCCTCCCCTTCCCACTCTTCTCACCCAGCCCCCCCAGCCCCACCCTAATCCTCCCTTCCCACTCTTCTCACCCAGCCCCACCCTAACCCTCCCTTCCCACTCTTCTCACCCAGCCCCCCAGCCCCACGCTAACCCTCCCCTTCCCACTCTTTTCACCCTGCCCCCCCAGCCCCACCCTACCCTCCCCATCCCACTCTTCTCACCCTGCCCCCCCAGCCCCACCCTAACCCTCTCTTCCCACTCTTCTCACCCAGCCCCCCCAGCCCCACCATAACCCTCCCTTCCCACTCTTCTCACCCAGCCCCCCAGCCCCACGCTAACCCTCCCCTTCCCACTCTTTTCACCCTGCCCCCCCAGCCCCACCCTACCCTCCCCATCCCACTCTTCTCACCCTGCCCCCCCAGCCCCACCCTAACCCTCCCTTCCCACTCTTCTCACCCTGCCCACCCAGCCCCACCCTCCCTTCCCACTCTTCTCACCCTGCCTCCCCAGCCCCACCCTATCCCCCCCTTCCCACTCTTCTCACCCTGCCTCCCCAGCCCCACCCTACCCTCCCCTTCCCACTCTTCTTCCCAGTTTCCCCAACCCCACCCTAACCCCCCTTCCACTCCTCTCACCCAGCCCCCCCAGCCCCATCTGAACCCAAAGCCCCCTTCCTAAGATTCTCACCCAGCCTCCCCAGCCGAACCCCAATTCCACTCCTATAACCCAGCCCCCCCAGCCCCACCTGAACCCTAAGCCCCCTTCCCAAGATTCTCACCCAGCCTCCCCAGCCCCAGCCTAACCCCCCTTCCCACTCCTCATAACCCAGCCCCCCCACCCTAACCCTAAACCCCACTCCTCTCTCCACCCCTAAGCTCCTCTCCCCAGCCCTCTGCCAGGCGTCAACCTGATTCACTCATAAATATCACTGTGGTCTGAACTACCATCATCAAATATGTATCAGTGTTGACGAGAGGGAGAGGAGAGAGGAAGGGAGAGGAGAGGGGAAGGGAGAGGAGAGAGGAAGGGAGAGGAGAGAAGAAGGGAGAGGAAGAGAGGAAGGGAGAGGAGAGAGGAAGGGAGAGGAGAGGAGAGAGGAAGGGAGAGGAGAGAGGAAGGGAGAGGAGAGAGGAAGGGAGAGGAAGAGAGGAAGGGAGAGGATAGAGGAAGGGAGAGGAGAGAGGAAGGGAGAGGAGAGAGGAAGGGAGAGGAAGGGAGAGGAAGGGAGAGGAGAGAGGAAGGGAGAGGAAGGGAGAGGAGAGAGGAAGGGAGAGGAAGAGAGGTAGGGAGAGGAAGAGAGGTAGGGAGAGGGGAGGAAGATGGGAAGGAAGAGGCCAGCATGGCCATCAATCCCTTATTGAGGACTCATCTTTGTATCTTTACCATAAAGGCATCTGTGACAGCATGAGCAGCACCATTGACGCTATCTCCATTTTAAAGTAGTCTTTTTTTAAATACATAAAGCTAATATTGGTGATGTACCGCCACCTGCAGTGCTTGAGTCCTGAACCAAATCGTGTCATTCATTTATTATTTCAAGTTCAGTTTTCAAATCCAATCGAAGTTTTAATGTTACATGCACAAGTGCAGTGAAATGCCTTTCTTGCTAGCTCTATCATAACCACTAGATGGCTGTGATATAGCATAAAGCCATTTCCAAATCGTAAGCAACCCAATTTGAAGAAGAAAACAATGCTCTGATCATTGACTGATGCACCATGCACCAACCTATAGGAATCCTCACACAGTTGACTACTTTAAAATGCTGGAAGCCCTCAAAGGCAACGTCCATGCTCAAAGGGGTTACAACCATCTACATCCTGTCCCTATCTCTATGGTCTGGACAGCAGCCAGTGGAAAGGCTGGAACATAAGAGACAGAGGTCAGCTAGATTACAGACTGCAGGCCTGAGCAGCGCTCTACCGTAGTACATGTAGTAGAACAGGCCTGGGCAGCGCTCTACCGTAGTACATGTAGTAGAACAGGCCTGGGCAGTGCTCTACCGTAGTACATGTAGTAGAACAGGCCTGAGCAGGGCTCTACCGTAGTACCTGTAGTAGAACAGGCCTGGGCAGTGCTCTACCGTAGTACATGTAGTAGAACAGGCCTGGGCAGCGCTCTACCGTAGTACATGTAGTAGAACAGGCCTGGGCAGCGCTCTACCGTAGTACCTGTAGTAGAACAGGCCTGGGCAGTGCTCTACCGTAGTACCTGTAGTAGAACAGGCCTGAAGAGTGCTCTACCGTAGTACCGGTAGTAGAACAGGCCTGAGCAGCGCTCTACCGTAGTACATGTAGTAGAACAGGCCTGAAGAGTGCTCTACCGTAGTACCTGTACTAGAACAGGCCTGAGCAGTGCTCTACCGTAGTACATGTAGTAGAACAGGCCTGAAGAGTGCTCTACCGTAGTACATGTAGTAGAACAGGCCTGAGCAGCGCTCTACCGTAGTACATGTAGTAGAACAGGCCTAGGCAGCGCTCTACCGTAGTACATGTAGTAGAACAGGCCTGGACAGTGCTCTACTGTAGTACATGTAGTAGAACAGGCCTGAGCAGTGCTCTACCGTAGTACATGTAGTAGAACAGGCCTGAGCAGTGCTCTACTGTAGTACATGTAGTAGAACAGGCCTGAGCAGTGCTCTACCGTAGTACATGTAGTAGAACAGGCCTGAGCAGCGCTCTACCGTAGTACATGTAGTAGAACAGGCCTGAGCAGGGCTCTACCGTAGTACATGCAGTAGGACAGGCCTGGGCAGTGCTCTACCGTAGTACATGTAGTAGAACAGGCCTGGACAGTGCTCTACCGTAGTACATGTAGTAGAACAGGCCTGGGCAGTGCTCTACCGTAGTACATGTAGTAGAACAGGCCTGGGTAGTGCTCTACCGTAGTACATGTAGTAGGACAGGCCTGGGCAGTGCTCTACCGTAGTACATGTAGTAGAACAGGCCTTGGCAGCGCTCTACCGTAGTACATGTAGTAGAACTGGCTTGAGCAGTGCTCTACCGTAGTACATGTAGTAGAACAGGCCTGAGCAGTGCTCTACCGTAGTACATGTAGTAGGACAGGCCTGGGCAGTGCTCTACCGTAGTACATGTAGTAGAACAGGCCTTGGCAGCGCTCTACCGTAGTACATGTAGTAGAACAGGCCTGAAGAGTGCTCTACCGTAGTACATGTAGTAGAACAGGCCTAGGCAGCGCTCTACTGTAGGCCTAGGCAGCGCCTAGCAGGGATCTACCGTAGTACATGTAGTAGAACAGGCCTGAACAGTGCTCTACCGTAGTACATGTAGTAGAACAGGCCTGGTGGGTGCTCTACCGTAGTACCTGTAGTAGAACAGGCCTAGGCAGCGCTCTACCGTAGTACATGTAGTAGGACAGGCCTGAGCAGTGCTCTACTATAGTACATGTAGTAGAACAGGCCTGGGCATTGCTCTACCGTAGTACATGTAGTAGAACAGGCCTGAGCAGTGCTCTACCGTAGTACATGTAGTAGGACAGGCCTGAACAGTGCTCTACCATAGTACATGTAGTAGAACAGGCCTGAGCAGCGCTCTACCGTAGTACATGTAGTAGA
Organism: Oncorhynchus mykiss; assembly: GCF_013265735.2. NCBI lineage: Eukaryota > Metazoa > Chordata > Actinopteri > Salmoniformes > Salmonidae > Oncorhynchus > Oncorhynchus mykiss. The sequence goes on along the minus strand of NW_023493674.1, from coordinate 148,782 downwards.
ACAGGCCTGAGCAGTGCTCTACCGTAGTACATGTAGTAGAACAGGCCTGAGCAGTGCTCTACCGTAGTACATGTAGTAGAACAGGCCTAGGCAGCGCTCTACTGTAGGCCTAGGCAGCGCCTAGCAGGGATCTACCTTAGTAAATGTAGTAGAACAGGCCTCGACAGTGCTCTACCATAGTACATGTAGTAGAACAGGCCTGATCAGTGCTCTACCGTAGTACCTGTTGTAGAACAGGCCTGAACAGTGCTCTACCATAGTACATGTAGTAGAACAGGCCTAGGCAGCGCTCTACCGTAGTACATGTAGTAGAACAGGCCTAGGCAGCGCTCTACCGTAGTACATGTAGTAGAACAGGCCTAGGCAGCGCTCTACCATAGTACATGTAGTAGAACAGGCCTAGGCAGTGCTCTACTGTAGTACATGTAGTAGAACAGGCCTGAGCAGCGCTCTACCGTAGTACATGTAGTAGAACAGGCCTGGGCAGTGCTCTACCGTAGTACATGTAGTAGAACAGGCCTGGGCAGTGCTCTACCGTAGTACATGTAGTAGAACAGGCCTGGACAGTGCTCTACCGTAGTACATGTAGTAGAACAGGCCTGAGCAGTGCTCTACCGTAGTACATGTAGTAGAACAGGCCTGGGCAGTGCTCTACCGTAGTACGTGTAGTAGAACAGGCCTTGGCAGCGCTCTACCGTAGTACATGTAGTAGAACAGGCCTGGGCAGTCCTCTACCGTAGTACATGTAGTAGAACAGGCCTGAGCAGGGCTCTACCGTAGTACATGTAGTAGGACAGGCCTGAGCAGTGCTCTACCGTAGTACATGTAGTAGAACAGGCCTAGGCAGCGCTCTACCGTAGTACATGTAGTAGAACAGGCCTGAGCAGGGCTCTACCGTAGTACATGTAGTAGGACAGGCCTGAGCAGTGCTCTACCGTAGTACATGTAGTAGAACAGGCCTGGACAGTGCTCTACCATAGTACATGTAGTAGAACAGGCCTGATCAGTGCTCTACCGTAGTACCTGTAGTAGAACTGGCCTGAACAGTGCTCTACCATAGTACATCTAATAGAACAGGCCTGAGCAGTGCTCTACCGTAGTTCCTGTAGTAGAACAGGCCTGAACAGTGCTCTACCATAGTACATGTAGTAGAACAGGCCTGAGCAGCGCTCTACCGTAGTACATGTAGTAGAACAGACCTGAGCAGGGCTCTACCGTAGTACCTGTTGTTGAACAGGCCTGAACAGTGCTCTACCATAGTACATGTAGTAGAACAGGCCTAGGCAGCGCTCTACCATAGTACATGTAGTAGAACAGGCCTAGGCAGCGCTCTACCGTAGTACATGTAGTAGAACAGGCCTAGGCAGCGCTCTACCATAGTACATGTAGTAGAACAGGCCTAGGCAGTGCTCTACTGTAGTACATGTAGTAGAACAGGCCTGAGCAGCGCTCTACCGTAGTACATGTAGTAGAACAGGCCTGGGCGGTGCTCTACCGTAGTACATGTAGTAGAACAGGCCTGGGCAGTGCTCTACCGTAGTACATGTAGTAGAACAGGCCTGGACAGTGCTCTACCGTAGTACATGTAGTAGAACAGGCCTGAGCAGTGCTCTACCGTAGTACATGTAGTAGAACAGGCCTGGGCAGTGCTCTACCGTAGTACGTGTAGTAGAACAGGCCTTGGCAGCGCTCTACCGTAGTACATGTAGTAGAACAGGCCTGGGCAGTCCTCTACCGTAGTACATGTAGTAGAACAGGCCTGAGCAGGGCTCTACCGTAGTACATGTAGTAGGACAGGCCTGAGCAGTGCTCTACCGTAGTACATGTAGTAGAACAGGCCTTGGCAGCGCTCTACCGTAGTACATGTAGTAGAACAGGCCTGAGCAGTGCTCTACCGTAGTACATGTAGTAGAACAGGCCTAGGCAGCGCTCTACCGTAGTACATGTAGTAGAACAGGCCTGAGCAGGGCTCTACCGTAGTACATGTAGTAGGACAGGCCTGAGCAGTGCTCTACCGTAGTACATGTAGTAGAACAGGCCTGGACAGTGCTCTACCATAGTACATGTAGTAGAACAGGCCTGATCAGTGCTCTACCGTAGTACCTGTAGTAGAACAGGCCTGAACAGTGCTCTACCATAGTACATCTAATAGAACAGGCCTGAGCAGTGCTCTACCGTAGTTCCTGTAGTAGAACAGGCCTGAGCAGCTCTCTACCGTAGTACATGTAGTAGAACAGGCCTGGGCAGTGCTCTACCGTAGTACATGTAGTAGAACAGGCCTGAGCAGGGCTCTACCGTAGTACATGTAGTAGAACAGGCCTGGGCAGTGCTCTACCGTAGTACATGTAGTAGAACAGGCCTGAGCAGGGCTCTACCGTAGTACATGTAGTAGAACAGGCCTGGACAGTGCTCTACCGTAGTACATGTAATAGAACAGGCCTGAGCAGTGCTCTCCCGTAGTACATGTAGTAAACTACTAGTGTTTTAATATAGTATCCCAGCAAGTGGTAAGAATCCAGCTCATTCATTCACAAGTTACATAACTATTTAAATAAATTGGGGCTTGTTGCACAACAATACTGTTATGTCAACTGTTATAATAATTTATAAACATAAACTTTATAAACACCCCTTTTCTCAGCACCATGGACCTAATGTTTGTTCCTTGTTCCCTCAGCACCATGGACCTGCTGTTTGTTCCCTGTTCTATCAGCACCATGGACCTGATGTTTGTTCCCTCAGCACCATGGACCTGCTGCTTGTTCCCTGTTCCTTCAGCACCATGGACCTGGTGATTGTTCCTTCAGCACCAAGGACCTGGTCTTTGTTCCCTCAGCACCATGGACCTGGTGTTTGTTCCCTGTTCCCTCAGCACCATGGACCTGCTGTTTGTTCCCTGTTCCCTCAGCACCATGGACCTGCTGTTTGTTCCCTGTTCCCTCAGCACCATGGACCTGCTGTTTGTTCACTGCTCCCTCAGCACCATGGACCTGCTGTTTGTTCCCTGATCCCTCAGCACCATGGACCTGCTGTTTGTTCCCTGATCCCTCAGCACCATGGACCTGCTGTTTGTTCCCTGTTCCCTCAGCACCTGCTGTTTGTTCCCTCAACACCATGGACCTGGTGTTTGTTCCCTCAGCATCATGGACCGGGTGTATGTACCCTCAACATCATGGACCTGGTGTGTGTTCCCTCAGCATCATGGACCTGGTGTGTGTTCCCTCAGCATCATGGACCTGGTGTGTGTTCCCTCAGCATCATGGACCTGGTGTTTGTTCCCTCAGCATCATGGACCTGGTGTTTGTTCCCTGTTCCCTCAGCATCATGGACCTGGTGTGTGTTCCCTCAGCATCATGGACCTGGTGTGTGTTCCCTCAGCATCATGGACCTGGTGTGTGTTCCCTCAGCATCATGGACCTGGTGTGTGTTCCCTCAGCATCATGGACCTGGTGTGTGTTCCCTCAGCATCATGGACCTGGTGTGTCTTCCCTCAGCATCATGGACCTGGTGTGTGTTCCCTCAGCATCATGGACCTGGTGTTTGTTCCCTCAGCATCATGGACCTGGTGTGTGTTCCCTCAGCATCATGGACCTGGTGTGTGTTCCCTCAGCATCATGGACCTGGTGTTTGTTCCCTCAGCATCATGGACCTGGTGTTTGTTCCCTGTTCCCTCAGCATCATGGACCTGGTGTGTGTTCCCTCAGCATCATGGACCTGGTGTGTGTTCCCTCAGCATCATGGACCTGGTGTGTGTTCCCTCAGCATCATGGACCTGGTGTGTGTTCCCTCAGCATCATGGACCTGGTGTGTGTTCCCTCAGCATCATGGACCTGGTGTGTCTTCCCTCAGCATCATGGACCTGGTGTGTGTTCCCTCAGCATCATGGACCTGGTGTTTGTTCCCTCAGCATCATGGACCTGGTGTGTGTTCCCTCAGCATCATGGACCTGGTGTGTGTTCCCTCAGCATCATGGACCTGGTGTGTGTTCCCTCAGCATCATGGACCTGGTGTGTGTTCCCTCAGCATCATGGACCTGGTGTGTCTTCCCTCAGCATCATGGACCTGGTGTGTGTTCCCTCAGCATCATGGACCTGGTGTTTGTTCCCTCAGCATCATGGACCTGGTGTTTGTTCCCTCAGCACCATGGACCTGGTGTTTGTTCCCTCAGCACCATGAACCTGGTATTTGTTCCCTCAGCATCATGGACCTGGTATTTGTTCCCTCAGCACCATGGACCTGGTGTTTGTTCCCTCAGCATCATGGACCTGGTATTTGTTCCCTCAGCACCATGGACCTGGTATTTGTTCCCTCAGCATCATGGACCGGGTGTATGTACCCTCAGCATCATGGACCTGGTGTGTGTTCCCTCAGCATCATGGACCTGGTGTGTGTTCCCTCAGCATCATGGACCTGGTGTGTGTTCCCTCAGCATCATGGACCTGGTGTGTGTTCCCTCAGCATCATGGACCTGGTGTGTGTTCCCTCAGCATCATGGACCTGGTGTGTGTTCCCTCAGCATCATGGACCTGGTGTGTGTACCCTCAGCATCATGGACCTGGTGTGTGTTCCCTCAGCATCATGGACCTGGTGTGTGTTCCCTCAGCATCATGGACCTTGTGTGTCTTCCCTCAGCATCATGGACCTGGTGTTTGTTCCCTCAGCATCATGGACCTGGTGTGTGTACCCTCAGCATCATGGACCTGGTGTGTGTTCCCTCAGCATCATGGACCTGGTGTGTGTACCCTCAGCATCATGGACCTGGTGTGTGTTCCCTCAGCATCATGGACCTGGTGTGTCTTCCCTCAGCATCATGGACCTGGTGTGTGTTCCCTGTTCTCTCAGCATCATGGACATGGTGTGTGTTCCCTCAGCACCATGGACCTGGTGTGTGTTCCCTCAGCACCATGGACCTGGTGTTTGTTCCCTCAGCATCATGGACCTGGTGTGTGTTCCCTCAGCATCAGGGACCTGGTGTGTGTTCCCTCAGCATCATGGACCTGTTGTGTGTTCCCTCAGCATCATGGACCTGGTGTGTGTTCCCTCATCACCATGGACCTGGTGTGTGTTCCCTCAGCATCATGGACCTGGTGTGTGTTCCCTGTTCCCTCAGCATCATGGACCTGGTGTGTGTTCCCTCAGCACCATGGACCTGGTGTGTGTTCCGTGTTCCCTCAGCATCATGGACCTGGTGTGTGTTCCCTCAGCATCATGGACTTGGTGTGTGTTCCCTCAGCATCATGGACCTGGTGTGTGTTCCCTGTTCCCTAAGCATCATGGACCTGGTGTGTGTTCCCTCAGCACCATGGACCTGGTGTTTGTTCCCTCAGCACCATGAACCTGGTATTTGTTCCCTCAGCATCATGGACCAAGTATTTGTTCCCTCAGCACCATGGACCTGGTGTTTGTTCCCTCAGCATCATGGACCTGGTATTTGTTCCCTCAGCACCATGGACCTGGTATTTGTTCCCTCAGCATCATGGACCGGGTGTATGTACCCTCAGCATCATGGACCTGGTGTGTGTTCCCTCAGCATCATGGACCTGGTGTGTGTTCCCTCAGCATCATGGACCTGGTGTGTGTTCCCTCAGCATCATGGACCTGGTGTGTGTTCCCTCAGCATCATGGACCTGGTGTGTGTTCCCTCAGCATCATGGACCTGGTGTGTCTTCCCTCAGCATCATGGACCTGGTGTGTGTTCCCTGTTCTCTCAGCATCATGGACCTGGTGTGTGTTCCCTCAGCATCATTGACCTGGTGTGTGTTCCCTCAGCACCATGGACATGGTGTGTGTTCCCTCAGCACCATGGACCTGGTGTGTGTTCCCTCAGCATCATGGACCTGGTGTGTGTTCCCTCAGCATCATGGACCTGGTGTGTGTTCCCTCAGCATCATGGACCTGGTGTGTGTTCCCTCAGCATCATGGACCTGGTGTGTGTTCCCTCATCACCATGGACCTGGTGTGTGTTCCCTCAGCATCATGGACCTGGTGTGTGTTCCCTGTTCTCTCAGCATCATGGACCTGGTGTGTGTTCCCTCAGCATCATGGACCTGGTGTGTGTTCCCTCAGCACCATGGATCTGGTGTGTGTTCCCTCAGCATCATGGACCTGGTGTGTGTTCCCTCAGCATCATGGACCTGGTGTGTGTTCCCTCAGCATCATGGACCTGGTGTGTGTTCCCTCAGCACCATGGACCTGGTGTGTGTTCCCTCAGCATCATGGACCTGGTGTGTGTTCCCTCAGCATCATGGACCTGGTGTTTGTTCCCTGTTCCCTCAGCATCATGGACCTGATGTGTGTTCCCTCAGCATCATGGACCTGGTGTGTGTTCCCTCAGCACCATGGACCTGGTGTGTGTTCCCTCAGCACCATGGACCTGGTGTGTGTTCCCTCAGCATCATGGACCTGGTGTGTGTTCCCTTAGCATCATGGACCTGGTTTGTGTTCCCTCAGCATCATGGACCTGGTGTGTGTTCCCTCAGCATCATGGACCTGGTGTGTGTTCCCTCAGCATCATTGACCTGGTGTGTGTTCCCTCAGCATCATGGACCTGGTGTGTGTTCCCTCAGCATCATGGACCTGGTGTGTGTTCCCTCAGCATCATGGACCTGGTGTGTGTTCCCTCAGCATCATGGACCTGGTGTGTGTTCCCTCAGCATCATGGACCTGGTGTGTGTTCCCTCAGCATCATGGACCTGGTGTGTGTTCCCTCAGAATCATGGACCTGGTGTTTGTTCCCTCAGCATCATGGACCTGGTGTTTGTTCCCTGTTCCCTCAGCATCATGGACCTGGTGTGTGTTCCCTCAGCATCATGGACCTGGTGTGTGTTCCCTCAGCATCATGGACCTGGTGTGTGTTCCCTCAGCATCATGGACCTGGTGTGTGTTCCCTCAGCATCATGGACCTGGTGTGTGTTCCCTCAGCATCATGGACCTGGTGTGTCTTCCCTCAGCATCATGGACCTGGTGTGTGTTCCCTCAGCATCATGGACCTGGTGTTTGTTCCCTCAGCATCATGGACCTGGTGTGTGTTCCCTCAGCATCATGGACCTGGTGTGTGTTCCCTCAGCATCATGGACCTGGTGTTTGTTCCCTCAGCATCATGGACCTGGTGTTTGTTCCCTGTTCCCTCAGCATCATGGACCTGGTGTGTGTTCCCTCAGCATCATGGACCTGGTGTGTGTTCCCTCAGCATCATGGACCTGGTGTGTGTTCCCTCAGCATCATGGACCTGGTGTGTGTTCCCTCAGCATCATGGACCTGGTGTGTGTTCCCTCAGCATCATGGACCTGGTGTGTCTTCCCTCAGCATCATGGACCTGGTGTGTGTTCCCTCAGCATCATGGACCTGGTGTTTGTTCCCTCAGCATCATGGACCTGGTGTGTGTTCCCTCAGCATCATGGACCTGGTGTGTGTTCCCTCAGCATCATGGACCTGGTGTGTGTTCCCTCAGCATCATGGACCTGGTGTGTGTTCCCTCAGCATCATGGACCTGGTGTGTCTTCCCTCAGCATCATGGACCTGGTGTGTGTTCCCTCAGCATCATGGACCTGGTGTTTGTTCCCTCAGCACCATGAACCTGGTATTTGTTCCCTCAGCATCATGGACCTGGTATTTGTTCCCTCAGCACCATGGACCTGGTGTTTGTTCCCTCAGCATCATGGACCTGGTATTTGTTCCCTCAGCACCATGGACCTGGTATTTGTTCCCTCAGCATCATGGACCGGGTGTATGTACCCTCAGCATCATGGACCTGGTGTGTGTTCCCTCAGCATCATGGACCTGGTGTGTGTTCCCTCAGCATCATGGACCTGGTGTGTGTTCCCTCAGCATCATGGACCTGGTGTGTGTTCCCTCAGCATCATGGACCTGGTGTGTGTTCCCTCAGCATCATGGACCTGGTGTGTCTTCCCTCAGCATCATGGACCTGGTGTGTGTTCCCTGTTCTCTCAGCATCATGGACCTGGTGTGTGTTCCCTCAGCATCATTGACCTGGTGTGTGTTCCCTCAGCACCATGGACATGGTGTGTGTTCCCTCAGCACCATGGACCTGGTGTGTGTTCCCTCAGCATCATGGACCTGGTGTGTGTTCCCTCAGCATCATGGACCTGGTGTGTGTTCCCTCAGCATCATGGACCTGGTGTGTGTTCCCTCAGCATCATGGACCTGGTGTGTGTTCCCTCATCACCATGGACCTGGTGTGTGTTCCCTCAGCATCATGGACCTGGTGTGTGTTCCCTGTTCTCTCAGCATCATGGACCTGGTGTGTGTTCCCTCAGCATCATGGACCTGGTGTGTGTTCCCTCAGCACCATGGATCTGGTGTGTGTTCCCTCAGCATCATGGACCTGGTGTGTGTTCCCTCAGCATCATGGACCTGGTGTGTGTTCCCTCAGCATCATGGACCTGGTGTGTGTTCCCTCAGCACCATGGACCTGGTGTGTGTTCCCTCAGCATCATGGACCTGGTGTGTGTTCCCTCAGCATCATGGACCTGGTGTTTGTTCCCTGTTCCCTCAGCATCATGGACCTGGTGTGTGTTCCCTCAGCATCATGGACCTGGTGTGTGTTCCCTCAGCACCATGGACCTGGTGTGTGTTCCCTCAGCACCATGGACCTGGTGTGTGTTCCCTCAGCATCATGGACCTGGTGTGTGTTCCCTTAGCATCATGGACCTGGTGTGTGTTCCCTCAGCATCATGGACCTGGTGTGTGTTCCCTCAGCATCATGGACCTGGTGTGTGTTCCCTCAGCATCATGGACCTGGTGTGTGTTCCCTCAGCATCATGGACCTGGTGTGTGTTCCCTCAGCATCATGGACCTGGTGTGTGTTCCCTCAGCATCATGGACCTGGTGTGTGTTCCCTCAGCATCATGGACCTGGTGTGTGTTCCCTCAGCATCATGGACCTGGTGTGTGTTCCCTCAGCATCATGGACCTGGTGTGTGTTCCCTCAGCATCATGGACCTGGTGTGTGTTCCCTCAGCATCATGGACCTGGTGTGTGTTCCCTCAGCATCATGGACCTGGTGTGTGTTCCCTCAGCATCATGGACCTGGTGTGTGTTCCCTCAGCATCATGGACCTGGTGTGTGTTCCCTCAGAATCATGGACCTGGTGTGTGTTCCTCAGCATCATGGACCTGGTGTGTGTACCCTCAGCATCATGGACCTGGTGTGTGTACCCTCAGCATCATGGACCTGGTGTGTGTTCCCTCAGCATCATGGACCTGGTGTGTGTACCCTCAGCATCATGGACCTGGTGTGTGTTCCCTCAGCATCATGGACCTGGTGTGTGTTCCCTCAGCATCATGGACCTTGTGTGTCTTCCCTCAGCATCATGGACCTGGTGTTTGTTCCCTCAGCATCATGGACCTGGTGTGTGTACCCTCAGCATCATGGACCTGGTGTGTGTTCCCTCAGCATCATGGACCTGGTGTGTGTACCCTCAGCATCATGGACATGGTGTGTGTTCCCTCAGCACCATGGACCTGGTGTGTCTTCCCTCAGCACCATGGACCTGGTGTTTGTTCCCTCAGCATCATGGACCTGGTGTGTGTTCCCTCAGCATCAGGGACCTGGTGTGTGTTCCCTCAGCATCATGGACCTGTTGTGTGTTCCCTCAGCATCATGGACCTGGTGTGTGTTCCCTCATCACCATGGACCTGGTGTGTGTTCCCTCAGCATCATGGACCTGGTGTGTGTTCCCTGTTCCCTCAGCATCATGGACCTGGTGTGTGTTCCCTCAGCACCATGGACCTGGTGTGTGTTCCGTGTTCCCTCAGCATCATGGACCTGGTGTGTGTTCCCTCAGCATCATGGACTTGGTGTGTGTTCCCTCAGCATCATGGACCTGGTGTGTGTTCCCTGTTCCCTAAGCATCATGGACCTGGTGTGTGTTCCCTCAGCACCATGGACCTGGTGTTTGTTCCCTCAGCACCATGAACCTGGTATTTGTTCCCTCAGCATCATGGACCAAGTATTTGTTCCCTCAGCACCATGGACCTGGTGTTTGTTCCCTCAGCATCATGGACCTGGTATTTGTTCCCTCAGCACCATGGACCTGGTATTTGTTCCCTCAGCATCATGGACCGGGTGTATGTACCCTCAGCATCATGGACCTGGTGTGTGTTCCCTCAGCATCATGGACCTGGTGTGTGTTCCCTCAGCATCATGGACCTGGTGTGTGTTCCCTCAGCATCATGGACCTGGTGTGTGTTCCCTCAGCATCATGGACCTGGTGTGTGTTCCCTCAGCATCATGGACCTGGTGTGTCTTCCCTCAGCATCATGGACCTGGTGTGTGTTCCCTGTTCTCTCAGCATCATGGACCTGGTGTGTGTTCCCTCAGCATCATTGACCTGGTGTGTGTTCCCTCAGCACCATGGACATGGTGTGTGTTCCCTCAGCACCATGGACCTGGTGTGTGTTCCCTCAGCATCATGGACCTGGTGTGTGTTCCCTCAGCATCATGGACCTGGTGTGTGTTCCCTCAGCATCATGGACCTGGTGTGTGTTCCCTCAGCATCATGGACCTGGTGTGTGTTCCCTCATCACCATGGACCTGGTGTGTGTTCCCTCAGCATCATGGACCTGGTGTGTGTTCCCTGTTCTCTCAGCATCATGGACCTGGTGTGTGTTCCCTCAGCATCATGGACCTGGTGTGTGTTCCCTCAGCACCATGGATCTGGTGTGTGTTCCCTCAGCATCATGGACCTGGTGTGTGTTCCCTCAGCATCATGGACCTGGTGTGTGTTCCCTCAGCACCATGGATCTGGTGTGTGTTCCCTCAGCATCATGGACCTGGTGTGTGTTCCCTCAGCATCATGGACCTGGTGTGTGTTCCCTCAGCACCATGGATCTGGTGTGTGTTCCCTCAGCATCATGGACCTGGTGTGTGTTCCCTCAGCACCATGGACCTGGTGTGTGTTCCCTCAGCATCATGGACCTGGTGTGTGTTCCCTCAGCATCATGGACCTGGTGTTTGTTCCCTGTTCCCTCAGCATCATGGACCTGATGTGTGTTCCCTCAGCATCATGGACCTGGTGTGTGTTCCCTCAGCACCATGGACCTGGTGTGTGTTCCCTCAGCACCATGGACCTGGTGTGTGTTCCCTCAGCATCATGGACCTGGTGTGTGTTCCCTTAGCATCATGGACCTGGTTTGTGTTCCCTCAGCATCATGGACCTGGTGTGTGTTCCCTCAGCATCATGGACCTGGTGTGTGTTCCCTCAGCATCATTGACCTGGTGTGTGTTCCCTCAGCATCATGGACCTGGTGTGTGTTCCCTCAGCATCATGGACCTGGTGTGTGTTCCCTCAGCATCATGGACCTGGTGTGTGTTCCCTCAGCATCATGGACCTGGTGTGTGTTCCCTCAGCATCATGGACCTGGTGTGTGTTCCCTCAGCATCATGGACCTGGTGTGTGTTCCCTCAGCATCATGGACCTGGTGTGTGTTCCCTCAGCATCATGGACCTGGTGTGTGTTCCCTCAGCATCATGGACCTGGTGTGTGTTCCCTCATCACCATGGACCTGGTGTGTGTTCCCTCAGAATCATGGACCTGGTGTGTGTTCCTCAGCATCATGGACCTGGTGTGTGTACCCTCAGCATCATGGACCTGGTGTGTGTACCCTCAGCATCATGGACCTGGTGTGTGTTCCCTCAGCATCATGGACCTGGTGTGTGTACCCTCAGCATCATGGACCTGGTGTGTGTTCCCTCAGCATCATGGACCTGGTGTGTGTTCCCTCAGCATCATGGACCTTGTGTGTCTTCCCTCAGCATCATGGAGCTGGTGTTTTTTCCCTCAGCATCATGGACCTGGTGTGTGTACCCTCAGCATCATGGACCTGGTGTGTGTTCCCTCAGCATCATGGACCTGGTGTGTGTACCCTCAGCATCATGGACCTGGTGTGTGTTCCCTCAGCATCATGGACCTGGTGTGTCTTCCCTCAGCATCATGGACCTGGTGTGTGTTTCCTGTTCTCTCAGCATCATGGACATGGTGTGTGTTCCCTCAGCACCATGGACCTGGTGTGTGTTCCCTCAGCACCATGGACCTGGTGTTTGTTCCCTCAGCATCATGGACCTGGTGTGTGTTCCCTCAGCATCAGGGACCTGGTGTGTGTTCCCTCAGCATCATGGACCTGGTGTGTGTTCCCTCAGCATCATGGACCTGGTGTGTGTTCCCTCATCACCATGGACCTGGTGTGTGTTCCCTCAGCATCATGGACCTGGTGTGTGTTCCCTGTTCCCTCAGCATCATGGACCTGGTGTGTGTTCCCTCAGCACCATGGACCTGGTGTGTGTTCCGTGTTCCCTCAGCATCATGGACCTGGTGTGTGTTCCCTCAGCATCATGGACTTGGTGTGTGTTCCCTCAGCATCATGGACCTGGTGTGTGTTCCCTGTTCCCTAAGCATCATGGACCTGGTGTGTGTTCCCTCAGCATCATGGACCTGGTGTGTGTTCCCTGTTCCCTCAGCATCATGGACCTGGTGTGTGTTCCCTCAGCATCATGGATCTGGTGTGTTTTCCCTGTTCCCTCAGCATCATGGACCTGGTGTTTGTTCCCCAATGTTTGTTTGCAGTTTGATAACCATTCGTTCTCTAAACAGCAACACTGGCTGTTACAACCATCAGATTATACTGATGTGTGTTTGTGTTGATATCAGTTTATAGTAATGTGTGTGTTGATATTTTGTTACTGGCTGTGTGTGTTTCAGTCTTTGTTTACGTTCGTTGGTTATTAGCAAGAGGGTGGTAACAGAACATTAACAGAGATAAATATACACACAGTCTTACAACAACCAGCCTCACAACAAACAGGCTCACAACAAACAGCTTCACAACAAACAGCCTCACAACAAACAGGCTCACAACAAACAGCTTCACAACAAACAGCCTCACAACAAACAGCCTTACAACAAACAGCTTCACAACAACCAGTCTCACAACAACCAGCTTCACAACAACCAGCTTCACAACAAACAGCCTCGTAACAAACAGCCTCATAACAAACAGCTTCACAACAACCAGCTTCACAACAACCAGCCTCACAACAAACAGCCTCACAACAAACAGCCTCACAACAACCACTCACAACAAACAGCCTCACAACAAACAGCCTCACAACAAACAGCCTCACAACAACCAGTCTCACAACAAACAGCCTCACAACAAACACCCTCACAACAAACTGTCTCACAACAACCACTCACAACAACCAGCCACACAACAACCAGCCTCACAACAGACAGCCTCACAACAAACAGCCTCACAACAAACAGCCTCACAACAAACAGCCTCACAACAGCCAGCCTCTCAACAAACAGCCTCACAACAAACAGCCTCACAACAAACAGCCTCACAACAACCAGACTCACAACAAACAGCCTCTCAACAACCAGCCTCACAACAACCAGCCTCACAACAAACAGCCTCTCAACAAACAGCCTCACAACAACCAGCCTCACAACAAACAGCTTCGCAACAAACAGCCTCATAACAAACAGCCTCACAACAAACAACCTCTCAACAACAAGCCTCACAACAACCAGCCCAGTGAGACAGACAACTAAACAGGGTGAATGCGAGGGAGAGACGAGGGAAAGGAGGAAATGGAGAGGAGGGGAGGTTTACTTGGCTCAAATAAATAAACAGAGTGAGGTGAGGAGAAAACTGATGAAAACTCTCTCTCTCTCTCTCTCTCTCTGTCTCTGTCTCTCTCTCTCTCTCTTTGTCTCTGTCTCTGTCTCTGTCTCTCTCTCTCTCTGTCTCTGTCTCTCTCTCTCTTTGTCTCTGTCTCTCTGTCTCTCTCTCTCTCTCTCTCTCTGTCTCTGTCTCTCTCTCTCTTTGTCTCTCTGTCTCTCTGTCTCTGTGTCTCTGTGTCTCTGTCTCTCTGTCTCTCTGTCTCTCTCTCTCTTTGTCTCTCTGTCTCTCTGTCTCTGTGTCTCTGTCTCTCTGTCTCTCTGTCTCTGTCTCTCTGTCTCTCTGTCTCTCTCTCTCTTTGTCTCTGTCTCTCTGTCTCTCTCTCTCTCTCTCTCTCTCTGTCTCTCTGTCTCTCTCTCTCTCTGTCTCTCTGTCTCTCTGTCTCTCTGTCTCTCTGTCTCTGTGTCTCTGTCTCTCTGTCTCTCTCTCTCTCTCTCTCTCTCTCTCTCTCTCTTTGTCTCTCTGTCTCTCTGTCTCTGTGTCTCTGTCTCTCTCTCTCTCTCTCTCTCTCTCTGTCTCTGTCTCTCTCTCTCTTTGTCTCTCTGTCTCTCTGTCTCTGTGTCTCTGTCTCTCTGTCTCTCTCTCTCTCTCTCTTTGTCTCTGTCTCTCTGTCTCTCTCTCTCTCTCTCTCTCTCTCTCTCTCTGTCTCTGTCTCTCTCTCTCTTTGTCTCTCTGTCTCTGTCTCTCTGTCTCTCTGTCTCTCTGTCTCTCTGTCTCTGTCAAGTGCTTTATTGACATGGGAAACATATGTTTCTTTTCTCTTTTCTGGATTTCTATAATTAGCGGGTATCGGGTATAGACCTCACAACCATAAAGGGCAATGGGTTCTACAACTGATTCAAGTATTTTTTTTGGCAGATCCTAATTGGTATGTCAAATTTTACATTCCTTTTGATGACATAGAGGGCCCTTCTTGCCTTGTCTCTCAGCTCGTTCACAGCTTTGTTGAAGTTACCTGTGGCGCTGATGTTTAGGCCGAGGTATGTATAGTTGTTTGTGTGCTCTAGGGCAACGGTGTCAAGATGGAATTTGTATTTGTGGTCCTGGCGACTGGACCTTTTTTGGAACACATAATTTTTTTTTATCTTACTGAGATTTGCTGTCAGGGCCCAGGTCTGACATAATCTGTACAGAAGATCTAGGTGCTGCTGTAGACCCTCCTTGGTTGGGGACAGAAGCACCAGATCATCAGCAAACAGTATACATTTGACCTCAGATTCTAGCAGGGTAAGGCCGGGTGCTGCAGACTGTTCTAGTTCCCTCGCCAATTCTATATATATGTTGAAGAGGGTGAAGTTTAAGCTGCATCCCTGTCTCACCCCACAGCACTTTGGAAAGAAATGTGTTTTTTTGCCAATTTTAACAGCACACTTGTTATTTGTGTACATGGATTTTATAATGTTGTATGTTTTCCCCCAACATCACTTTCCATCAATTTGTATAGCAGACCCTCATGCCAAATTGAGTCAAACGCTTTTTTGAAATCAACAAAACACTTTGCCTTTGCTTTGGGTTGTTTGTTTGTCAATTAGGGTGCGCAGGGTGAATACGTGGTCTGTCATAGGGTAATTTGGTAAAAAGCCAATTTGAAATATAATCAGGACATAGTTTTCACTGAGGAAATGTAGGAGTCTGCTGTTAATGATAATGCAGAGGATTTTCCCAAGGTGGCTGTTGACACATATCCCACCTAAGTTATTGGGGTCACATTTCTCTTCACTTCTGTGGATTGGGGTGATCAGTCATTGGTTCTAAATATTGGGGATTATGCCAGAGCTGAGAATGATGTTAAAGAGTTTTAGTATAGCCAATTGGAATTTGTTGTCTGTATATTTATCATTTCACTGAGGATACCATCAACACCACAAGCCTTTTGGAGGTGGAGGGTTTGTATTTTGTCCTGTAGTTCATTCAATGTCATTTGAGAATCCAGTGGGTTCTGCTAGTCTTTAATAGTTGATTCTAAGATCTGTATTTCATCATGTATATGTTTTTGCTGTTTGTACTTTGTTATAGAGCCAATCAGATTGGAGAAGTGGTTTATCCATAGATATATACTGTAGTTATAGAGCCAATCAGATTGGAGAAGTGGTTTATCCATACTTATGTGGTTTGGGACATGTTTTTGCTGTTTGTTATTTGTTATAGAGCCAATCAGATTGGAGAAGTGGTTTATCCACTTCTCTGGTTAGGATAGATACCTCTACATGTTGCCGTTTGTTTTCCAGTTTTCCCAGAAGTGGTTAGAGTCTATGAATTCTTCGGATACATTGAGCTGATTTCTGACCTGCTGTTCCTTCTTTAGCCTTCCGGTTACTAGTCCAACACTCTAACCACTAGGCTACCTTCTGGTTACTAGCCCAACGCTCTAACCACTAGGCTACCCTGCTGTTCCTTCTTTAGCCTTCCGGTTACCAGTCCAACGCTCTAACCACTAGGCTACCTGCTGGTTACTAGCCCAACGCTCTAACCACTAGGCTACCCTGCTGTTCCTTCTTTAGCCTTCCGGTTACTAGTCCAACGCTCTAACCACTAAGCTACCTGCTGGTTACTAGCCCAACGCTCTAACCACTAGGCTACCCTGCTGTTCCTTCTTTAGCCTTCCGGTTACCAGTCCAACACTCTAACCACTAAGCTACCTGCTGGTTACTAGCCCAACGCTCTAACCACTAGGCTACCCTGCTGTTCCTTCTTTAGCCTTCCGGTTACCAGTCCAACGCTCTAACCACTAGGCTACCTGCTGGTTACTAGCCCAACGCTCTAACCACTAGGCTACCCTGCTGTTCCTTCTTTAGCCTTCCGGTTACTAGTCCAACGCTCTAACCACTAGGCTACCTGCTGGTTACTAGTCCAACGCTCTAACCACTAGGCTACCTGCTGGTTACTAGTCCAACACTCTAACCACTAGGCTACCCTGCTGTTCCTTCTTTAGCCTTCCGGTTACCAGTCCAACGCTCTAACCACTAAGCTACCTGCTGGTTACTAGTCCAACGCTCTAACCACTAAGCTACCTGCTGGTTACTAGTCCAACGCTCTAACCACTAGGCTACCCTGCTGTTCCTTCTTTAGCCTTCCGGTTACTAGTCCAACGCTCTAACCACTAAGCTACCTGCTGGTTACTAGTCCAACGCTCTAACCACTAGGCTACCTGCTGGTTACTAGTCCAACACTCTAACCACTAGGCTACCCTGCTGTTCCTTCTTTAGCCTTCCGGTTACTAGTCCAACGCTCTAACCACTAGGCTACCTGTTGGTTACTAGTCCAACGCTCTAACCACTAGGCTACCTGCTGGTTACTAGTCCAACGCTCTAACCACTAGGTTACCTGCTGGTTACTAGTCCAACGCTCTAACCACTAGGCTACCTGCTGGTTACTAGTCCAACGCTCTAACCACTAGGCTACCCTGCTGTTCCTTCTTTAGCCTTCCGGTTACTAGTCCAACGCTCTAACCACTAGGCTACCCTGCTGTTCCTTCTTTAGCCTTCCGGTTACTAGTCCAACGCTCTAACCACTAGGCTACCTTCCGGTTACTAGTCCAACGCTCTAACCACTAGGCTACCCTGCTGTTCCTTCTTTAGCCTTCCGGTTACTAGTCCAACGCTCTAACCACTAGGCTACCTTCCGGTTACTAGTCCAACGCTCTAACCACTAGGCTACCTTCCGGTTACTAGTCCAACGCTCTAACCACTAGGCTACCTTCCGGTTACTAGTCCAACGCTCTAACCACTAGGCTACCTGTTGGTTACTAGTCCAACGCTCTAACCACTAGGCTACCTGCTGGTTACTAGTCCAACGCTCTAACCACTAGGTTACCTGCTGGTTACTAGTCCAACGCTCTAACCACTAGGCTACCTGCTGGTTACTACTCCAACGCTCTAACCACTAGGCTACCCTGCTGTTCCTTCTTTAGCCTTCCGGTTACTAGTCCAACGCTCTAACCACTAGGCTACCTTCCGGTTACTAGTCCAACGCTCTAACCACTAGGCTACCTTCCGGTTACTAGTCCAACGCTCTAACCACTAGGCTACCTTCCGGTTACTAGTCCAACGCTCTAACCACTAGGCTACCTTCCGGTTACTAGTCCAACGCTCTAACCACTAGGCTACCTTCCGGTTACTAGTCCAACGCTCTAACCACTAGGCTACCTTCCGGTTACTAGTCCAACGCTCTAACCACTAGGCTACCTTCCGGTTACTAGTCCAACGCTCTAACCACTAGGCTACCTTCCGGTTACTAGCCCAACGCTCTAACCACTAGGCTACCCTGCTGTTCCTTCTTTAGCCTTCCGGTTACTAGTCCAACGCTCTAACCACTAGGCTACCTTCCGGTTACTAGTCCAACGCTCTAACCACTAGGCTACCTTCCGGTTACTAGTCCAACGCTCTAACCACTAGGCTACCTTCCGGTTACTAGTCCAACGCTCTAACAACTAGGCTACCTTCCGGTTACTAGTCCAACGCTCTAACCACTAGGTTACCTTCCGGTTACTAGTCCAACGCTCTAACCACTAGGCTACCTTCCGGTTACTAGTCCAACGCTCTAACCACTAGGCTACTCTGCTGTTCCTTCTTTAGCCGTAGGGTACTTCTGTATTGGTTTAGTGATTCACCATAGTGAAGGCGTAGACTCAGGTCTTCTGTTTCTCAATGCCAAGTCTACACCTTCACTATTACAGTGAAACATATGTCCGGGAAATAGTCTAGAAGGAATTGCATTTGTTGTTACCTAGTTGTTTTTTGGTAGATTTCCACACTACTTTCCTTCCATATATAGCATTTTTTAATATTACTCAGTACCTTTGGCTTTGATGCCTCATGATTGAGCATAGCTCTGTTCAAGTAGTGTGATTTTGCTGTGATCTGATAAGGGTGTCAGTGGGCGGACTGTGAACGCTCAGAGATTCTGGGTTGAGGTCTAGGTCTCTCTCCCTCCCCACTGTGAACGCTCTGAGAGCCTGGCTTTTGCGTGTCCTCAGTGGATGTGTGGGGGCTGTTAGGTGGGGGTGGGTGTTGTTGCATTGGTGGGTCCTGTGTTGTCTGTCCCATTGTGGTGTTGAGGTTGTGGTCCGGGCCTGAGGTGGGCTGTTCTGCTGGCTTCCCTGGGGGAGCGTCGTGCTCTCTGTCACACCTCAGTTTTCTCACCTCTTAACTCACTGCCATGTGTGCCTCTTTAAGTTCTCTCACCTCAGTCTGTAGAGCAGCAAGCTCTCTCAGACAGCCGTCTATCTCCACCTTCTACCCTTCGGGGTCTTGTTGGGGGGGTGTTGATGTGCTGGTCTGTTTTGTGGGTTTGTTCTGTTTGTATTGTGTGGACTAGCTCTCTGAGCTCCACCATGTCTCTCTCCAGCTCTCTGAGCTCCACTATGTCTCTCTCCAGCTCTCTGAGCTCCACCATGTCTCTCTCCAGCTCTGTGAATGTATCCCTCTCAATGATGGAGGAGCAGTGCAGTTGTGGAACCTGGGTGTTTTCAGTGCTGGGGGGTAACTATCATGGCTGGTCTCTAACGGGCTCGGCTGTAATTGCTGGTCTCTAACGGGCTCGGTTGTAATTGGCTGGTCTCTAACGGGTTCGGCTGTAATTGGCTGGTCTCTAACGGGTTCGACTGTAATTGGCTGGTCTCTAACGGGTTCGGCTGCAATTGGCTGGTCTCTAACGGGCTCGGTTGTAATTGGCTGGTCTCTAACGGGTTCGGCTGTAATTGGCTGGTCTCTAACGGGTTCGGCTGTAATCGGCTGGTCTCTAACGGGCTCGGCTGTAATTGGCTGGTCTCTAACAGGCTCGGCTGCAATTGGCTGGTCTCGAGTTTCTCTGTGTAGATTAAGGTCTGAATTCATATCTCTCCATGTGCTCCGAACCACTCTCAGGACGACACTATGTCTCTATATAACCCTGTTGGACTGTGTCTGAACCATTCTGAGACAGTATGTCTCTATATAACCCTGTTGGACTGTATCTGAACCATTCTGAGACAGTATGTCTCTATATAACCCTGTTGGACTGTGTCTGAACCATTCTGAGACAGTATGTCTCTATATAACCCTGTTGGACTGTATCTGAACCATTCTGAGACAGTATGTCTCTATATAACCCTGTTGGACTGTGTCTGAACCACTCTGAAGATTCAGCAAATGAAGTCATGTGTTCATGTGTCTGACAGGACAGGACTGGACAGGACGTGCGAGGAGCCTGGCTGCAGTAAGAGTACCGAAATACATTATTCATCTAAGCTGGAGGAATGGGAGAAATGGGGGAGAGGAGCGTGAACGAGGAGAGGAAAGGGAGAGGAGGAGGATGGTGGTAAGGAGGAGGGCGAGGAATTGTGAGGAGAGGGACAGCAAAAGAGTAATTGAAACTCTATAAGCAGTTCATTTTAGTATTTTTATTGATGATGATGTACTACAGATATAATAGTGGTGTTTCTAAAAACATAAAGGCTTTCCAATAGTCCTCCCTGGAAGTAGAGTTCAGAGGTTATTAATGACTCGTACTCCTACCTGGAAGTAGAGTTCAGAGGTTATTAATGACTCGTACTCCTACCTGATAGTAGAGTTCAGGGGTTATTAATGACTCAAACTGGAAGAGAAAGGCTTTCCAATAGTCCTACCTGGAAGTAGAGTTCAGATGTTATTAATGACTCAAACTGGGATATAAAGTCAGACCAGTACTCCTACCTGATAGTAGAGTTCAGATGTTATTAATGACTCAAACTGGGACATAAAGGCTTTCCAATAGTCCTACCTGGAAGTAGAGTTCAGAGGTTATCAATGACTCAAACTGGGATATAAAGTCAGACCAGTACTCCTACTTGATAGTAGAGTTCAGAGGTTATTAATGACTCAAACTGGGATATAAAGTCAGACCAGTACTCCTACCTGATAGTAGAGTTCAGAGGTTATTAATGACTCAAACTGGGACATAACGGCTTTCCAATAGTCCTACCTGGAAGTAGAGTTCAGAGGTTATCAATGACTCAAACTGGGATATAAAGTCAGACCAGTACTCCTACTTGATAGTAGAGTTCAGAGGTTATTAATGACTCAAACTGGGATATAAAGTCAGACCAGTACTCCTACCTGATAGTAGAGTTCAGAGGTTATTAATGACTCAAACTGGGACATAACGGCTTTCCAATAGTCCTACCTGGAAGTAGAGTTCAGAGGTTATCAATGACTCAAACTGGGATATAAAGTCAGACCAGTACTCCTACTTGATAGTAGAGTTCAGAGGTTATTAATGACTCAAACTGGGATATAAAGTCAGACCAGTACTCCTACCTGATAGTAGAGTTCAGAGGTTATTAATGACTCAAACTGGGACATAACGGCTTTCCAATAGTCCTACCTGGAAGTAGAGTTCAGAGGTTATTAATGACTCAAACTGCAACAGAAAGGCTTTCCAATAGTCCTACCTGGAAGTAGAGTTCAGAGGTTATTAATGACTCAAACGGGGACATAAAGGCTTTCCAATAGTCCTTCCTGGAAGTAGAGTTCAGAGGTTATTAATGACTCGTACTCCTACCTGATAGAGAGTTCAGAGGTTATTAATGACTCAAACTGGGATATAAAGTCAGAGCAGTACTCCTACCTGAAAGTAGAGTTCAGAGGTTATTAATGACTCAAACTGGGATATAAAGTCAGACCAGTACTCCTACCTGAAAGTAGAGTTCAGAGGTTATTTATGACTCACAGTTTCTCTGTGCGTGACTGGAGACCTGGGTTAAAGACACATCTTCTCTGTGTGTGAATGGAGGCCTTTGTTAAAGACAAACCTTATGCCCTGCAGGCTGACTAGTCAGTCAGGGAAAGTGTTTAGAACTGAAGAAGAATGTTGGGCCACTGAACAGTCCCTGGCTAAGCAGAGACAATGCCAGATGAGGGCTGTAGAGGCAGGGTTGTTATGGGCCCTCATGGGGTGGTTAAGGGGTTGAGTGTCAGTGTCGTTAGAGCATTGACTTATGACGGTCATTAAGCCTGTCGTTAAGTGGATCCACTATGAACTAGCAAGCCTGCCAGCCAGTCAGTCAGTCAGTCAGTCAACCAGTCAACCAGTCAACCAGCCATGCAACCAGTCAGTCAGTCAGTCAACCAGTCAGGCAGCCAGTCAGCCATGCAGCCAGCCAGACAGTCAGTCAGTCAACCAGTCAGGAAGCCATGCAGCCAGTCAGTCAGTCAACCAGTCAGGCAGCCAGTCAGCCATGCAGCCAGCCAGACAGTCAGTCAGTCAACCAGTCAGGAAGCCATGCAGCCAGCCAGACAGTCAGTCAGTCAACCAGTCAGGAAGCCATGCAGCCAGCCAGACAGTCAGTCAGTCAACCAGTCAGGCAGCCAGTCAGCCATGCAGCCAGCCAGACAGTCAGTCAGTCAACCAGTCAGGAAGCCATGCAGCCAGTCAGACAGTCAGTCAGTCAACCAGTCAGGAAGCCAGTCAACCAGTCAGGAAGCCATGCAGCCAGTCAGTCAGTCAACCAGTCAGGAAGCCATGCAGCCAGCCAGACAGTCAGTCAGTCAACCAGTCAGGAAGCCATGCAGCCAGTCAGTCAGTCAGTCAGTCAACCAGTCAGGAAGCCATGCAGCCAGTCAGTCAGTCAACCAGTCAGGAAGCCATGCAGCCAGCCAGCCAGACAGTCAGTCAGTCAACCAGTCAGGAAGCCATGCAGCCAGCCAGACAGTCAGTCAGTCAACCAGTCAGGAAGCCATGCAGCCAGTCAGTCAGTCAGTCAGTCAACCAGTCAGGAAGCCATGCAGCCAGTCAGTCAGTCAGTCAGTCAACCAGTCAGGAAGCCATGCAGCCAGCCAGACAGTCAGTCAGTCAACCAGTCAGGAAGCCATGCAGCCAGCCAGACAGTCAGTCAGTCAACCAGTCAGGAAGCCATGCAGCCAGTCAGTCAGTTGCAGGCCACGTTGTAATGGAATCTGACTGACTGTTAGGGAATGTTGCATGACAGGGTGAGACATTACCCCTCTGATGAGTTATCAGTCAGCCAGAACCAACCAGGACCAACCAGGAGCAGTCAGAACCAACCAGGACCAAACGGGAATCACCAGGACCAACCAGGACCAGTCAGGACCAACCAGGACTAACCAGGAATGACCAGGACCAACCAGGAGCAGTCAGAACCAACCAGGACCAAACAGGAATCACCAGGACCAACCAGGACCAGTCAGGACCAACCAGGACTAACCAGGAATGACCAGGACCAACCAGGACCAACCAATACTAACCAGGACCAACTAGGACCAACCAGGACCAGTCAGGACCAACCACGACTAACCAGGAACAATCAGGACCAGCCAGGACCAACCCAGGTCACTGAATGGAGTGTAGGAGATTAAACTACTACTACACTACCATTACATTACCCTAAACACATTGTTTAGCAACATTACCCTGAAGACATATGTACTGAGTTTGTCTACCTTCATTATTCTACATTACCACCAATACACAGCAAGTTACATTTCCCTACATTACCCTACCAATAGACACAGCTGGGTTTGTCTAGTGACATTTCCTACATTACCCTATATTTGTTATGGCTCTACCAGGCCTTAACATGAAGCTTATTAAGTTAAAATACAGCATAATAATTTTTATAAGATTTCATTTTTGCTTTCTTACAATGACAAAAACATACAGTGCCTTCGGAAAGGATTCAGACCCCTTCAACTTTTCTACATGTTGTTACGTTACAGGCTTATTTTTATTTTAACATGGATTTTAAAACAATCTCATAAATCTACACACACAACCCTATAATGACAAAGTAAAAACAGGTTTCTAGAATGTTTGGCTAATTTATTCAAAATATACAACAGAAATACCACATTTACATAAGTATTCAGACTCTTTGCTGTCAGACAAAAAATGTAGCTCAGGTGCATCCTGTTTCCATTGATCATCCTTGAGATGTTTCTACAACTTGATTGGAGAACACCTGTGATAAATTCAACTGATTGGACATGATTTGGAAAGGCACACACCTGTCTATATAAGGTCCCACAGTTGACAGTGGATGTCAGAGCAAAAACCAAGCCATGAGGTCGAAGGGATCCCAACATATCCACCCATACTGCCCGTCTCACCTGCTCTGACCCACATGTTCCAAACATATTCACCCATCCTGCCTGTCTCACCTGCTCTGACCCACATGTTCCCAACATATCCACCCATCCTGCCTGTCTCACCTGCTCTGACCCACATGTTCCCAACATATACACCCATCCTGCCTGTCTCACCTGCTCTGACCCACATGTTCCCAACATATCCACCCATCCTGCCTGTCTCACCTGCTCTGACCCACATGATCCCAACATATCCACCCATCCTGCCTGTCTCACCTGCTCTGACCGACATGTTCCCAACATATCCACCCATCCTGCCTGTCTCACCTGCTCTGACCCACATGATCCCAACATATCCACCCATCCTGCCTGTCTCACCTGCTCTGACCCACATGTTCCCAACATATCCACCCATCCTGCCTGTCTCACCTGCTCTGACCCACATGTTCCCAACATATTCACCCATCCTGCCTGTCTCACCTGCTCTGACCCACATGATCCCAACATATCCACCCATCCTGCCTGTCTCACCTGCTCTGACCGACATGTTCCCAACATATCCACCCATCCTGCCTGTCTCACCTGCTCTGACCCACATGTTCCCAACATATTCACCCATCCTGCCTGTCTCACCTGCTCTGACCCACATGATCCCAACATATCCACCCATCCTGCCTGTCTCACCTGCTCTGACCGACATGTTCCCAACATATCCACTGCTGTTTTTTACTGTTTTTCTCGGCCGGTCTTCGACACCTGGTATTATATAAACACACATAAGACATGGAAGCATGCGTAGAGTTGCAGGAAATTAGCTTTAAAACAGCAAAAAATATATCTGCCCCATGAAAAATGTGTAGAATTGTGGGAAATTGTCTTTAAAATTGCAACATTTTCTCTCCTCGAACAAAAAGGATGTGAACAGTTTGGGGTCACATGAGTTGCTAGGTGGGGGTTTGTTACTATGCTGATAAATTAGATTTATCAGCATGGGTTGCGAGGTGGCAATGGCACCGTTTCCACCAAGGAAATTTGTGTGACAGACCTTCTCAAATAGTACTTGAGTACCCCTTCCATATGGCTTCAAATTGTGCTATTTCCCAATTTTGTTCCATATTTAGATAATAAGAGTCTTTTGATTCATCCACTGTCTTAACGATGGAGGATAATTTGATTCATCCACTGTCTTAACGATGGAGGATCATTTGATTCATCCACTGTCTTAACGATTGAGGATCATTTGATTCATCCACTGTCTTAACGATGGCAAGTCATTTGATTCATCCACTGTCTTAACGATGGAGGTAATTTGATTCATCCACTGTCTTAACGATGGAGGATCATTTGGATTCATCCACTGTCTTAACGATGGAGGGTCATTTGATTCATCCACTGTCTTAACGATTGAGGATCATTTGATTCATCCACTGTCTTAACGATGGAGAGTCATTTGATTCATCCACTGTCTTAACGATGGAGGATCATTTGATTCATCCACTGTCTTAACGATGGCAAGTCATTTGATTCATCCACTGTCTTAACGATGGAGGATCATTTGATTCATCCACTGTCTTAACGATGGAGGATCATTTGATTCATCCACTGTCTTAATGATGGAGGGTAATTTGATTCATCCACTGTCTTACCGATGGAGGATCATTTGATTCATCCACTGTCTTAACGATGGAGGATCATTTGATTCATCCACTTTCTTAACGATGGAGGATCATTTGATTCATCCACTGTCTTAACGATGGAGGATCATTTGATTCATCCACTGTCTTAACGATGGAGGGTCATTTAATTCATCCACTGTCTTAACGATGGAGGGTCATTTGATTCATCCACTGTCTTACCGATGGAGGATCATTTGATTCATCCACTGTCTTAACGATGGAGGATCATTTGATTCATCCACTGTCTTAACGATGGAGTGTCATTTGGATTCATCCACTGTCTTAACGATGGAAAGTCATTTGATTTATCCAATGTTTTAACGATGGCAAGTCATTTGATTCATCCACTGTCTTAACGATGGAGAGTAATTTGATTCATCCACTGTCTTAACGAATGAGGATCATTTGATTCATCCACTGTCTTAACGATGGAGAGTCATTTGGATTCATCCCCTGTCTTAACGGTGGAGAGTCATTTGATTCATCCACTGTCTTACCGATGGAGGATCATTTGATTCATCCACTGTCTTAACGATGGAGGGTCATTTGATTCATCCACTGTCTTAACGATGGAGAGTCATTTGGATTCATCCACTGTCTTAACGATGAAGAGTCATTTGATTCATCCACTGTCTTAACGATGGAGAGTCATTTGATTCATCCACTGTCTTAACGATGGAGGATCATTTGATTCATCCACTGTCTTACTGATGGAGGATCATTTAATTCATCCACTGTCTTAACGATGGGAGGGTCATTTGATTCATCCACTGTCTTAACGATGGAGAGTCATTTGATTCATCCACTGTCTTAACGATGGAGAGTCATTCGATTCATCCACTG